>NC_058419.1:106410080-106433811 GCF_002201575.2 Neomonachus schauinslandi
AAAAAAAAAAAAAAAAAAAAAAAGGAACAGACGGTTCCTGTGGATCCATCCCTACTTCTTTCCTTTCATTTCTCTACATTTCGAAGTCATTTCTCAACACTATAAACAGGAGATTCGGTATTTCCACAGCTCCTGACCTGAAATGTTTCTACTTTGGAAAGACAAATACTTTAAGAACGTAGAAAGATGTTGCTCCACCACCCAAGGTAAATGTCAATTTTCATTTCTTGATTCATCTAGTACTTATTAAGCCCCTACGATGTGCCAGGAACTATTCCAAACAGTAGATGTAGTCCCCCAATACTAAAAATCGAGTAAATGAGAGGGAAACACAGAGGAAAGGGGAGAACTAACTGAATTTAGCTGAAAAAGGGTCAATGTCTATTTATTTTACAACCTCTATGTAGCAATTTGACCACGTGCTTTGACAACCTGAGCAAACAGCCAGAGGGATGCACGGGGTTCAGAGAAGCACGTACAGGCAACAAGCAGCAGAAACGAACGCATGGGCCGCTAAGCTTTGAGAACCCAACATGTTCCCGCAACTCTTCTTACGGTTGCTCTGGGAGCAAAGTTCAACTCTTAATGCAGAAAGCAGACAGGAGAGCCAAGACTACTGGGGTCAGATGGAGAGGAGTGGGCCAGAAAGTCCATGAGTAGAAGGACTGCCAGTGAAGTCATTAAAACACTGTAAGAAACCTTTACTTTTGAAAAAGACCTGTAAAGGGAAGAATGGGATAGGATTTTCCCACCTGTTATTTTTCTTCTTCAACCCTTACATGCAGCTTGTGGGGAGGGCCTAACAATCTCAACCACACGGTAGAACATTGCCAGAACAAGGCGGGAGGGGACCAGCCCTGAATTTGTGGCCTCCTTCCCACTACGGTATTTCATACTTGAAAGTATAAAGGTGTATGTTTAGAAATGGAGGCCTAGTCAGATAATGATATACTATCTAATGTTGGTAAGAAAGCCAGAGACTTCAAATGGAAAGGGTCATTATTTTCACATCTCTTACACAAGGAAACAATCCTATGGCACAGCCCCATCCCCAAGACACAGACTCCGTCCTCAAGCCTGCAGACTTCCATATGGACCACCCCGTCCCCCCTCTCTCAGAAGTCCATCTGTCTTTCTCTTCTCTGATGGAATCCTTCTAAGGATGGAAGAAGAGATGAGACCTTTCTAAAGATGAAGGGAATGACCACGAGCTCAGGTAACATAATGAAATGAAACAAAATCAGACTCAGAGGAACGAAGAGAGAGGGCTGCCACTGACCCACGTGCAGCTGGTCAGAGCACAGCTCATCCCAGGGAGGCCCCCCCCCCCGCCCCACCGCCCAGGGGCCCCAGCGGGGAAGCCCGCCGCCACCACCATGGCACTCAAGGAGGGGAATACTTTACAAAGGACTTTTCCACCAGTGCACTCAATACTTAACTATTGGATGGAAGCATTTATATGGGCGTCAAGAGAAGGCAGAGTAGATGATATGAAAAATTACAGTGAAGAGAACCACAGCCTGTGGAGCAGTATAAATTGGGCCTTTAATCCAGGCTCTTGGAAGCCTTCCGTTGTTGAGGGGTCAACACAACCCTGCTTCTCTTTCCTCACCCCAAGGCCTCTGCCCAGTCCGGCTTTCAGCAAAAAAGTAAAGGAGTATGAAAATCAGATCAACGATTCTAAAACTGGCCAAAAAGTCACGAAAATGAAAATTATGAAAACCAAGGGAATTTTTCAAAATAAACTAGAAAGACCTTTTCCCTTCAATAGCCGATTTTACAACTAGTAAAGTGCATCACACAGGGACTTCCAATTCCTCAGAAAACTACAAAGGAACAGAATATGATAAGTAGACTGGCAAAATTTCTACATAGCATAAAACGCCTCTTCCCACTTTTCACAAACTCGACAATGACCGAAAGATAGTTTTTCACTTAAGATCTTTGAAACCAAGGGGTTAAGTGAAAAATCCCAAGACAACTTTTGGAATGCTTTAATTGACAGAATGGAAGTACACAAATGAATTTTAAAATAAAATCAATGCATCAGAGAGTAAGAGCTAATGTGAAACTTGCCGCACCTCACTCCGATCAGATGGAAGAAGGCAAAAGTTGAAATCACAGAGTGAGGAAGGACGCATATGAGAGAGGAAGGGCCCCAGGGCTGAATTGTTCAAGACACACTCTGCTGGTGTCTTCAACTTCCAGATCACCCAGGCCTTAGTCAGTGGTTTGGAAAACCATGGTGTTTGGTCACAAAGAGCAACCGCAGAAACTGGCTGTATCTGGAATGAGGAAGGAGCTTAGACTCCTGGGGAGAATGTAGACACTCGACTCTATGACGAGGAGGAGGGAGGTATGAGGGCACCAGAGCGCTAACGAGGCTCTGTGCCGTTTTACGACAGGCGCCAACCAAACCACAGCAACATACTAGGAAAAACTGCTTGGGTTACTACTTTAGTGAAGATCTGGAGCAGCTATAGGAAGGTTTTTGTGGAGAAGGTCCAGCTCATATAGAGAAATTACACATTCAAGCACTGGAGTACTATGGTGCCTTGCTCAGAGTTGGTGGAGGAAAGGAGTTCTCTCCGGTTGACTTGTGGAAGACAATCTTTCTTCTCAGAGAGGACATGAGCATTCAGTTCTCTAGAAAGTTCTATTAGTCTTGACCTTGTCCCTACAAAGAAAATAACAGGGATATACATAGTGAGTTTGAGTACAACCTTCTCTATTTAACCAAGATGTACTCAGAGCATTTAGTTACAGTGATAATTCAAAAAGCTTTGAGTTATCTCAGAATTATTCTCTATGGTTACTACAGAAAGAGAATTACTGGGACGCCTGGGTGGCTCGGTCGGTTGAGCATCTGCTTTCGGCTCAGGTCATGATCCTGGGGTCCTGGGATCGAGCCCTGAGCAGGGAGCCTGCTTCTCCCTCTGCCTGTTCTGCCTGCCCCTTCCCCTGTTTGTGCACGTGGTCTCTCTGACAAATAAATAAATAAAATCTTTAAAAAAATTTAAAAAAAAAGAATTACTATTTATTACTTACACATCCTTTTTAAAAAGATTTTACTTATTTGAGAGAGAGATATAGCAAGAGAGAACACGAGTAGGGGGGAGAAGCAGAGGGAGAGGGAGAATCGGGCTCCCAGCTAAGCAGGAAGCCCAACACGGGACTTGATCCCAGGACCCCAGGATCATGACCTGAGCTGAAGGCAGATACTTAACCGACTGAGCCACTCAGGCGTCCCTTTATACATACTTCAAAACAGTTCTTTACTCTCAGTTAAAAACCTGATTAGAAATGAGGAATGATGGGCGCCTGGGTGGCTCAGTTGGTTAAGCGACTGCCTTCGGCTCAGGTCATGATCCCGGAGTCCCTGGATCGAGTCCCGCATCGGGCTCCTTGCTCGGCAGGGGGTCTGCTTCTCCCTCTGACCCTCCCCCCTCTCATGTGCTCTCTCTCATTCTCTCTCTCAAATAAATAAATAAAATCTTTAAAAATAAAAAAAAAAAAGAAATGAGGAATGAGTGCTAATGGGTACAGGGTTTCTTTCGGAGATGGTACAAATGTTCTCAAATTAGACAGTAGTGAGGGTCGCACACTCTGTGAATACACTAAAACTGTACACTTTAAGGGGGTGAATTTCATGGGGTATGTGAATTATATCTCAAAAAAACTGTTATTAAAAATCCGAGTAGGTTGTGATGAGCACCAGGTGATACGTGGAAGTGCTGAATAACTATATTGTACAGTTGAAACTAATATTACACAGCACATTAACTGAATGGAATTAAAATAAAAACTTATAAAGCCAAAAAAAGAGAAAAAGAAAAATCTGATTAGAAAATACATTTTTATAGCATTTCTCATTCACCTAGTGAATTTACCATAGCTACACTAAATACTTTCCCAAGATCACCACCAATTATCCTATTTGTATAATTTAACAGTTTTAATCATCAGGCTAACCATTTTCCGATTTTAAATATTGCTTTCTGCTAAAACTTGTTTACCTAATAATATATTAGAAATCAAGACTCATAATTAGTATACAACCTGCTAAACTATTTAGTTTTAAAATGGCATTTAAAACAAGATTCAATTAAAGCCATCTTCTTGCAGTCCAAACGGACCATATTATTTATGAAGACTGCTTCTGTACTACCCAAATAACTCCCTCCAGCAGAGCAATAGCTTGCATTAATCGGTCACAGTGATGCCCAACATGTCACCTGACTGACACAGAGACTGAAAATGAAATCAAGGGAAATGGATCCAATTGTTTCAAGCTGATTTAGCTTAATCTTGGCCAGGGATGGTATGTGTATGTCTGTATGCACAGCCATGTGTACGTTTGCTCTCACGTGCACAAACCAAACTCCTCTACGGAGATGAATGACTGGTCCGGCAATACTGTACAGAGGTCCATCACAATGCTTCCATAGAGAAAAAAATCAATAGAGATACCCTTTATATCATTCATCAGAAAAGACCAACACTACTATAATGGGGCAAAATCACAGAGCTATGTCAACTATATTTGCATACAAATACCTTTCTGTTGCATTATGTTAAGAATCAAGGTTTTCAGGATAAGAAGAAATATGCACAATTAAATTACATTTGGGTGAAATATTGCAATGTTAAAATCAAACTGAAAATATCAATATGAACTTATGATTTTAAAATATGTATTGTATAGTTCTGTCCAGAAAAGGGGGACTAGACAAGGTATAATATACACCCCCAACTTCCAGATAAGGGTCTTTAATACCCGTTAGAGGCAAATAGGACTCCTTGAGGGAAATGGCTGATTCTAGGATGGAGGTAGGGAAGGTATAAGATGAGACCGAGATACCATCTTGGGCCAGAAAAAGCTTTCAAAAGATCAGTGGGGTTTTAGCAAAGGAACACCGAGGATCTGACTCGAAACAGTTACGGAGGATCTGACTCGAAATAATTACCAATGGCCAAAGGTGTGCCAATTTAATCATCAAAAAGATAGCTGCTACATGCAATAACATAGATGAACCTCACAGAAATCTAGACACAAAAAGAGTACATACTACATGTTACTTTTAAGTTTAAGAAGTGATAGAGTCAGTTATAAGAATGGGTGACAGACTCAGAATAATGGCTACATGGTGGGGATGCTAAAGGGGGAAGAGTCTGATTAGAAAGGGGAGGCTTTCCAGGTGCTAGAAATATAGATGCAAAAATGTGTCAGGCTATAAACTTAAGACTTGTGCACTTTATATACGTGTGTGTGTGTGTGTGTGTGTGTGTTAAGTTCTAATTGAAACATACTGAAGGAAAGTCTACACTATCCATAATAATCCTCGAAAAAGAGAAAGCCAGAAACTCATTTGTTACCGTTTAAGGTAAATCTTACCTCAACTTGTAACCCTGAAAATTGGTAATTAAAGGGAAAGATTTAAATTCTTATCCTGCCTTGTCAGGAGACACTGTACTTCAAAAGGTACCTAAATGGGGGTACCTGGGTGGCTCAGTCGGGTAAGCATCCGACTCTTGATTTTGGCTCACGTGATGATCTCAGGGTCCTGGGGTTGAGCCCTATGTCGGGCTCCCCACTCAGCGCGGCGTCTGCTTGGGATTCTTTCTCTCCCTCTGCCCTTCCCCCACGCTCATGCGTGTGCACGCACGAGCTCTCTCTCTTTCTCAAAGAAGAAAAAATAATTGGAAACCGAAGATTGGATTGTTGCCCTTATTACCATAAAGTAGTGAAACCTGTTGTTCTGTGATTAGTTTTATTTTTTCTGTTTTCATTTATTTATTGTGGTAAACTATACATAACATTTGCTATCCGGTAAGATGGTAAGAAATGGCTGTTTTTAAGTGCACAATTCAGTGGCGTTAAGTACATTCACAGTGTTGTGCAACCATCACCACCATCCACCTCCAGAACCTTGTCATCTTCCCAATGGAAAATCTATACCCATTAAACACTAACTCCTCATTCCCCGTGCCCTTGGCAACCATTCTACCTTCTGTCTCTATGAGTTTGACTTTGCTCGATACCTCACTTAAGTGGACTCAGAGAGTCCGTGTCCTTTTCCGTTGTATGGATAAACCACATCTCGTTTATCTTGACTGATAATTTTAACTTCTTTATTTTTTTCAGATTCAATCCATGCACAGACTTTCTCTAAACATTCTCCTGTCAATCTCTATAGGTGATGATAAATTGCAAGACTTACTTTTAAAATCAAATCTATGGCAGGATAAACCTTGCTCACTGTTGTTAATGCCTCCACAGTGTAAGGACCCCTAGAGCATCAGCACCTCTAGTGGAAGGGCTACTCTGGCTACCTGGTTCTTGCTGTCCTTCCTGTCCGGAGTGAAAAAGCTGCTCCAACCTTTCTTTAGAGATCACTTTGCTCTTCCAGTGGGGGAAAAAAAAAAACCCACAAAGATTTGGCTAAAGGTATCATCTGGCTGGTACATTCTAGAGAAAAATCAGATACTTTATAATAGAAAGCAAAGTGGGAAATTACTGTTTCGCCTTGTATTTTGAGGCATCCCTAGGTTCTCTGCTGGGATTGCTCCAGTCATCAGCTTCGGGTGTGGTCTTGTAATGACGCCACGCAGACTTATTAAAAACCGGAAGTCTCTCAAATGATTCACTTGAAAGTGCCTAAGAGACAAACAAAAATATACACCAAAGAACCACAGTGTCATTTTTCTCACATGAAATACTAACCCAAATTTTACTATTTAAAACATTAGAAACCTTAATGCATATTTTTGGAATATTAAAATTAAATTTTCATAGTTAACTTAGACTGGCCAGGATGAAATTAAAGCTCTTTTAAAAGGAATAAAAACATTCACTCATTCAAAACCAGTACTAAAGTACATAAAATAAGCAGAAGAAAAAGCATTTTAATTCAGTTAATACTGCTTTGAGATACTCAATCATCTTGACTATATGGTCTTAGGCCAAGCACTATCACTATCACTGGCCAACTGCTCTCCCAGAGGGCCCATACAGAAATAAAGTTTCGTATATACTAAGTTTATAAACATAAGCCCATAAGGTGATATTAAATATCACATCATTTTGATGCACTGGCATCTAAGATAAATACTCCAAGTAACTGGTTAAGTAATGGTATAACACATGACATACAACACATAACACACTACACAGCTGTTAAAAAGAATGACCAGCTCTGTATGAATGGATATAGCGAGATCTCCAAGCTACACGGGAAAGCTAAAAAAAAAAAGAAAGAAAGAAAAGAAAAATGCTGAAATAATCATTGTGTGGGAAAAAATTATCTCCCCCCATATGCTTATCAATACAGAATCAACTCCAGGAGGCTCCATGAGAACCTGGTACCATGGTAACCTCTGGGAAAGAGAAGCGGGTGCCTTAGAGACAGTGGTGGGAAAGACTTAAGTTTTCCCTTTTGTAGCTTCTCAATTTTGTACTATGTGCCTGTATTACCTATTTAAGAAATCCTCCAAATATTCCAGACTTTAGAAATAAATAAAAGTCTGATGCCACCAACGCATGAGAAAATCTGTGTTACAGGAGCTTTGTTATTAAATCAGCCTATTTATATCACCGTACTATGATTACTGAATTCTTGGAACTCTGGGAAAGCCAGCGAGTTTTAAAGTAAAAGACTCAAACACTTCAGTTTATGAAAATCTGTCTCCTTTTAGATTAGTCCTGTCAATGCTTATGCAATTTAAAAGAAATCACAAGTAAGAATCACGGCTTTAAAAATCAGCATTTTAGTTTTTACATCTCCATGTTTCATATTTTGCTATATCTGAGCATAAAATCAAGGGCAGGACATACCCTGGTTTTCCCATAAAACTGAAGTAAATCTGAAATGGCATCTAAGAGATGATGTAGGGCTATTCTCCATTAGTTACTAGAACTTAAAGTTTTCAAAAGTAAAGATGTCTTCATATGACTAATAAAGTACAGTACCTTTAAATAAATGACAGCATCAGTACCGACTCCTTCCATGGAATAGAGTTTTAGATCTCCTTGGAAATATCTAGCATACAGACGAGAAATTGGCAAGCCATAACCAAATCCAGCCTATCGAGAAAAGAAAATTAATACAATGAGACATGCACAAATGCTAACATAGTTGGTATGAGGACTATTCAGGAAAAGTAAAATTCTCTTTTAAAAATTTATTTATTTAGAGAGCGAGGGCAAGGGAGAGCACGAGCAGGAAAGGGAGAGAGAGAATCCTTCAGCAGACTCCCCTGAGTGGGGAGCCCGACGCAGGGCCGATCCCAGGACCCTGAGATCATGAGCCAAAATCAAGAGTTGGATGCCCAACTGCCAGAGCCACCCAGGCACCCCAATTAAAAGGAATTCTTAATTCAGGTTTAAAGCAAATAAATTATTGATCCACCCTTTACAATGATGTGTATACTCATTTAGGGCAAACAATCTATTTTCGCAAAAACACTTCTTTTATGTTTGGAAAATATTAGAAATACTCCAAATTTTGACTAATGCTTTTTTTTTTTTTTTTTTTTTAGCATTTTAAAGTAAACTGTTGGCATTTTTAAAGCAAATTCCAAATCAAGTGGAATTTGAACTGGTAACAAAACTAAACCACATCATCCTGAAGTTCCATTATCAGATTTTCTTGCTCTCTTAAGTGAAAATTAAATTGAGTAGCACAAGAGTTCAAATCTACCAGTACCCAGGCTGCTACACTGAAAAGAACATTTCCTGAGTCTACTTCCTAAGGTTCTGGGAATGCTGAAATATTTTGATGTATGGTAGATCACATATGTTTAGAGACGAGAAAACAAGTCCAGTAACCCTCCTATATCTTCATGTACTAGAACCCTGAATGTAACAGGTTGTTGAAAAAAGAAAAGGTCTCAGATATTGACAAGAACAGTAAGAACTTACTGAGATAATCTCAGTAAGTCTGGAGTGGAGGGGCAGATTCAGTGCCTCAAGCTTTGGCCCCTCTGATGGAATTCCCTGACAAGGTTAATGAGGAGGCAGTGGGGTAATGCGCTCGTGGAGCAGAGGCTGCGTGGGCTTTAGGCTCACAGAGACCTGAGTAGAAATCCACTCTGAGCAGTTTACTCAACCTCTCTCAGACTGTTTTGTCATCTGAAGATTTAATAAAAAGCTTCCCTCAAAGCTGCTCTGAGGATTAAATAATATAACAAGTGTCAAGTCTTGACACAGTGCCTAAGACCTAGTAAAAGTAAATAAACGGAAGCTGCTATTATGGCTACTACAGGGCAACAATTTTACCAGGTTACATGGATTTCTACCATTTGCAAACATCTTTCCTAGATTCCTTCCTCAGGGCAGGGCCTAACTCAAAGGGTTGGGTATGACCGAGCGCACTGTCATTCCAGGGCTTTAGTATTGGCACAATATGGCCGGTAGTGGAGACAAGACATCCATGATGATGAATGCGGTCACCACAGCAAAGAAACCAGAATACTCTAGGAAGAGGCCAAGGAAATGCGCCTCTTATATTCCAGCAAGGCCCAGAGCCTGCCCTCAGGTCTACCAGGGAACAGTCGAGAACGCCTGAGTCCAATACCATCGTGGGAGTGAGGAGCCAGGTAAGCTGTGAGAACACAGAAGAGGGGTCTCTAACTTGGATTGGGTGAGGTTCATCCAGGTTTTCCCAGGGTATCAAAGGATCTGACAGGAGTTGGGGATATATACAGTTGATAACTGGGACATATGCTAGTGGAAGCCTTTCTTCAGAAGGAGAGGCCGTATGGGACATGGGAAAGAACGCGGACACGACCAGTGCCGGCTGTGCCCTAGTGAGTGCAATGACTTTGGGCAAGGCGCTAACCTTATTTTCTCATCTATAAAATGGAAGGTTAGATACATAATATTTTAAGGTCTCTTACATCAATTGTTTCATTTTTTAAAAAAAGATGACAGAACAGCTGTCCGCAAATTGCTCTCTTGAGACCTGGAATAGAGGATCCACAGTCCTTCAAACAACTGGGGAAGGCTCCAGATTTGCTTGTAGGGTTTTTTTTTTTTTTCTTTCTTTCTTTCTCTACATTTACTTAAGTAGGTACCAGAGCCTGGTGAAGGCAATGCCTTTCAAAACTGATCTTTCAAGAATTTTCTTGACTCCTATAAAAATGACTTCTCCATTTTCAACATGTTGAGTTAACAAACTCTGTCTCGAATAAATGATGCAAAGTGTTGGATTTTATTCATACAAATAAAATATAATCTCACGTGCTTATCAGTCAGGTAGGACTTGAAAATGAAACTTAATTTGCACCCTCAACCATTTTGCAGACTGATAGATATGTTGCTGTGTTTAATGACAAAGGGTTCAATTGTTGTTTGTCAATTAGAAACACTCAGCAGGGGAACAAAGTGTGGCCCTAGCAGGATCTAAATGCTGCCATGGTAACCTGAGGCTTTTCTCACTGCCTAATAGAGCCCAGACAGAAAGGGCTCAGAAAATGCATACGCCACCTATATGTTCCCTCCTTATGCTGTTTACTATACAAAATTTAATGTGTTCACAATCTAACATTCCAATTACATAAACAGATGTGGTGGGGGAAGTTCAAAGGCCCCGGGGTGATCTGGGTCTCCACAGTACGCAGTGCCCAAGTGCCCAGGACCACGCGGCAGCCGTAAGCGTTCTGCGGCAACTTTGCTCGCCGGCTATTAACCTTCTACCCCCTCCGAGGGTAGCACCAGGTAGGGAATGGTGCTCCCGCAGCAGTCGGAACCAAAGGGAAGTGCTTTTTCTCTACATTAGGAAGTGAGGTACTCAGCTCTGAGTGTTTCTTAGACAAAATTAGAAAATCTAAGTCCAAAGGATTCACAAAGAAAGTAGCAGTCCTCCAAATCATGCAGGAAACATTAGGGCAAGGAGCCAGGGAGAAAGGCCGCTCTGCTGGAGGCCCTTCTTGTGTTAATGGTCTTTCCTTAAGCAGCACTTTAAGATGCTTACCAGAGGGGCGGCTCTTGTAGGCTCCAGGCTAGGTCTAGGAGCAGTTGAATACATGTAGTTAAAAAGACGGTCTATTTTTCGAAGTGGGACACCACCACCTAGGTCACTTATCTGTAATGTACAAAATGGTTTTTTTAAAAAGTCAATGTATACTTAGTACGAAGCAGGAAGTTCATTAAAGTACATACCAGGTAACTCTAAAATGTACAAGGGCTTTGAACCCCCAGGGAAATATGGTTCCACTGTGAACAACCTAAAACAAAGGAGGCAGGGAAGGGCACTAGAATCCGACAGACTTGGGCCGAGGTCTTGTTCAACTCCCTGAAAAATGGGGCTCTGATAAGTTTAAATGAGGTAACAAGCTAAAGATCTAACGTGGTACATACAAATAAGACATTCAGGGTCCATTTTCTTCTCTTCCCTCAGATTCCTCAAGGTCTGGGTTACTATTAAATTAACTGATAAAGTATATGTGCAAATAAAGCCGTTACCTTAATGGACAAGTCTTCTTTACCCAGAGTAACAAGGGTTTTAACAGACGGGTAGGCTTCTTTTCTGTCTTCATATAGTTCAACTGTCGCTCTCATTGAGTTCTGAAATAATAAGACTTTTTTTGTAGCATACCATTGACTCACAAATCACAATTTAAAAAAAGAAACTAGCACAGGATTACTTATTACACAATAACACTTTTGTGGAGCAAATATTAGTTGGATTTATACACCATTTTTTTTCCTCTAAAGAACTTAGCTAAATGTGTGTTTGGATCACGGAAAAATTGCCCGATGCTTTATTTTGATTTCATCTAGTTTTATTTCCATCTATCACACTAAGTATTTTTTTTCTTTCTTTTTTTGTTTTTGCCTTAGGGTATTTCAGTTATTCAACTCTTAACCAAGAGGAATGTTTTTATCACATGTAACGAGGCTGCAGAGGCTCACTGATGCACTTTAAATCCTTATCAGTCTGCATTTACAGAGCACCTTTCCTCTAAAGAAGGCGGAAAACCTGAGAGTATTCATGCTTCCCACAGAAATTAATCATTTGGCTGAAAAAAACAAAACAAAACGCAGAAGCAATGTCAGTTAAAAAGAAATTCTGAAAAAGCCACAGCTGTTGAAGAGAAAGTTCACAATTGAATGCCCATCTCAACCTTAAAGTGTTACATCAGTGACATTATAATTTTGGGAAGCAAATCAGCATAACTGATTTTTCAGGTGTTCAATTTAGGGTTTTACACATCGGAAGAAATGAAATTGTAGCTTAAACACCTTGTGCCTATAATACTGCTCTTAGAAATGCCATGAGCTACTGATTAACAAAAGCAACAGCTAAGCTATAGAGAGTCTAAAGAGGTTTTGTTCTTTTTTTGGGGGGGGTCCCTCTTTTTGGTCCAGCCCCTCACCATCTTTCCCCTCTGCTTCCATCAGAGCTTCTGAATGGACTCAAATACTTAAAAGGTTATGGGGTCTCTCGGTAGGAAAACAACTGTTGACGCACCAACGTGCTTAATGTTCGCAAACATAAATATGCAAACACACGTATTTATTTTGATCTGGCTACCATCATCAATAAAGCCTTTGCCAGGTTTGGAAACTAAAAAGCATCTCTAATCTCGTAACTGAAGAACAGTATGGATTTTTACATAAAATCACCACAGTACAATTAAGCTTCAAAATCAATATGTACTAATATTCACGAAAACTATACCATACACAGCAATTTTTCATCTCATAGTGTACAAATTATAAAACCCACAGGGTATCAGAAATAGACGTTTTAAAATGGTTATGCAAAACCTTTTTCTTATGCTAATCTAATGAATCCATTATGCCCTGAATCAAAGTAATTTAAAATGAAGACTTCTTTCCGTGTTTTTAAATTCCACTTACCTTGAACAACTCAAATAGCATGTGAAACAGGTGTGAGGGCACATAAACTACCTGAATAGGTTTGTCTGGAGCTTTGGCTGAAAACAGACACAAAGACCATCAATGAATAAGGACCAAAACTATCAGAAAGCCAAGAATGTGGCTGGCATTCTATTTTCCAAGTACATAAAAAAGAACTCTACACGAAAGGCTAATTTAGGTTTCCACCTCTAAAGGCAGGGCTGAGCAAAAGCAAATGCTTGGAAGTCCAACAAACCCAGGGAGAAATCTGGCTCCTTCACTTGCCAGCCATGTGACCTTGGGCAGGTTACTCAATCTCTCTGAACCTTGGCTGAGCAAAATTGGAATATTATCACGTATGTCGTAATATTCTGAGCATTATATAAGTCATCTAAATATCGCTCAGTGTTTTTCAAATTCGGGGACACCACCCCCAGTGGTGACCCCAGTGGTCATCATGGGGAATGTGAAGCCACAGAGGGAAAGGGGCGCATCTTTTTGGCAGACTAGACTAAGGAGCAATGTTAACTTCTGTCCAATTTCAACAAACAAGACATATTATAGAGTAGAATTTAAGGTTCACATAACTTTTCTACTAGTAGCTAGCAGACAACCCCCCCACCCCCCACCTGCAACCATGCCCTCCAGAGACCCAAAGCCCTTTCTCCTTGCATCAGGGATCCGGAGGAAAATACGAGAAACACTGAATCCCATGTCAGGCACTAAGAACAGCGTGGGCTATAGAGTAGATGGTGGATAATTTGGTCCTTCCTCCTCATGACCCAAAATCACTTAAAAGACTGAAACTACGTGAACATTCTCCAGTAGAACAGAGACATAGTCACCCATGTTATAATTTTCGACCTGACCTAACTACTTCCTCCAATAAAGTAAGTAACAGGGATATAAAGTAGAGTAAACATTTGTTAGGCTTTTAGCAGTTGATGAAAAGCTTACATATGCATTATCCAAGTGAATCCTCATGACACTACAGTGTGGCTCACAGGGAAGGTGGGTTATAGGTGAGGACACGGGCTGTGCAAAGGTTATGTGACTTGCCTGCTTAAACAGAAGGCCCTGAAATGGGACAACTGAACCAAGAGTTTCTGACTCTGAATCCTGAACTCCTTGATGATTACTTTTGAAATTATTCAGTAAAATAAATAAAGAAATGAAATTTCTAAAAAAGAAAAAAAGTAAAAGTCCTTCTACCATTTCCCATCTCATCCCCCAGTCTGCACTCGGAGGCAGCCACTTGCTACTATTTCTGCTTTAGTCTTTTGGTT
Organism: Neomonachus schauinslandi; assembly: GCF_002201575.2. Taxonomy (NCBI): domain Eukaryota; kingdom Metazoa; phylum Chordata; class Mammalia; order Carnivora; family Phocidae; genus Neomonachus; species Neomonachus schauinslandi. The sequence continues at coordinate 106,424,232 of NC_058419.1, forward strand.
GATAGTATTTCCATTCTGGTCTGCAAGCCTAATGAACTCCTCTGTACTCTGTCTATAGGTTTTTTTTTTTTTTTTTCCAAAAGCTGAAAATTGAGGGGCGCCTGGGTGGCTCAGTCGGTTAAGCATCTGCCTTCGGCTCAGGTCCTGATCTCAGGGTCCTGGATGAAGCCCCGCATCAGGCTCTGCACTCAGTGGGGAGTCTGCTTATCCCTCCGCCCCTCCCCGCCCCCACTCATGCTCTCTCCCGCTCAAATAAAATCTTTTTTTAAAAAGGCTGAAAATTGACAGTGTTGGGAACAAAATAACTAGGTAAATATGGATCACTGCAGAGCAGCCAGGACAGTGTAGTTGAACAATATTTCCTTCCCTGTGATTCCAATGACGTTTCATGGGTGACATGAAGAAGAATGTTCTCGGCCTTAAGGTGAAATGCATTCTCTTAATCCTCCACCCAAATCTCAAAATCATGCTACCCTTTTTTTAGGTTACTGAATATTTGGACTGTGTCCTTCTTACAGTTTTGTTTCCTGGATCTTCTAACTACCCTTCCTCTTGGGTAACTGGACAAGAAACATGCTCTCCGCACTGTATCACTAAGATCTTCCAGCTTCTATTCTAGTGCATGGTATCCATTTCATTCTTTAAGATTTTTCAAATTAGAATTGCCTTCCAAACATGCTGCATAGCCATCATTTTCAAACTGTTTTTGAATGAAGTTCTAGTATGTTCTTCACTATTTCTTATGTCCATATTATATACACCATCAAGTCAGTCAAGTAGCCTACCTCAGAAAGGTGCCCTTGGGAAATACATTTCTCAATCCTTACACCTCTGACTCACTTGAAGGTTTGGCTTAGCACAAAATTCTGCATTCAAAATCATTTTCTCTCAGAATTTAGAAAGCGGGGGCGGGGGGTGGGGGAGAGATAGTCTCCTGGCCATTGCAGTGCAGCTGGTAAGTTTAATGCTAGTCAGGTTTTCCTCACGCTGCTGGGTGTTGCCCGAGGTCTGACAGACCTTGGTAGTAATATTCTTGTTGAAGAATGAGGAACTGGATGAATCATTTGAGGGAGCTGGTGTTCATTTCCTCCTGGGGCCCTCAACTAAAGGAGAAGGCTGACCTGGAGCCCTGCGTATCTGGTCAAGACTTCTCAAGTGACTTTAGGATGGGCAGACAGAAAGCTGGCTTCTGACCGGAGGGTGCCCCAAATTCTCAATGAAGAGGGCTTTACTTTGGGTTAACAATAGGTACATGAACAGCCCCACTTTTTCCAAGGTTATTCTTGAAGAAAGTACTCTGATTTTAATTTCTGCCCCAGGAAAAATGCTTGTGACTGACTATAGGCAGAACACAGCCCAAGCCCACCGGTGCTCTGCCTTAGACCAGCTTTCAACTGACCCCTACCTTTTGGCTTCCCTTTCCAATGCTTTGCACCTACTGGCTCTTCTCCCAGGGTCCCCCCATCTTTGCTGCAGCCTCTCCTTTGTGGCTTCTTCTGCTCAGTCCATAATCAGCAGACTTCCATCGGTTTACCCTCTGGCAGGAGGTAGGATCAGTGGTCCACTGATGACTGCCCCTGGTTTCTTTGCCGTTTTTCTTTGTATTCCTCTGTCATTTTAATGGATCCCCAGGAACAAGTTGAACACTCAGGCTATCTTGTACCAAAAGGCATGATTAGTTATATAAACAGCCTTCTGAATTCAACCTTTCACTCCAAATCTTTTTCCAGATCTAATCTTTGATTTTTTCTTTTCACTTGAACCAACATTCTCTAGGAGTCATCTGTAGGCTTACTCAATTACTTGTACTTTTATTTTCTTTGGGAACATTACAAGTTAGATGTCTTTCCTTCCTTTTAAAACCAAGTCCAACGCTTTTGTCCATGACTTAACCTAATCCTGGGTCCAACACCTTTTATGTAGTGGACCCTTAATAGATGTTTATTAACTTTCTAAAATAGAGCACAAATGCAATATGAGTTTTCCATCTAAGGGTACATTTTTAAAAGTAAATGGAAAAAATGGCCTAGGTTTTTCATGCTCAAGACTCAAGAAATAATCAAGTCTATTTTACAGTCATTGCTTCAAAAACCATTAGCTGAAACAACATTTAATAAATACCAACAAAACTCCACATGGGATACAAAGAGTTTTATTTGGAATCTTATAGGACAGTTCTCCTATAAGAATGAAAAAACTAGAGGCTAAGCAGAAAAGAAATGCATTTGAGAGAAAAGGTAGGTGGGCACTTCGAGATGATGAATCGAGTCCCAAAGTCAATGGATAAGGCTATTAGAAACAGTACACAGTATGGTTCAAAGTTATACTGGGATTAATTCCTGATTCTGGCATTTAATAGACACACTAATAGGTATTTAAAACATCTGAGCCTCAGTGTTCCATATCTGAAATGGGCACAATACATATCCCATTGGGTTAATATAAGGATTAAATGGGATAATAGTGATAAACTAGTTTACAAAGAGCCCGCCACAACGTAAGTAGTCAATAAATGTTGGCTAGTATCATTACTAAAAGATTAACTTTATGGTGTTAACAGGACTACCAGCAATGGCTTTTCAACTGTTGTATAGAACCCCTTAACTGAAAATACCCACAAAAGTATCCAATATAGGGAAACTAGAAATCAAAGATCCCAGGATAGATACACACCTTTTCTGTGAACCCTCTTTCTTTTTTTAAAAAACATTTTATTTATTTGACAGAGAGAGAGAAAGCGAGAGAGGGAACACAAGCAGGGGGAGTGGGAGAGGGAGAAGCAGACTCCCCGCCGAGCAGGGAGCCCGATGCGGGGCTTGATCCCAGGACCCTGAGACCATGACCTGAGCTGAAGGCAGACGCTTAAATGACTGAGCCACCCAGGCGCCCCTGACTTGAAGTTTTCATGTTGCACACCAAACCCAGAGGTATGAATGAACCTCTTGACAGGAAAGACTAATCTAGAAATGGTGAAGAAATGCAAGTAGTAACCATAAGGCTTATCATTCCCAAGTCAACCCTGACTTCCAGTAGCCACCCTTTTAAAAATACCCAGTTTGTGTCTGGTGCGGTATTTAAGGCCCTAGAAACAGTATCCTTTTATCACCACACGAGGTGATCTTATAGACAAGGAAGTTGCTCGTCGTATTCCCTCCCACTGCCTGGCTGGCTATAAAGCTCACACCATTCCTCTGAGCCATGCTGCATCACCTTCACCACAAGGATCCAAAACAGGTTAAAAAAAAAAAAGAGGTATCTTTGCTTAATGTTTTGGCAAGTGATTTCTCAGGAGAATCAGAAAGCTAAAATGAGAACAAGTGTGACAAAATGGATGCTTGTCTCTGGAGAAACCAACGTGGGTTGCCACCGGGGACGAGTCAGAAAAATCTGAAACCTGATAGAAGATAAACACCTGTTATTTCTAATGCTCCTGTTAAGTGCTATCAAATGGCTAATAAAGGAAGTTCATTTGAGCTGGCTCCCAATATCCAGAATTCTAGTGATGACTGGTAAATACTGACGGTGTTCATGTAGTATGCTCTCCATAGTCGTATTCCCTACTATCTCAGGGGTCTACAATGGCAAAGAAAAAAACTCCCAAAGATTCAGAATGCAAGATGATATGTCAAACTAATGGAACGATTCTCAGGAAGCACCACAGGTTCTCTCAGGCTAGCGGCAGCCTCACTGCTCTCAAGTGCAGAGCAGAGGGCAGTGTTACTCACGCCTGTTCAAGGCGCCCGTTGGGTAATGGAAGCAACGTGAAAGCAGCAGCTCTGCTAGTTCACACAGGCTCTGAAAATGAGTCCATGGGAATCTGGATCTAATGGATTTCCTTCCAGGGAAGCTGAGATAGGCGACACGCTGTGGGAAACACCCACTCTCTATAAAGTGACATCTACTTAAGGTGTTCAGGACCAACCTCTGACCTGCATCTCTCCCACGGAACTTGTTAGAGCTGAAGCACAGCCCTTAGCCATGTCCCCAAAGAGATCTGACATTCAGAAAACCATAACGAGAAATCATAAACACATTGCCCAAAGCAACAGGAAACTAGAGGCTGCCTATAACCAGCAGCATTCATTTATCTTAGTGATGGGAAAGGGGGCTTCAAAAATCATGCATGAGACAGTGCCAAAAATAGTCGTTAATCTCCTCTCCTGGTGAGGTGCGCTGCCCAGTGTGACAGCCTCACTGAGAACTGTGTGACACAGCTGACTGCTGGGAGTCAGCAAGAGCAGGCGAGCTGCTCTGGCCTTTACGGTGACTCAGGCTGCCATTCACGCAAAAGAGCAATTGGTTACTACCTGCGAATTTAAGTTCCATGTTTGACAAAGAGAAATGTGCACGGTGGGGCGCCTGGGTGGCTCAGTTGGTTGAGCAACTGCCTTCGGCTCAGGTCATGATCCTGGAGTCCCAGGATCGAGTCCCGCGTCGGGCTCCCTGCTCAGCGGGGGGGTCTGCTTCTCCCTCTGACCCTCCTCCCTCTCATGCTCTCTATCATTCTCTCTCTCAATAAATAAATTAAAAAATAAATAAATATTGGTGGGCTTTCTTTAAAAAAAAAAAAAAAAAAAGAAAGAAATGTGCACGGTGAGGTCAGGCCTCGCTTAGCCGGTATGAAGAAGAGGTAAGACTGAGACGCTTCTACTCAGGAATACTCAAGCGAAGTGCATTCACTTCTGGTAGTGTATTGATCCAAAATATGGGCACAACTCTTCTCAGAGAACCCAACAGATTTAGAAAGCAGCTCTGATTCCATACCTTCTAGTAGAATGTAGGGGCAACTGTCCTATAACAGTCTCACGTCTTTGCACATGTTGATCTCATTATAAGCAAAATACATTTTTGGCATATTTTTGAGAGGGAATTTGGTTTATCTTTAATTGTAAATGCCCACACCGTATGTAAGATTCAGTCATTCCACTTCTAGGGACCCAACCTACAGAAATGCTTCCACGTGTTCACAATTTTCCCACCCTCCAGACACGGACACACCCTTCACTGTTCATTATAAAGAATATGGGAAAATTAGAAATCCTAAATGTCCGCTCAATGGTAAATGACTAAATAATGGCAATCTACACTGTGGATAATCTCTACATGACATTAATACATGCAAAGATCTTCAAGGCAAAGTCAAGAATACCAGTTATAGAACACGTATAGTTTCAACCCCATTTACGTAAAAAAACAAAGCTCTATATGGTCCTGAGAGAGTAAGGGGACTTTCACTTCTTTTTTTTTTTTTTTGGCAGATAAAGGTTGGTTTTATTGAATAACTGATCTGTGTTACTGCCGAGGCCACTATGCACAGACAAAAGAGAGGGAGTTTTATTTCTTCGTCTCTTCCTCTTTGGACAGAGTCTTGATGATTTCCTCCTTCTTGGCCTGGAGCTGCTCTTCACGGCGCTTGTGAGCCTCCTTGGTCTTAGATCTGCGGGCCTCAGCCTGGTCAGCCAGAAGCTTCTCGCGAGCCTTGTCGGCCTTCAGCTTGTGGATGTGTTCCATGAGAATCTGCTTGTTCTTGAACACGTTACCCTTCACTTTCAGGTACACGCTGTGATACATGTGGCCGTCAATCTTCTTAGATTCACGGTATCTTCTGAGCAGCCGGCGCAGAATTCTCATCTGGGTTACCTTCTCAGGCATTCGAGCATTGGCAGTACCTTTTCTCTTACCCCAGTGCCCATATGTCTGCCCCCCTAGCGGGCCCAAGTGTTTTTACGGCACCAAGCCTGGGAATGGACAGTCACAGGCTTCCGGATGATCAGCCCATCTTTGATCAGTTTTCGGATCTGCTGACGGGAGTTGGCACTGGTGATTTCATTGGTCTCGCTGGGATCCAACCAGACCTTCTTTTTGCCACAGCGGAGGGCACTGGAGGCAAGCCTCTTCTGAAGCCTGAGCATACTCACAGCTGCGACCGCAGCGCCGAAAGTAAAGGGGACTTTCACTTCTTACTCTACATTCTGTATTGTTCGTATTTTTCCAACGAGCATGTCTCTCTTATAACTTACAAATAAATAAAGGTAACATGCAAATAAATATAGAATCATATGACTAAGATAACAATCAGCTATAACCCTGTAATCCAGAAAGCTGTTGTTTGTATTTTGGTGCTATCAATCTGCTTCAAGATATTTTCCACTGAACTTGCGCCACTACAAACTTTGATAGCCTGTGTTTAAAAAAACTCAACTTTTTCCATACATTCAATATTCTTTTAAAGCATTATTTTGAATGGCTGCTTAGTATTCTATCCTATGGACGTTCCACAATTTATTTAAATAATCTTCTATTGTGGAAAACATGGGTTGTTTTCTAATTTTTCTGTTTAAGAAAACCACTGTGATTGTTATTCTTGTACATACATCTGTGTACACTTTTATTTTCTCATAATAAATTTTCTGAAGTTTAATTTACCAGACCAAAGAATATGACCATTACTGAATTTTAATTTACTGGGCCAAGAGAAAGGACATTGCTAGCATTTTTTGAGAAAGGCTGTACTAATTTAAACTTATACCAGAAATGTGTAAGTGTTGTCGAGAGAGTATTTTTCTAGGCACCAATTCAAAGCATGACAACATTATAATCACGGCCATTTTCAAAGTCAAAACTGGCATTTCTCCATTTTTGTTTGTACTTCTCTGATTAATTAAACACGCTTTCATATGTTTACTGCTGCTTGGCATTTGTTGTTTTGAGAACTGCCTATTCATATGCTTGTGCACTTTCTACCTTGATGACTTCTGTTCCAAGAACTCTGAGTGCAAATTTTGTACATACTCCTGTACAAAAACTCCTTACAACAATATACCTAGGTGACCAAAGAGATAGAAAGGCTTTAAAAAGAAATGAAAGATGAAAAAGCAGCATAATTTGAGGCTCTCACTGAAATATAGCTCAGGTATCATCAGATTTTTAGTCAACTTATTTGTATGTAACGTTAAATTGATTTTTCTTTTACCATTGAATTCTTCGACTTCCAGCTCTGGAGCTACCAGGTAATACTGTTCACACAGCATCTTGGCGGTTTCATAGGCATCTGCAAAGAAAGAAAAAAGTTTAGCTTTAGACATAAGCAGACAGACAGACAAATAAAATAAACAAAACCAGGACAGTTACTAACCTGAGGGATTCACAATTAATTACTGCTTTTTAAAAACTAGTCTTTTTTGGCTATAATAGAATTATTATGACTGAACCAGAATTTCTCCTCCTTTCAAGATTTAATGACCACAACAACATCAAAATACCACGCTAATGACAATATGGCCAGTTCTATACTAAGCGTACATTTGTTTAGCTTTTAAATATTCCTAAAAGGCATTTTCCATGAAAATCTATAAACTCAAGACTATACTTCTGAACACCATGCAACCTGACTAAATTGCAGCAAAAAAATATTTGTTGTTACAATATTATTGACTATATTCCCTATGCTGTATATCTCTGTGACTTAATGATTTTATAACTGGAAGGTTGTATCTCTTAATCCCCTTCACCAATTTCACCCCTCCCCCACCTGCCCCTCTGGCAACCACCAGTTGTTTCCCTGTATTTATGAGTCTGTTTATTTGTTTTGTTTTTTAGATTTCATATATAAGTGAAATCATATGGTATTTGTCTTTCTCTGTCTGACTTATCCCACTTAGCATAGTACCCTTTAGGACCATCCATGCTGCCGTGAATGGCAAGACTTCATTCTTTTTTTTTCTGGCTGAGTAATGTTCCATTGTATGTATATACCACTCCTTTATTCATTCATCTATCAATGGACACTTGGGCTGCTATTGTGAATAATGCTGCAATAAATGTAGGGGTGCATATATCTTCGAATCAGTGTCTTTGTTTTCCTTGGGTAAATACCCAGAAGTGGAATTACTGGATCATATGGTACTGCTATTTTCAGTTTTTCGAGGACCCTCCATACTGTTTTCCATAGTAGCTGGACCAAATACACTCCCCCAAAGAGTGCACGAGGGTTCCCTTTTCTCCGCATCCGCACCAACACTTGCTATTTCTTGTCATTCTGATACTAGCCATTCTGACTGCTGTGAGGTGCTATTTTTTTTGTGGGTATGATTTGCATGGTGACAGATGGTGACTACACTTACTATGGTGAACACAGAGTAACGTACAGAATTGTTGAATTACTATGTTGTACACCTGAAAGTAACATTGTATGTCAACTATACTTCAATAATAAAAAAAATCTTTCTTAATTAAAAAACTATATGACATTCTAGAAAAGGCAAAAACATAGAGACAGCAAAACGATCAGTGGTTTCCAAGGGTTCAGGGGGAGGTAAGAGGGGCAGGGATGAACAGGTAGAGATGGGGCATTTTCAGGGCAGTAAAACTATTCTGTAGGATACTGCAATGGTGGATACATGTCATTATGCACTTGTTAAAGCCAGGAGAACTATACAACACAAAGAGTGAGCCTTAATGTAATCTAGAGACTTTAGTTAATAATAATATATCAATGTTGGGGTGCCTGGGTGGCACAGTTGGTTAAGTGGCCAACTCTTGGTTTCAGCTCGGGTTGTGATCTCAGGGTCGTGAGAGTAAGCCCTGAGTCGGGCTCTGCACTCAGCGGGGAGTCTGCTTCTCCCTCTCCCTCTGCCCCTCCCGCTTGTGCTCTCTCTCTAAAATAAATAAATCTTTAAAAAATAGTAATATATCAATGTTGGTTCATCAACTGAAATAAAAAGAATTTTAAAATACCTTTTTAAAAAATAATAATGCCAAAAGTTTCAAGATTTGCCAATTATTTGTAATGAAATATCAATAAGTATTTGCTGAATGAATGGGTTTCCATGAGCCACACGCTCTAAGTTACTGGGGACACTACTGTAGCTTAAAAATGTCCTTTAAGTTAGCTAAAGGTAATAGGTTTGGGCTGATATTTATCGAAGTCTGAGGAGCAACAGTTTGCTTTTGAAAGGAAAAAAAAAAAAGACATAGGGTAAGAAGATCAGGATTTTAAAGAAATAGCTGGAAGAGAATTCAGGCAGTTACATCCCAAAAGCCGGGTGACTGCTGGTCAGCGCTTCCCCCCACCCAGCCCTCGGCAACCACGGGTCTACTCTCTCTAGATTTGCTATTCTGGACACTTTACGTAAGTGGAATCACACAATACGTGGCCTTCTGTGTCTGGCTTCTTTCACTTAGCAGAGTGTCTTCAAGGGTCATCCATGTCTCAACGTGGGTCAGTACTTCATTCCTCCTTACAGCTGAATAGTATGACACTGTACACACGCACATTTTGTTTATCATCTGGTGAGGGACATTTGGGTTGTTTCCACTTTGCGGCTATTATGAATAATGCTGCTATGAAGATTCATGTCCAAGTTTTTTTGAACATATGTTTTCTTTTTTTTTTTAATTTTTTTTTTTTTTAAGATTTTATTTATTTGCGAGAGAGAGAGAATGAGAGACAGAGAGCATGAGAGGGAGGAGGGTCAGAGGGAGAAGCAGACTCCCTGCCGAGCAGGGAGCCCGATGTGGGACTCGATCCCGGGACTCCGGGATCATGACCTGAGCCGAAGGCAGTCGCTTAACCAACTGG
>NC_058419.1:106433911-106478255 GCF_002201575.2 Neomonachus schauinslandi
CCGATGTGGGACTCGATCCCGGGACTCCGGGATCATGACCTGAGCCGAAGGCAGTCGCTTAACCAACTGAGCCACCCAGGCGCCCCAGAACATATGTTTTCATTTCCCTTGGATATATCCCTAGGAGAGGAAAATTGCTTGATCATAAGGTATCACAATGTTTAAACATTTGAGGAAGAGCCAGAATCTTTTCCAAAGTGAGATTTTTCTTTTAAAGTTCCACATTCACAGTTTCTAAAGATCAAATATTCAGATTACTTTAAAATGCTTCGTAGGGGGCGCCTGGGTGGCTCAGTTGGTTAAGCGACTGCCTTCGGCTCAGGTCATGATCCTGGAGTCCCGGGATCGAGTCCCGCATCGGGCTCCCTGCTCGGCAGGGAGTCTGCTTCTCCCTCTGACCCTCCCCCATCTCATGTGCTCTCTCTCTCTCAAATAAATGAATAAATAAAATCTTAAAAAAAATAAATAAATTAAATAAAATGCTTCATAGGTTCGTTTGCAATGTTCTCAACTGACGCCAGGTCTTTGGAGACTGGCTTGTACTTTTTTAAAATCCTCCACATCAATACTGTGCATAGATACTTAAGATTCAAGAGGAACAGGGGCGCCTGGGTGGCTCAGTCATTAAGCGGCTGCCTTCGGCTCAGGTCACGATCCCAGGGTCCTAGGATCGAGCCCCGCATCAGGCTCCCTGCTCAGCGGGAAGCCTGCTTCTCCCTCTCCCACTCCCCCTGCTTGTGTTCCCTCTCTCACTGTGTCTCTCTCTGTCAAATAACTAAATAAAATCTTTTAAAAAAAACCCAAAAGATTCAAGAGGAACAGAAAAAAGAAAGAGGGAAAAAGTAACCCCTACAGAATTTAAATATATTAAAATTTGACACTGTCAACCTAAAATAATATAAAGATAAGATTAGGGTATGTTCAGACTATAAATTTTGGTTCATGTACTCCATATTGCTGCCGAATTAAAATTTTACATAATATTTGACCTCGAAGTAAAAATTCTGATTATTTTATTAGACTTTTAGAATTAAACCACTATAAAGAATCACAGAGACATTAGAATAACTATGACAAGATGAAACAACGAGGGACAAAGGACATGTTATTAAGAGGAAAAAAATATTTTTTAAAACAGAGTTGATCGGTGTGAAAACAGGCATTAAAGTAGGATTGATTTTAAATTCTAATAAAAGAAAATGAAACTTAGAATTATACTAAATTTACAAGTGTCTCCCTGGAGTAGAAGAAACCTCATCAAATATGTGAAAAGTCATCTTGTAAGGAGACAAGAAATCAAGACTCTCTCTTTGCTTTGGCTACACCACTAAACAATGCTACATCTCCACTTAGTGACACGATAGCACAAAGCCGACTGAGAACCTCCAAAGCCACTTTCCTTCAACCAACAAATACTGACATCTGAAAATGACGCTTTGTTAACCACATACAAAGCCAACACACCTCCACAAAACAACTGCCACAAGTATATAACACCTTTAAAGACGTTTAAACATCATTCTTCCATTCACTATAAAAGGAAAAGAACCCAGTCCCGCTAAATGTGCTAGTTCCTCATGGCACTGGCTTGGCCAGGAGCGCGAGATTATAAGAGCATTATACAGAAAAAGTATTACATCAGTATAACATGTGCAAGATGACAGAGTCCAGAAAGAAGCAAGCAACTTGAAACACAAAGACACAGTATGGGTCCTAAAACCACATGTGAATAAGAATTTTTAAACCATACTCCTAATTATAGTGTATCAATGCTGTAATGAAGAACTGCATTATGGGGGCACCAGGCTGGCTCAGTCTGTAGAGCACTGGATGGCTGGAGCCAATGTTGGGGCATTGTGAAATGGAATAATCCTTCTATCCATGAGAAAGTTTTCAAGGTGCAGTCAGTTATACTGATGACAGATCTTCTTTTTGGTCAGACTGGGAACTAAGGCCTAGAGTGTTTTTCAAAGCTGGCTGTATGTAGAATTAATTACCAAGTTAAAAAAAAAAAAAAGAGGGGCGCCTGGGTGGCTCAGTCGTTAAGCGTCTGCCTTCGGCTCAGGTCATGATCCCAGGATCCTGGGATCGAGCCCCGCATCGGGCTCCCGGCTCAGCGGGAAGCCTGCTTCTCCCTCTCCCACTCCCCCCTGCTTGTGTTCCCTCTCTTGCTGTCAATCTCTCTGTCAAATAAATAAATAAAATCTTAAAAAAAAAACAATTATAAAATGAAACCCTGGAAATTATGATACAGTAGGTCTGTACTGAGGCCTAGGAATCCATCTTTTAAAAAACTAAGGGGCGCCTGGGTGGCTCTGTCGGTTAGGCGTCCAACTCTTGGTTTTGGCTCAGGTTTTGATCTCAGGGCTGTGAGACTGAGCCCTGCATTCCATGCTCAGCACAGAGTCTGCTTAAGATTCTCTCTATCCCTCTCTCCCTCTGCCCTTACCCCTGCTTGCAAACTCTCTCTCTAAAATGAATAAATAAATCTTTAAAAAAAAAAAAAAACTTAGCAAGTAATTCTGAAGAGAAGCTAGATTTGGGGCCCACTTGCCTAGAAAGCCAAGGCTAGGTCATGCTAATTCTGTCACTGTCTCTCCCAGGACATGAATGGTCATGGGGTACTGGGGCGTATGACAGCACATATATACTCAAACAAAACAATTTCTGTTTAAGTTAAATAACATAAACATGAAAAAGCTTTAGAACAATAGCACCAAAATTCAACTACTGGCTTACTAATTCATTTCCTTTATTCTAGAGTAAAATGCAAGTTCTACTTACAATAAGCATTCTAGTAACACTTCTTTTTTTAATTAGAAGCCAGAATTGTAGAATATGATAATTTACCAAATTATTTTTGTCTGCAATATATTTGGGCCAGTATTTACCACCAATCTTTAAAAGCAAGTATCAGGAAATGACTATTATTGTCACTGAATATAAATGCTATTATTTTAAAAATCTGTTTTCAAGAAAAATAATGATCATAAAGTAACAAAACTGTCAGTGTGGCACACATATATACTTCCCCAGGCTACTCAAACTGTAAACGTATTTTCTTTAAGGGTTAGGGTGAAGGTTCACACAGCAAGTAGCCCAAAAGATTCAACTTAGCCAGGAATTAGGGTGTTTTTTTTTAAGATTTATTTTTTTATTTATTAACCTGAGAGACAAAGAGAGAGAGTGCGAGGTGGGGAGGGGCAGAGGGAGAGGGAAAGATTCTCAAAGCAGACTCCCCACTGAAAATGGAGCCCAATGCAGGGCTCTGTCCCAGGACCCTGAGATCATGACATGAGCCAAAATCAAGAGTCGGACGCTCAATTGACTGAGCCACCCAGGTGCCCCAGGAATTAGCTTTAAAAAAAAAAAAAAAAGTACACAGGAATGTTTAATAGATTATGGAAATTATTTATTTTATTAGACTTTTTTATTAGAAGATTTTCCTATTCAAAATTCACCACAGAATTCTATCAAATATTAGCCTCTATCATGAAGACACATAATCATTTGTTTACAAATATAAGAGGCTAGACAAGGATAAATCTGAGTGAGTGCTGAAAAAAACAAACATGAGGGTGCCTAGGTCCCTAACTTGGGTCTAACAGGATATAAAAAACTGTCAAGCTCAAGTGTAAAAAGCCACTGGCAGAAGAAGTGACATAAATGACCACGAAGCATCACAAAGTCAGAGATATGCTGCTTTAGAAACGCTTCTAAGCTACAAAGCAATTCTGGTAAGGTATGTTTATCATCCTTCTACCCAGAACCCATCCCAAGTGGGAACCAGAGTTTAAGAACTGGACCTTCTACTCTCCAAACCACAGCCAACTAGACAAGTGGGGACAGAACATCTAATGTAGGGCAACCAATCTACAGTTCGACCAGAATCCTAAAACCTGTGGTCATGGGCAAAAAGATGGGCTGAGCCAACTAAATTCATTTGTTGAGAATTTAGGATCGAGACACCCAGGCAGGGCAGAAGACAAAAAGGACACACTGGGAGTTGTTATAATCTAGAGGGCCTGGAGTGCCCACCATTGCCCTAAACAAGTCGGTCAACCTACAGACAAGAGAAAGATGGAGGGACCATGACTTGGCAACCCCAGCTGCAAAGATACACAGAAAACAACTTTGTTTCCCAGTTCCAATGTCTATAGCTCCAACTGTGATGTGCTTCCTGCCTTTGGACTACCATGGAACCTACTAGATTCTTTTATTAAGTCTGTTTCTTGTGCTAACACAAGTGGATCTCTGTCCCTTGCAACCTGAAGAACCCTAAGTAAGAGCACAAGACATTATTTCTGAACCAGAATAATGACATTGCTCTCAGGATACCATTTGTATGCTGTTATGCTGAGCAATAACAGCATGTAGGAACAACACAGGCAAGATAACATCACTGTGAGAGCCGACTTCTGTACCAAGCATTTAAGTTTGTACCTTTAAAATGATCTTACCACAGGATTTTCCATTTTATTTCCTGGTTTCTTACAAACACAGGAGAGAAAAGGGTCACAATGGAAGGTACCTCCCAGAGGATAATAGGAACAGCTTTATAACACTAATTCTAGCATTCACTACCATGAGTCTATAATTTGCAGATGTGTAAAGGTAGATATTAATGTGCTAAGTAAGCAGCAAGGAGTCATGCTTCAGTGTCCTGCACATTTAATTAGTGTTATGCAAGATGCACCCCACTTTTACATTTATACAACTGCCTAGTCAAAAATAAAAATATTGTCCCTACCCTTCTACATAAAGGTGTTCTGTAGTCTGTCTCAAGAGATCTAAGTATGCATCATTGTTCATTCATGAAGGCTCTGTAAGGCTGTGAGACACACACATGCGCATACATAGGCCTGTGCGTGTGCACACAAGGCGTGTGGGCTAGAGATGTGACTGTGCTTAACTCATGCAGGATCTTCACAGCTGCAAAAATCAGTAGTAGAGCTGTCAGTGAAACCCAGAACCCCTACTCCCTCCACATCAAGCTTCCAGAAACAGAATGAAAGGAAAACAGTATCTGAGAGAGAGATACACCAAGTAAAGTAACTGAGAAATCTAGTAGGATATGAGAAGATAAAAAGCCAACGAAAAAATACCAACTGCTCAAAAAAGAGGAAGGGAGCAGTAAGACTTCACTAAGAGTCAAAAGATACTGTCATCTTCTTGACAGCACTCAGGAGTACTGGGAATAACTGTGAGGCGTGGGCCCTTTGAGACTTTCTGATCATTGCTCCTGGGGCATCTGGGGGTAGAGATTCCAGTGCCTTTTTGCCAGAACACATGCAAGAATTTGCAGGCCTTTTGACCATTGGTGCTCTCCACTTTGTTCATTCTCTCAGTCTTATCTTGAGCCAGAAAGAGCATCTGCTCAGGTACCGTGACACTCAGAGAATTAAGAGTGGGCCCAGAGGCAATGAAATTTACTGCTGACTGCTCAAATGTGCTTTAGTCTACAGGGAGAAGAGACCTTCCGGTTTCCTGCTAGGTTGCCCAGCCCATTTGGCCATGGTAGGAAAGGGACCTGATTTAAGGCCAATACTCCATTGAGGAATAAAGATTCTACACACCCGGCTGGAAAACCCATTCGCATACAGAGATTATGAGTATAGCAGATGAGATACAGGAAGGACTCCAACTATAATGATACAGAGGATGGAAAAGAGGCTACACTGTCAGGTGCTGAATTCATCTGGGAAGGTCGTGTGTGATGGGTGTTAGTGCTGGAGAAGGGGAACAGACGAACACTATGGATTCTGTAGAGACAAGGATTACTCACATTATTTGCTGTTGCATACTCATCTGTCAATGTGGTATGAACTCAAATGTATAAAACAACATTCTCACTGAGTTATGAAAACAGGTATTTTTATTCTCTTTTCTTTTTCCCCAATATTTTCTAAACTTTCTTCAATTAGCATTTTTTAGTATTTTGGTACCATGGTATATTAGTCCTCTCAACTGACCCAACTGGGGACAGGAGTTGAATCACTGACAAAAATGCTGGATAAAGTAGGACGCCCCGAAGTATGACTATTATTGTAAATACTAACTTCAAAATGCACATCTGAATATATAATTACCCTCTGCCAACGTTTTCAGATGTGGCCAAAGCCTTTTCCTTCGATATGGATCGGTTTGGGGTTCTAGGTCACCTTTCTTAGATAAACTATGCCACATATATCTGTGAATTCCTATCCCTATCCCTTTAAAAAGTAATAAACTTAAAGATACTTGTGAAGCAACATGAGCTCAGGTTCTTCCTGAGATTTTTACTCAGCGCTGCCCTGCAACCTAAGAGCTATCTGTTCACTGTCATTCCTTACATTTTTAAGAGACTCTTCTTTATCAAGTCTTTCCAAAACATTCAACTTGATTTTAATGGAGATAAGTCTCTTTTCTGTACTCCCATTTCTTTCGTTTACATAATACTGAAATAAATTATGGAGTCACAACAGGTGGAAAACTTATACCAATGGTCTGAGGACAAGTAAATGGCCCTTAGTAAGCATCCACCTCACCAGGTGGAAAAAGCACAACAGCATTCTAGAAAGTATGCACAAGCATACTGAGTGTGCTGTGGGTATCAGTAGGCACGATTTGTGAAGGGAATGAAGGGTGGCAGAAGAGTTGATTGTGTGAACGTAGCTTGATGTGTTTATGCACTTTCAGAAACTGAAACCACCCTCCACTGCTCAGTTCCTTACGGAAAGGAGCTGTCGAAAGACGAACAACCTGGTTTGAAAGATGCAGTGTGGGGAGCAGGGAGCACGCGAGCCCTTCCTCTTTACCACATGAGTGTGGGGCAGGAGTGTGTGTGCAAGCGTGGGTGTTGGGGAAATGGTGATCTGAGTGGCCAAAGAGCACAGGGGGTGACTGTCACAGGCCCCGGCATCGCCAGGAATCCAGGCTCTACGTTATGTGGACAAGTGGCAGGAATGATTACATGAGGACACTGCCGAAGCTTCATTCACAGCACAACAGTGGTGCCCCTGGGTAAAAAGTGGAAAACGGCCGGAGAAAGAGAGGAGTCAGAGCTGTGAGTAAGCACAGGAGGAGGAAGGGGACGATGTGGCCCGTGGTCAGACCCTGACTCCGAAGGACGAAGAAATCAGGAGGCTGTGAAGTAGCCCGGAGGCCTAAACTTTCCACTTTCAGTCCAACTGCTTTGCACCTTCAGCTAGATTTCACTACAAAACTGCTGTCCCTAGGAGGGATGCAGAAGTGGTTAAGAGCAATTCCGGCCCTTGAGAAATTTATGGCACAGTCAGAGAGCCCAACGGAAGTACAGGTAAGGCCACGACCGGAAGTACAGAACAGGGCAGGGAAGAGCAGCGCAGACAGGAAGTGCCGCAAAACGGCAGTCTTTGCACCTGAAGAGTCAAGGGCAGCAGGCTCCTCCTCCTCCTCTCCTCCGACCTGACTTCCTGACCCACGTTAGCGCCACTTCATCTCTCTGTGCCACGGAAGGGCTACCAGGTGCCCAGAATGCTCTTACTTATCTAGTTGCACTGATTCATGGTTTAAATCTCTCTGAAAGGGAATGAAAGACTGAAGAAACAATAAGATGATAAACACGGGTCTGTATAAGGACTCCTCACGTACCCATTACCAACCTCAACAGTTTTCAAAACGTGCCCAGTCTTTTCATTTTGTGTCATTTTGAGGCAAAACCCACATGTCATTCTACATCATGTGTTAACATGTCAACAATAGCATTCTAGAAGCTAGGATGCCCTTAAAAAACCATAATCACAATACTGGTATCACACCTAAAAAATGAGAAGCCAAACGACGATGATCCAGGACCACCGTTAGTAAACTTGCCTGCAGTCCTTACTGGGTGCGAGCCCTGCTTCAGGAGCTCTCTCTATATTAACTCATTTAACCCTATGATAAAGATGACTTACCGAAAGCACCATTTTATAGGTGAAGAAACTGAGGCCCAAAGAAGTTAACATAACATGTTCAAGGTTGCCCAGCTAACCCAAGTGTCCATCAGCTGATGAATCAACAAAATGCAGTATATCCATACAACGGAACATTACTCAGCGGTGAGGAATGAAGTACTAATCCATGTTGTGACGCGGAGGACCCTTGAAGACACTCTGCTAAGTGAAAGAAGCCAGACACAGAAGGCCACGTATTGTGTGATTCCACTTAACGTAAAGTGTCCAGAATAGCAAATCTAGAGAGAGTAGACCCGTGGTTGCCGAGGGCTGGGTGGGGGGAAGCGCTGACCAGCGGTCATGGAGTCTCTTTCCCCGATGAGGACGGTATGAAGTTGATGGTGGTGATGGATACACGGCTGTGCACCTGTGCTGAACCACTGAAAACCACTGAATTGTGTGTACACTTTAAAATGGGTGACTTGTATGGATATGAGAATTCAATCTCAGTAAGGCTGTTTTTAAAAAAGTAAATTATCAAAAGGTTTAACATTTATCAAACCAAGGAATATTCATGGACCATCTTAAAGGTATACACTATATTCTATATAAGTTATAAAACATATGTAAAACATAAAAGCAGACCTCAAATTGCTTATAGTTCAAAAGAAAAGACATATATGCAGTACATAATAATGCCCTTTTGGGGCACCTGGGTGGCTCAGTCGTTAAGCGTCTGCCTTCGGCTCAGGTCATGATCCCAGGGTCCTGGGATCGAGCCCCGCATTGGGCTCCCTGCTCCGCAGGAAGCCTGCTTCTCTCTCTCTCTCACTCCCCCTACTTGTGTTCCCTCTCTCGCTGTGTCTCTCTCTGTCAAATAAATAAATAAAATCTTTAAAAAAAAAAAAAATAATGCCCTTTTGCTTTCCGAATTTGTGCCTTTTTCTCTAAGGGCAGTCAACTACCTGAACCAGGCTTTCTGATTCATAAAAGCTACTGGGCTAGGGTCTGATGAACACACGCTAGAAAAAGACTGATCCTGCTCCCCTTCCACCCTGGGACCTGCAGAGGTCATGATCAACCACAGGGTTACCTTGTGAGTGAGCAATCTATAGGATTCTTAGAGAGCTGAGGCTGGGCCTATTCACCTTATAATTGAAATAATTTGAGTAGATGTATCTTACCTAAACCAAAGCCGGAACAGCTCAAAGATCCTTGGGTGAGCTAAGGCCACCATGCCTGGGTCCTTCTCCCTGGGTTTAGCAATGCCCAGAGTAAACAAACAGTACAGGTTTTCCTTACCGATAGCCATTGAAGGTCTGGTCTGTTCCCCCAATGGGGAGGCTGCACCTACTAGGCCACCTCCCTTGGCCCTCTAAGCTCAAACAGCAAAGGTCACTCTGCTTGAGGTGGGCTTGAGAGCTTCACTAAGAAGACAAGGCCCTCGTCTGCTTCCTACTGAGCTACACAGTTCAGAAAAAGTAGGAGCATCTAAGATCTGTGATGAAAACCGGGAAAGCTGTGGTCATGAAAACTTGTGGGTGTTTAGAGGAGAGAGAGGAAGGCCACAGTAGGAGATCCAATCTTGGGAAGGGTATTTTGGGGATCAAAAAACCTGAAAAAAAAACCCTGAAAAGGTCCAGGCACCTGGTGGGTCACTTACAACCAGGAAGGCTTTCCGGAGGTAACACTTACCTTAAATGAATAATGAGGAAACTGCTGTTCAAATTCAAAGTGCCTGGGTACCAAGGACGTATGGCTGTGGGGCTCTGTTCTACCCTAAGGCTACTAGAACAGTGTCCAACCAGCCCGATGGCCAGTGAACCCGTGAAGCTCACATGCCACATAGATTCCCAAACCTGGGGTGCACACCAAAAAGATGCTGGAATTTTACAAACATGTGAATTTAGCCGAACTTTAGAACATGGATTTGCATTTTCTGGAAGTTTCAGATAATGGGAGTAATCAAAACTTAGAATGTTTCTTAAGCTAACAACCATTTAGTGTTTAAGACAAAACTAGTCAATGAGGTAGAAACTCCCATTTCAAACACAGCTAATTATGCATCTTTTCCTGAACTGCCCAGAAAGAACATCTATTTGGCACAAGTGGCTTGGGCCCAGAGTGGCCTGATGAATCAGCACAGAACTCAGCACCATAACATTATGGCCGAGTTGCCTCATTTAAACCACAGTCCTACTTGGGCTACAATCACTAACATTATAGTGGTCTCCTTACCTTTCACGACATCAGCCACATTGCAGGTGGGATCAATACTTCCAATGTGTTTAGGATGAGCAGGGTTAGTGTCACCACCAAACAGAAGTGCTAAACAAACACAGAAGGGAAGGGAGAGATTAAAAACAAAGCAGGCAATGTAGCTTACAAGTTTTGAAAGGACTGTCTTATTTGTAAGAATCATTTTAGCATCTAGAGTGAGTGACTTAAAGCTAGAGAACACATAGAATGAGGGGTGATCAGCTCTACTGGACGGCAAAGGAGGAAGGCCATGCTCTAAGATCTGCTGGTTGCAGTTAGCAGGTCTGAAAGCAGTAACACGTGCCAGGGGTCCAGCCCCTTTCTCCCTGACCCCATGTGACTTGGATGAAAAAGTTCTTTTCCTCCTCAGCCAAATTTACTCACCTTCTCGGTACTACTCCCGACAGTGATTCCAACATTCACTACGTATTTAGAAAATGCAGCCTGTACTGTTAGTGTAGGCCTGCGAAGTGACTTCACTGTGAACATTTTAAATGCCTCCATCACGGGGAGTAGTTTTCAAATATTCTTTTTTTGTTCAAGTATCTTTCAAACTACATTCAAGGGGCGCCTGGTGGCTCAGTTGGTTAAGCGACTGCCTTCGGCTCAGGTCATGGTCCTGGAGTCCCAGGATCGAGTCCCGCATCAGGCTCCCTGCTCGGCAGGGAGTCTGCTTCTCCCTCTGACCCTCCCCCTCTCATGCTCTCTCTCTCTCTCTCTCTCATTCTCGCTCTCAAATAAATAAATAAAATCTTTAAAAAAAAAACTACATTCAAATACTTGCACAATACACAAGATTTACAAAATATTGCTTCTGAATAAAAGCCAAAAGGAGCCCCAAAGAGAAAAGTAATCTGAATCCAAATGTTTATAGGTATACTTATTTTCAAATCAAACAAAAATTGGGGATAACTTAGATTCCACAAAAGGAGAATTTAAATTAGGGGATAAAATAGGGAAGATTTTGGGACACCTGGGTGGCTCAGTTGTTTAAGCGTCTGCCTTCGGCTCAGGTCATGATCCCAGAGTCCTGGGATCGAGCCCTACATCGGGCTCCTTGCTCCGCAGGGAGCTTGCTTCTCCCTCTGCCTGTGCTCTCTCTCTCTTTCTCTGACAAATAAATAAATAAATAAAATCTTTAAAAAAAATAGGGGAGATTTTAAATTATGAAAAATGACAAATAAGGGCATTAGGCCAATACATAAACTTCCAAATGATTAAATGGAAGAAAAACAGAGGTGTACAAGCTTATCAGTGATCTAAAAACATGTACATATATACGTAGACAGACACATTTAGGTCAAAAAGAAATTGTAGTTATATAAGTAGCTTAACTGAATAGTAATTAGGTTCTTTTTTCATTTAAATTTCCTATAAACTGTCAGACATTTCTATTTTTAAAAGATATACATTTGGGACCAACCCACATGTAATAATTGTATAACACTCACTAATCCAAATAAATCAAATTAATAGAGATGCTCTGCCCATTTTCTGCTTCAGCAAAGAGGATGATTTAGACTCTAGACATGTAGATGCCTTTTCATAAGAATTATGAAATCAGGCAAAGAGACAATGCTGAAAATGAGCCAAAAAGTTTTTTTTGTGGCAAGAATTTTAGTTGTTTTTTTTTTTATCTGCTTAACATCCTGGTGAGTGGACTAAAACTCTCCATATGAGGCTATGGTTTGACAATCTGCTTAATCTGATTTCAATGATCACCATGAAATTAAAGATCAATCGCTCAGATGTCAAAATGCCAATTCAATATTCCCAGTATCAGTGTTTTCAAAACCAAAAAGAAAAACATATAACATCCTGGATAAAGACGAGAACCCACTCTCAGAGACACATCAAAGTACTCTCTCACCCTCACCAGGAATGTAACAGCAGAGGCTTAAAAGGCAGGCAGAGTTCCTGCCTCTAATATGAACATCAAAATTTCAAGGATTTCCATTAATAAAGAACACTAATGAAGAGCTTTTTAATAGATAGGATTTACTTAGGAAAAACTAAACTAGAAATGAAATTTCTTTTTTTTTTTTTTAAGATTTTATTTATTTGAGAGAGAGAGACACAGCGAGAGAGGGAACACAAGCAGGGGGAATGGGAGAGGGAGCAGCAGGCTTCCCACCGAGCAGGGAGCCCAATGCGGGGCTCGATCCCAGGACCCTGGGATCATGACCTGAGCCGAAGGCAGACGCTTAACGACTGAGCCACCCAGGCGCCCCTAGAAATGAAATTTCTACAGACCAAACTTCAGATCAGTAAATTCTAAGTGAAGCAACAGGAAAACATTTGGGAGAAATCACTCTGGGTGCCCTTTCAAAAGTGGATCAAAAACCCAACTTACTGTGCTGGTTAATAAGCATGCGGAAAGAGATGCGGTTGGTATAGAACCGATCCAGAAAATACTGGATGTTACTGCTAATGAATGGATCAAACCCAAATTTCTCCTTGTATTCAATCACTCCTTGTGCCATTGTAGGAACCACATCGTTGTGTCTATTTCTGACTTTAATGAGAACTTGCAGAAAGCTGTGTGGGAGGGAAAGAAAAAGTGGTCAGTCTTTATACCTCACGCACTGATGCATAAACTTCCCAGCGCTGTCTCTGGACTATTTAGGTGCTGGTATTTTTATAAGTAGAGATATTATCATTATGGGCTACAAGGAGAAACTAAAGTATTACCCAAGGTTTTGCTTGGAACTTTCTATCCAAATTCTTTCACAGACACAAAAAGTAAAAGGTTCTAGTAAAGAAAAAATGTTTAAATACCTTCTTAGGAATCCACTGACTTTATGGAAAAGTGATCACATATAATACAGGTTCCATAAATGTTTGCTGAATAATTGTAGAACACACTAACATTTCTTCTGACAACATGAAGACAATCCCCCCAGATTTCCAGGGATTTATTAGAAAGTCTTAAAGCAACAGCTTCCATGAATAAGTAATGTGAAACTTTTTAAGAGTAAAATTTTGAAATGAATTTCTCATAGCAGTCAAATACAGTGATGAAATGTAGACAGAAAAAAGGCAATTAAAACAAACCGAGTCAAGAATTATGGTATATTACTATAAAGACAGAGGGAAAAATATACTAAGAATGGTAACTAAGAACAGAGAGACAAGTCGATGGAACCAAACAAAAAGCTTGGAACAAGGCCCAAGGACAAGTAAGTATGTGTGCATAAAAATTTAGCATATTGATAAAGTGACATTCCAAGTCAGTAGGGAAACCATCAAATTAGCTGGGACAGCTGGCTACCAATTTAAGTCACGTCCCAATTTCAAGCCTTAAGCTAATAACTTAGTTAAAAGGTTTAAACATAAAAGAATAAAATCACAGAAAAAAATAAAAGAAAATCAGGTGAATAAGTAGATAGTACAGTATGCCTTGGGGTAAGGAAGGCTGTCCTAAGCTTAATACCACAGGTAGAACCCTGAAGAAACAAACGATAGGACTATGCAGAATTTCGGCATAATTCTACAGGGATACAGGTTATTAAAGTCAAAAAAACAAAGTGAAAACTGGGGAAAATACATTTGCAAGAGCTACTGTCTTTAATGAAGGAAAAGATGAGCACCCTAACAGGAAACGAGGCAAGGGATCCGGTATCAATGGGAAATTTACCACAGAGGCAATGCAAATGCCAATAACTTCCCCCTTCAAAAAGAGTAATAGAAAAGCAAAACAATGCAGAATTAGTCTCCACTCATCACACTGGCAGAGAATAACCAGTGTCCTCTAGAGTGTGGAAGCATAACTGATACATTTCTAGGGGCAATTGAGCAACATATATCAAAGACCAAAGAGATTCATTCCACTCCCAGGAATTGATCCTAGGAAAACGACAGGATTCTTAAGAGCCCTGTTTAGAGTAGCAAGAAAAATACAAACCATTCTACAACTCAATGACAGGAGGTCAAATCACATGACTTACCTGTAGACGGACCATTTTGAAACCATTAGTAATGGTATAGAGATCTATAATGTCCACAGTTATTTTTGTAAAACATATTGTGCACATATAAAAATATGGATGCCTAGGAAAAAGTACGGAATGGAAGGAAAATGTTAACGGTGGTTGTCCCCTGGTAATGGAAATTTGGAGTGACTTTCTTTTCACTTATCTGAATAGTCTTAACGTTTCTCAGTGATGAAATACTCCTGTAACAAATACACACACAAAAGACAGCAGAGATGAATAAATCAACTCTGAAACTGGAAGGTCATAATTATTCACAAGAAATTTGATAATGGACAATTTGTCCTCTACATAATGTTCTTTCTAACGTATTTATAAATTCAGTATCACTCAAGTGAAAGATTTCATTACAGTAGAGAAGCACTTCAACTTAGCAGAAGGGAGGAGACTTGCCTCAAGGGCTCGATTCTCAGAATGCTTTCCCCGGTCTTCTGGGGTCTTCTTAACTTTATCATTAAGAGAAACAAGCCTGTTCTCTAAGCTGCTTTCACCTCAGTTAAATGATCTCCGTGCCTGGGACTCCTGTACAGCTTCTCCCGGACTGGAAAAGGCTACCACTATGAGTAAAGCGACTAGCTCACCTTCCTTTCCTTCCTTTGCCAGGGGCAGCGGGCTTCTGAAACCCCAGCTATCCCGACTAGCTGTGTGAACCTGGGCAAGTCACCAAAACTCACTGAGGGAGAGCGATTATCATTATGATCTCACACGCACTGGATCCAGCACTTGGCAGTTTCCAAAGTGGGCTCATGTCCATAAATTGCATCTGACCAATAACCTGTTCCAGAAACTGAGATAGGATTCTGGGAAACATACGGCAGCAATTTAATATTATTTACTTCCACAAATCTATACCCTAAAATTTGAAGCTAGAGAAGTCAGTCCTAATTTCTAGGATGTCAGCAAAACAAACTGTTACTAGCTAATGACTTGTGAGCAAACAAAGCTTCTGGATTCGATTCCTTTAATTTCAGTACGTTAAATGAGAGCAATGGCCTCTAGCAAGAACATTGCATCTGGGGCTCTAATTCAACGCCTCCCTTTCACAAATCACAAATCCATTTGCAAAACACCTAGCAAAGTATACAACAGGTGGGTATTCTTCCCCCTTGTATTTTAATTTACAACTAAACTGGAGCTCGCTACTCAGGGCGCACACTGGTGGTTCTCGCAGTTGGTAAGTTGTGCACAACAATGCATGATGGAACTGGAACAAGGATTTACAGATCCAGCTCTGCTACCAACTCATGTTACAACTTTGGACAAGTCATTGCTCTTCTCTGACCTCAGTTTCCTTATCTGTGAACTGGAAGGGTTGGGTTGAATGCCTCGAGCTATGGGGTGCTTTTCTAACAGTGTTTCTTAGTTCTTTTTCTGGAATGCCTATATGTAAGGTGTTTGGTGTCACAACTCTGTGGACCAGGATTCTCCATAGAAAAAAATTCTTCAGCACAATAGGCCTTCCATGTGCAGTCCCTCGTGTGTACGTGAAACAGGAGGAAAGTAATGTGAAGGGGATACTTAATTTCTCTTGGGGTAAAAAAAAAAAAAAAAAAAAAAAAAAAACACTCAGAGCTAGGGTGAGTGTTTTTTCAGTTAAATGAAGATGAAAAAACAGAAACATTTTCCATCAGCTTGAGAAGTTAGCAGCCTTTGTGCGGAACAGGAGCAGAGAATTCAGGTCGTTATATTAAAAGCACACTCTTTTATGCTGCTCCAAAATAAAAGCATTACAGGTTTCCTGAGCTCAACTATTATGCTGCACTGAAAATTTGTTTTAAAAATTGAAAAAAAAAAATTTGTAAAGGACTGAGTAGGTAAATTCAGGTCTATCCAGAGGCCACTGCATTCTTAAAACTACCACTAGGTGGTACATTTACTGCAATATTTATAGTGAGTGGCCGGCACCAGTTCACCAGGAGTGAAAATTTATTAAGATCTAGATCATGAAACATAATTTAAAGGGTCCTTATTCCTTTTGTGCTATGTTAAATTAACATAAATTATTTAAAAATGTGATATTGAGTTGTTACCCATTAACAAACTTAATGCTTTCATCCAAATTACACTTCTTGGTTCTTAATGACATGAGTTCCATTTACCAAAACATTTTTTAACCTGGATGTTTTTACTGTCAGGTAAGTTTGGTACCATACTTACTTATCCAAGACGTGTGGATCTTCAGGGCTCTTATTCTCGTATTCTAAAAGTTCAAGAAAGCTCTGCATATACCTAAAAAAAGATGAGTTACTCTGTTAATTGCCTACCCAACATCCATTCCTCCTTTCCCTCTTCCTAAGAGTACCCTAAATCTTCACTCAGGTATCTACCCCATTCCCCACCATCACCAATTGCAGCCCAAATGCTGCAGGGGAAGCCGATGCCATGCAAAGCTCCTGGGTGGCCTGATTTTTCTCTGGGTAATAGTATTTTTCTCGTCACTGATTACTAACTAGTCCAGTAGTCTAGGCCTAAGCCTGTCATTGCATTGCATTCCCCTGAACAAAGGGACTGGCTCAGGAATGGGCACACTACCTCAATTCAGGCCAGTAAAATAAAAGGGAAGACGTGGTGGGGGTCTTTGGGAGAGAAATTAACTTGCTCTGCTTTTTGTACAGTGGGCTATGTAGATGTAAACCCTGGAAAGGTTGCAGCTGTTCTGCCACCAGGAGGAAATCCAGCCTGAAAATAAAGCCGACACCATGGAAAGCAGGGCCTTGATAATCTCATGAATTCTCTAAATCAACCAACACCAAAAGCTCATCCTATAGCTACACGAGCCAATGTATGGTTTAGTTGGATTTTCTGCTACTCACGAACATATTCTAACTGGTACACCAAATCTACAGTTTGATTAGCCAAGATGTGCATATGAATTGTAAGGAACACAGGTGTGACACTAAAGTGCATGCTGAGAACTTCGAAACTAGAAATAAACAGTTCCTTCTCAGAGTTAAACTAATCTCATCAACACTGCAGAGGAGGAGACGGAATGCCTCTTAGGTCCTCAGAAACAGCTTCTGGATTAAAAATAGCTACATATCTCAATCAGGGCCAGGACAGGAAATAATGTGTGCAAAATAAATATCTGGAGAACACAGAAAAATGGGATCCAGAGAGGCACATTACTGAGGCAGCTATATCTGGACAGAACCTGCTGGATCTGGAGGAGATTCGGAGATGCCAATTACTCAGAGGTGTGTCATCTCTGCTTTGGATCTGAACATGTTCCGAAAGAATTATCCCTTGATATAATTATTTCTAACAATTAATTACCACTAATCCTCCTATCCAGCTTTGGAGGGAGGATGAGGGTACTCCAGTAACAAAAAATGACTGCAAAGCATATAAATACATGAACAGGAATAATGTTTTATTAATCAGCCTCACTTGAACTTTGTAACGATGCGTGATACTAAAGTATGTTCATCTCTGGATATTCTTTTTAAAAGCTTCTGGGCAAATCAGGCTATGGATTAGGCACTGTTGAAATCATCAGGTCAAACCTCCCGCAGAGGGCAAAGTAAGCCAGAGGCAACAAGGCCCTCTATCCTGTCACACGCCAGCAGGATTCTAGGGAGATAAGCAGTTCACTTAAAGAGCAGAGTCATGAGTGGAGAGGAGCCAAAGATGCTGCTGAGCTTCCCAGCCTGAAAGTCAAGAGAACAAGAACACACTCTAGCTGAGGTGAGCTTCACGGCCTATTATGAGTAAGAGTCACTTTTAAGAGGAAAAGGAAATGACAGCTAAGCACAACGTGTGATCCTAAACTGGATTCCTGCATTGGGGAGGCGGGGATTGCTGGGGGCGGGGAAAAAAGAGCACTATTGGGGCACCTGGGTGGCTCAGGCGGTTAAGCGTCTGCCTTTGGCTCAGGTCATGATCCCAGGGTCCTGGGGTCCAGCCCCGCATCGGGCTCCCTGCTCAGCAGGGAGTCTACCTCTCCCTCTCCCTGCCACTACCCCCCTCGTGCTCTCTCTCACTCTCTCTCAAATAAATAAATAAAATCTTTTTTAAAAAAGAGCACTATGAGGGCAATTAATGAAACAAGAACAAGTTCTCCCACATTAGAAAATATTACTAAATCCATGTTAAATTCCCAAATCTGATAATCATACTGTGGTTTTCTAAGAGTTGTTCTAAGGAGATACATACCAAAGTCGTTAGGGGTAGAGGGGCATGTCTGCCATTAACCTAAATGGTTTAGGGAAAAAAATAGTGTGTATCATATATGTTATGTGTGTACCACGTTTGATATACCCTAAGTGTACACACATACACACACACATCCAAAGAGAGTGAGCGCGAATATGAATGAGAACAGCAGGACAAATGGCACCGAATGTTAACAATTAGTGAATCTGGGTGAAGGTATACGGCAATTCTTGCTACTAGTCTTGTACATCTTTCTGTTATATAGGAAATTATTTCGAAATTGATTTTTTTTAAAAAAAAAAAAAAGGAAGAAGTGACATGCATGTGTTTGGGATGGCTACAGAAGAGAAATGTGAGACAAAAAAAAAAGAGCTGACTCCAGCATTTAACTCTATACTTCGCCAGCTGAATCACTTTGAAGCCCCCGAAGTAACTTTTACATAAGCGATAGGCAGCGTGACTGTCAGTCACTGCCACCAGGCCCAGGGAACTTGAAGGCCAGCTAGTCAACCTCCAATCCCCACCACAATGACCCCAATAGTGACTGTACACTTTCTGCGGGAAAATTTCGGATGATGCTCTTGAAGCAATAAAGAAATTTCAGGCAAACAAGCACTCGCTGCTCCTGCGCACTCGCTGCTCCTGCTGGAACAAACTCTGCATCTGGGGTAGGAAGCAACGGAGGAGGAGAGCGAAGTGTTTCTCGAATATATGTGAATCCCTCTCTGAAAATACACCACCTGCTCTTACATCCTACCACTCACCGACCTCACCCTGCTTACCTAGTGGGTAGTTGAGTCACAAATTCAACTTCCTCAATTAAATAACACATGTTTGCTGCATCCGAGCTGTACGTCATCAAACTTTATGTCATTCTCTGTTGAGATTTTTTTTTTTTATTTTTCATAAGGCAAATGAAGCACATTACGTATTGGCATTTTTACAATCTGAGGTTCCCCTTTAAATGACTTAATTTTCTCTAACAGAAATACTGCCACCAAGAAACTCCTTTAACAGGAAAACAAAAGGAGCAAGACTGAGACTTGATCAAAAAGTGGCAACATCCCCTTATCCAACGGATTGCAGACCAGTCCGTGTGGGCTCCTTTAAATTTTTCTGTACTTTTTAATCTTTGTTTCAGTGAACAATTACATTTATAACCAGAAAAATAAAATTTGAAAAGTCAAGAAAGCTGTCTTGTACAGTTTAGAAGTCTTTTCATTAAGACAGTGTGAAATTGTCAGGTTAAAAAAAAAAACAAAAAACTTTTAACTGCTTGGAAAATTGCAGCTATCCTGAATGACTCATTCCCACACATGCCATACACGTACTTTTAGGGAAAATGGGATCCATGCCAGGTGTTCAGAGCATTATGGGAAGACTGATCTAAAGCCACATTATTTACTTACCAACTCTGAACCAACCCCACCGAAGGGCGGTTAAGCAAGTTATCCGGCAGAAGATTAACTTCTCTCATTGTGTTGGCCAGTCTTACAGGAAGCTCCTTTCGTAGAAACATATATGAAGTTTTCTCACATGCATTATCTCTCCCTGTTAAGAGACAATAAGTTTTCCATGATTTTATAATCTAACAGATGGAATAATAAAGTGCTCTCATGATAGCATGGTTACTGGTTAGGAGGAGAAAATTAAACAATCCTGCAGTCTCTAGTGTAATTTTTATCCTCTGAAATTGCAACTTTAAGAAAATAATTTAATTAGAATAGAAAAAGAACATTTATTCCAAGAGGCAACCTTGAGAGCAGTTTTTTTTTTTAACACAAATACATTTCTAGTGTTACCGTTAGTGATACAAAACTGACCTGGGATATAATCTGAATTTGTTTTCAAATAAACACTGTGGGAAAACTGCCAAGTACAAAAGTAGGAAAACATGTAAATCCACTCCTGTTCACAGGGGTTTCCAGAAGGCAACAGACCCATTCATTCCACAAATATTCACCACCTGTGTGTCAACTGCTTCTTCCTAAGGTTTTCTTCAAATGCGTTTCTCCAGGAATCAGAGCTTTGTCACCCTGGGAAGCAGCCACAGACCTGCTCTGATTAAGACACGGGGCTCAGGATGTGCCAGAGAAAGCAGCTCACAGGTGCGCTCAGAAGCAGAGCGATCTACTCTGTTATGTCCAAGAGGTAAGACCCAGTGTTGACCATAAAGACAGAGGTCACAGAGTCTTCTGTTGGTTGCCCTGAGCTGGTTGTGCATAAAACTTATATAACTAGGACACAGTGAGAGAAAAGGGACACAGCCACCTGAATGAGGAAACCCGAGCCTCTTCCCCAGCTGCTTTGACCAGAGCAGCATGGCCCCCAAGTTCTGCTGTAAACCTGATGATGGCTGGGGGACAGGGGACATGAGAGAAAGGACATGAGCTTTGGGGACAGAAATGTGCTTCAGCCCCAACTCCTCCATTTTGGGGGTAAGAAACCTTTGGTAAGCTTAATTGCTCTAAATCGCAGCTGCCCTAACCTGTAGAATGGGGATGAAGTTTCAGTTTTTGTAAAGACTAAATGTGGTAACAGGTATGGAGCCTGACACAAAGCAGGTGATCAATAAACATTAGTGTTCTGTCCTCTGTGATACTTACGGGTCCATCCCAACTCCCTCACACTCCATAGGCCTTCCTGATGCTCCATACTGCTGGGAGGCTGTTTGGAGATGGGCAACCTTGGCGCCAGGCCCAGAGACAAACAAGTAAGGCTCGGGGAACACTTCTCTCCTCCAAACTCTCCTCATTCTTCCAAATATGATACAGGCCGCAAACCAGAGATCCAGAAATAAATCTGATTTGCTAACACTTGCAGCCAAGTTCTGGTTTATTCCTTTCCTCTCCCCACTGAATAAGACTAGAAATAAAAGAACCCACTCATGAAAGTCATCTGCAGAACCATTCTTTCCCCCCACTGACCCCTGAACCCCCTTCTCCATGTTAAAAAAGTTAGAATAAAAGATTAGTCTTACACAATCCATCCCTTACTTCCCTCATTCTAGGTGAATATACTGAAGGCCTTCGGTGCGTCTTTAACTCATCAATGATTCTGTCTTCCACTTTTCCCCTGAGTGAGGAAAAAGGGGTGTGATATCCCAGCAATGACCTTCCATCATCTACTCTATACACATTTATTTGGCTCCAGATGATTAACATTTAAAAGGACTCTGGCTGTTTTGCTTCAGATAATATGTATCATTCCTAAAATGCTCTGTAGGATTCTTATAGACGAATCATTTTAAGTGCACTAAAAGTGCTGATACTTAAATCACGGTGAATCGTACCACAAAATGAAGGACCTGTTATTATCTAAGGTAAAATGTACATCTAACTTTTCACATGCCAGGACAAACACTTTGCATCCTGGTTAAATAGAAAGGACACCTTTTTTTCAAGCATAGAAGAAATGTCTCCGTTCTCCCTGTAGGAGAAGCAAGTGAGGGAATGCAGGAGGAGAGGAAGGGGCCCACGGGGGTTGAACTGGAACTGTGAGTAGCAGTATGAACTCAGGATTTGAAAAAATTATCTCAGTTTTTTGGACATTAAAGTTTATGTGTTTCAACTGCCATGTCCACAGCATATTAGGAGCCGCAAACTGGAAGCCTAGGGCGGGGGGGGGGGGGACGGGGAGAAGTGGGAGCTCGCTGGCAGGTGGCAAGGGGCCGTCAGGCCACATTTGTGTTGGAAACGCACAGGGCTAGACTGTTTCAGAATGTCAAGGTTTTCCGACTTTCGGAAGGTAAAAGGAGTATGTACATCCACTGTCTATGATATAGACACGATACAGCTGCGGTGAAATCATTTAAATGGAGCAGAAAAAAGACCATGGCCTGAAGTAAGTTCAGGTCATGTTTTGCCACCAAAGGTATGAAAAAACAACTACAAGTTTTAGAGCTTTTTTTTTTTTTTAAAGATTTTGTCAGAGAGAGAGCGCGCGAGCGTGCACGCGCACAAGCAGGGGGAGTGGCAGGCAGAGGGGGACGCAGGCTCCCGGCTGAGCAAAGAGCTTGATGCAGGACTCGATCCCAGGACCCTGGGATCATGACCTGAGCTGAAGGCAGCCGCTTAACCATCTGAGCCACCCAGGCGTCCCAAGTTTTAGAGCTTTTTGAACTTCAGAATTCAGATAAAAGACAGGAGACCTCCAGAACAATATATTAGGCCAAGATCATGTGCCAGAGTTAGACTTGGGTTTGAACGCTGACTTGAGCCTCCCGAGCTTTATGGACGTGGCAAGTGTCATTACACTTCTAAGCCCCTGTACAGTTGGCTACAGGAACACTACCTACTTCATAGAGGTGTAGTAAGGGTTAAAAAGTGCTTAATATATAACACCACAACCTCTTAAAATTTAGAAGAGGGGGCTCATTAAAGAGCCAGCACTAATGATTGCAAAGGATGATAAAGCAGAACAGCCTGAGGCCATGGGGTGCCAGAGCAAACAACCTGATACTTGCTAAGCCCCGAGAGCTCTGCTACATTCTGGTCCAGTGCGGTTGCCTCTGCTCATTTGATGATTCTACATAATTAAAAAGGGATTAAAAGGGATTAAAGTATGTTGTGTCCCTACCATCCACTTTTATTTATTTTAAATTAAAAGGCCTTTGGTCACCTCTGAACTAACTAGAAAATTCAACG
Source organism: Neomonachus schauinslandi (assembly GCF_002201575.2). Taxonomy (NCBI): domain Eukaryota; kingdom Metazoa; phylum Chordata; class Mammalia; order Carnivora; family Phocidae; genus Neomonachus; species Neomonachus schauinslandi. The sequence goes on from NC_058419.1 coordinate 106,456,856, forward strand.
ACTAGGTATGGTCTAAGATAACCAAATACCAGGAGGCATTTATTCTAGCCCTCTTGGATTATCAGCTTGTTATGAACGAGCAGAGAAAGAACCGTGTTTTGTCTCTGTATCCCCCATGGCAGCAATGAGAGGACTTGACCTATGGTAGTTTCTCAATGATTTACTGGGAAGATAGAGAATACTTTTAATACTTTTTAAAAAAAGAATATCTGAAAAATCTCAGGTTTTGCCTCCTACATTCTTACTTAGCTTTAGAGATGAATTCTTTGTACTCAGATACCTTAATTACACATCAGTTTAAACAAGGGGGTAAGCCTTTTTTAGTTAATTAGTGAACGTAAAAATAAATATGAAAGGTCCAACATTTTTTTAACCTTTCTGTGGTTTTCATGGAAGTTGAAAGTATTTTGTCCTATGTACTAATGCTGGATACTCAGTTTAAATCAAAGAGTTCCAACAATCTTTTTTTGGTTTTTTGTTTGTTTGTTTTTTACTCAACTTAAAAAAGTTTTTTGGTTTTAATTTAATTTGGTTTTAATTGAATGTCCTCTATGAGGCTTCAGGTTTTATAAGTCTTCTGGCATACTGAGTATTTTCCAGTGATTCTTTCCAGTTATTCAGCTTCATTTTTCCCCCACTTACTTGCCTTCTCTACATTCCTTAATTTTGGTTTTCTATTTTTATTCTGCATTTCTCTGTATGCTTCACCTTATTCAATTTTATCAATTAAATTTTTTCCTAGCATCAGTTCAGAGGATGATGAAAGAGTGGGTGAGGGGCAGGGAACATTCTCTGATTTGGTGAATGCAAAGAAGTCATTGTAGTTTAACTGCATTCATTTGTATTTCTTCAGGTTTTCATGCTCATTTGATGACCCTTCAATTCTCTTCTGTTCTCTGTTTTTCTTTTTTGTTTAAAGATGTATTTATTTATCTGGGGGGGTGGGACTTTCAAGCAAGTGCAGGGAGCCATCTCGGTGACAGTTACGGTTAGAAAGGAGCGTTTGACCAGCCTTCTGAGAGCAAGAGTTCAGACTTACTCTTTATACCTGGTTTCCAGAGAGGCCTGTATGTCTGGTAAATCTTTAATCCTCTTTCTGATTAATTTACAGGAAGCAGAATATTTCTCCAGTTAATAAAGTGACCTGATAATGTATCTTACAATTAAAGCAGAGGGTTGAGCACATGCCCCCCAAAATGGAGAGTCTCCTGTCTAGATTACTTGAGGGCTCTCCTTGTCCACATCTTTCAGTTTTAACACTTGCTGGGGATGGTTTGGAAGAGGTAATAAGAGAATCAGGGAGTGAAAAAGGAGAGCAAGGAAAGAAAAAATTACAGCAAGGCATCAAAAACCAACAGAATGATCAGCTCATTCTAGTTATGCTGTTTTTTTTTTTCTTTCTAAATACTGCCAATTAAATGTTTGAGTCTGCAATGTATTTTTACCATTAACCACGCTAAAATGGGTAAAATATAACTGAGAAAATACTTTAGGGACAGCTCTGATTTTTCTCCAGTTACATCTTTGATAAGATTTCAATCTTTTGAAAACACTGAATTTTAGAATCATAAGTAATTAAATTTTGGCTAAGCAATGATTAATTGAACTGTCCCTCAAAAGAAAAGCTTCGCATATTTTTAAAGTGTTTACTCTATGTCTAGAAATACTTCGCTGTTTGAGAAGTTTCAGTTTTCCTTTATTTAGAAAAATTTATTCCTGAATATAAACAGAGATCAATAGAGGTAGCTTGGGTCTACCAAACTTGAGGCTGTCTCCACTCTAGGCCAGACTGTGTTTTGGTTATTATTACTAATGGTGAGCCAGAAACTTCAGAACCAAAGAGGCCAAAGACTGCGGATTTCACACACACCTCATTCCCTATCAAATTCAATGCCCCAACAACATTCAGACATCACACTACTTCTTTCAGTCCAATGTCTATTTTATTATCATAACCGACGCTGTGGGTTAAAAATTTAGACAGGACGCAGGAGGGATAGCTTGTCTGGGACCTCACCTGGAAAACTCAAAGGCTAGGGCGGCGGGGGGGGGGGGGGGGGGGGGGCAGTGAATAGACAGTAGAGAGCTGGAAGCTTCTGAAGGCTCCTCATTTACAAGTCTGAACCTTGGGCCGATTACTTGCCAACTAGGATTGCCTACCAGAGCACTAACTGGTGGCCTCTCCATAGGCTTCCTCACAGCATGGCGGCCTTGGGTTAGCTGGATTCTTGCATGGGTTCAGTAAACAAGGCAAAGCTGCATGGCCTTTTATGACTCAGGCTCGGAAGTCACATAGCTAGTCACAAAACCTGTCCAGATTCTAGGGGAAGGGGAGGGAGGGCTGGCAAGGACACATGGTAGAAAAGCATCCTTGTGGCCATCTTTACAAAGTGCAACCTGCCCTAAGATGTTCATGAGGAGGTGGAGATGATTTATTTCTCAAGTTACATTTTAAAGCACTCTTTTATTGCCTGAACTTGTTTCTTCTGGGGTCATTTTTGGGGGGCCATTTATTTTTGTTTCTCTTTCTCACTGTGGGCTTCCCTCAGACGTCTGGTGATCTATACTTGTTCAGTAATGCTTCAGAGTGAAGCAGCCTTCAAAGACCAACTAAGTGAGGACCCCAAATATCTGGTTACATAGGGCTTTTTGGTGGGGTCCTAACACCACACCAGGACCCCTAATTCTCCTTGAGTAGTTCAGCGTCATTAGAGAAGAGCCTCCTTTTGCCCTTTACTTTACCTATGGATAACTACCTGCCTACTAATGTTCTGATGGTCAGGGTGCAGGGTGACCCTACTGTTTGCAGACTTCTAGGTCATTCTGTGGTTTTCAGCCAGCCAGCCCTACCTGTCACTCCCATCCTCTATCTATGGTATCTTACTGAGGCAGGGGCTCTGCTGCATCTAACTCAGCAGCCTCCTTGGCCACAGTACCTTTTGAGTATGTTCTAGACCTGACCTGTCGAACACTGGAGGCAACAGCCATGAGGGGAAATTCGAATATGCAGTTTTATTATGATATCAATGAGAAACTCCCCAAGTGTGATAAGTGTATCATGGTGATTAACAGTTATCAGCACAATACTCTTATGCTTAGGATATACATACGTATGTATCTAGGGGTTGTCATGACATCTACAGCTTACTCTCAAATGGTTCAGCCCAAAAAGCATGTGTAGAGAAAGGGGAAGGAAAGGAGACAGGAAGAGGGATGGATGGGGAGGGGAAAGATAAAAAGCAAATATGGGAAAGTAACTGGTGGACCTAGGTGCTGGACAGGGGTGTTAACTGTATTATTCTTACAACTTTTCTTAAGGTCTAAAATTTTTTCAAATAAAGATTTGGGAGGGACACTGTAAACAACCTAAATCACACGACCCTGAGATCATGACCTAAGCCAAAACCAAGAGTCAGACGCTCAACGGACTGAGCCACCCAGGTGTCCCTTAAAAGTAGTCTTCTAAAAAAGGTCTTTCAATAACTAGAGCCATTTTATTTTCTAAAAAGAATACAAAAATCTCATATAGGATGTGCTACCATATGTAATGGACATGGGAAGCTCATGCTCACGTAATTTTTGTGGTTCTTTTCAAGAATTTTATTTATTTATTCGAGAGAGCGAGAGAGCGAGCGAGAGAGAGCACAAGCAGGGGGCGTGGGTAGAGAGGGAGAAGCAGGCCCCCCGCTGAGCAGGGAGCCTGACACGGGACTCAATCCCAGAACCCTGAGATCATGACCTGAGCTGAAGGCAGATGCTTAACCAACTGAGCCACCCAGGCACCCCGATTTTTGTTGGTTCTTATAGGAAAAAGGGATAGAGGGTGATCATGACAGAGTTCTTAATTAAGGTAGGCAAGGGTTACTGGACCCTTCCCTGAGGGGCATCTACCTCTGTACTGAGGGAAAGTGAGTAACGTCCACTAGTGCCCTCATCCTCTCTCTTTAGAATCCTGTTTACTCTTTGAAGGTAGATATGTGTCCATAAACAGATTAGTAAGAACCTGCCCTTCTGCATGCCAGGTGTAAATAGATTTCACTGTGAGTCCACAATCTGTGTCCTCTGCCTGGACAACCTCTCTGCCATTCCCCCTGTTCACTGAGTTCTATGTCCTGTGGGTCCCAGGATCCTCAGAACACTGAAGAGTCTACCAGCACAATATGCAACATACCATACGTATTTAATAAATATTTCCTGATTAGAACTGAAAATCAAAATACCTAGTAAGTTTCTGTATAAACTTACTAGAGCAAATAAAATTCAGGGATGCAAGGTCATTATTTGCTGGTAATGGTAAATTCCTCTTATAGATAGACCACTCCATTCTATATATTTGGTCAGAGGTATCAAATCCTTCAAGTTAGGGGAAGAGGAACCAAAGGTAGGAAGGAAGGTGATAATAAAGTGGCAGTAACTGTCGGTATGGTGTGTCAGGCCAGGGAGTGGAGGAAAAAGGCATGGATGTGTTCAGAACTGATATCACAAACAGAGCTTTGACCAGCGAGAGCATACAAGTAACAACTGTAGCCAAAGCCACCACAAAGACTCCTATCAACCTAATTCCAGAAGGGGCTTTAGGATATAGTCCTAACGGTAGATTGATAAGTTACAGGACGCCTTGGTGTCATGGAAGCAGGAACATTTAAGTAAAGGTCACCATGTACTCATCTTCGAGGTGAACTGAAGCAAAATGTTAAGTTAACCGTTACAGTGAATGAAGAGGATCCAAAGCCAGGAATGCTCAAAGCACAAATGAACTGAAAGTGCTATGTTTCTTGGAAAATGATCAGTTTTTAGAGCTGGGACCTTCAGCCAACAAACTTTAAGATAATGAACATTCAAGGTTAAGAGCTCCCTATGCAGCTTTTATTCTTAGCAGGAAGCTGATTTCATCCAGGAAATGCTGTGTCACAATAAAAGCACAGCTAACATCTACTGAGCACCTACCATGTGCCATGCATTGTGCTGCATGTTCTCGATTTCACCAGGACGACAAGCCTATGATTAGACACTATCATTTCTATTTTGTAGCTAAAGACACTGAAGTGTAGTGGGATTAAGTGATTTGTCCACACTCACACTACTGGTAGACACCAGAAATTAAGATTTGAGTACAAGTCCACATAGACTGCTGCTCATATTCCCAGAGATGATAAGCAGGCTAACAAGTGGTGGTGGTCCTGAGAATAAGAACTGTTTCAGTGTAAGTAAATGAAGTAGGTATCAATCTGAGAGTTTGGAAATGGTAAGACTAGATGAGCAGTAGAGTATGCAATTTCCTGATTGTCTAGCAGAACAAATTTAGACAAAACCTTGGCATTACTAACAGAGATTATGTTTGTTGCAAAGAAGTGCATTGGGATAGTGGCATACTATGTTAAATGAAATGGTATACCATGTTGAACTGAAAAAAGCATAGGTTTAAAAGCTCCATCTACTTGAGGGGCGCCTGGGTGGCTCAGTCAGTTAAGCATCTGACTCTTGATTTCGGTTCAGGTTCTGATCTCAAGGTTGTGAGATCGAGCCCCACGTCCAGCCCCATGCTAGGTGTGAAGCCTGTTTAAGATTCTCTCTCTCTCTCTCCCTGCCCCTACACGCCCCCTTTCTCCCCCTCTCTAGAAAGAAAGAAAGAAAGAAAGAAAGAAAGAAAGAAAGAAAGAAAGAAAGAAAGAAAGAAAGAAAGAAAGAAAGACTCCATCTACCTGAATTCTAAGTGTGGTTTTGCCCCTAACTTTGCTTAGGCAGGATATTTAAATCATCTAAGCTTTGGCATCTCCATCCAAGAAATGGAAGTATCTACTCCACCTGGATGTTGGGAGAAATATAGCTCCATCTGCCTACTATTATTCCTGGCAGGGAGTGGTACACAAATATAAGTTCTCTTCACCTTCTAGAGAGAGTAATTTCCGTTTCACCTTGGATGAGGTAGCAAAGATGTCATGTCAACAACTAGTTGATGATTCGGGCAGGCTCTTCCTTACTTGGGACTTCTACTTTCCCACATATAAAATTGGGGAGGTTGGAGAGATGATCTCGAAGCTCAAGCTCCCATTGGGTGAATCTGAGAGGGTTAGATTTTGGTTTGTATCTCTATATAGTTATGTATCCTACACCAGCCTTGCCTAATAACTTCAATTCTGGAACAAGTCTGAAGAGAGTATTGCTACGAGTAGGCAGTCAAGGAAAGGAGCCAGAAATCAAGAAAAATAGTACACACTTTTCTATGTGTTCTTCTAATTGTGTTCTCCACCCAGAAAGCCTCCAAGGACACTTTGGATGAAGGACAAGAGGGTAAACATGTCACAGAGTCCCAGAAACCACCCCTATTACACAAACCTTTGAGGGAGAGGTAGGGACAGCAGGAAAGCATGCCACAAAGCTACAGGGTTCATAAATTTTGGCTAGCAAATATAAATTTATGTATTTCCCCCTGCTTCTCATTTATAAGTTTCTCAAAGGTAGGGACTGCGCCTTGACAATTTCCCAAAGCTCAATTTCTACTTCACTCTAAATCCAGGTGTTCAAGTAATGCTGATGGACTCCTAAACAACTTAAGTGTCAACCTTCAGCATCTCACACACTCCATCCCCTGAACTGGTTCACAGCCCTTAGGCTTAGCCAAAGAGTCTACTGGATCTAACGCAGTTCTTAACCCATGACCATCACCTGGGTACCTCCAGCATACCAGCACCGGAGCCCCTACCTCCAGAGATTGATATAGCTGGCCTCAACGAGGGGCAGGTAGCACTAGTTTTAGACACACACACACACACACACACACCACCCTACCCCACCCCATCCCACCCACCCCAGATTATTCTCATGAGCAGCAGGACTAAAGACCACTGACTAAAGTGAGTCACAAAAAATCCAACCAGGGACAACAAATCAAAACCTCCTCAGGTTTGGACACGGGCTATTTACCCATCTATTTTTAGTCTCTATTTTCATGTCTGAGATTTGTTTCAGCCTCTTAGGAAACTGACGGAGAATGTCCTCATAGTCTTAAGAGACTTTCCAGCGTTACCGACTATCCTTTTTCTCCTTCTCTAGATGATCCTACATGGGAAAGATAACTGCTGAATACATTCACGAAGGAAATGGCTGTACTTGTGGATGCCGTGACTCTCAACAAGCGGCGACAGGGCACCTGTCGCTCCTTCCCCTCTAGTGTGTTTTGTTCCCACACTGCACCCGATCCTTAGCTACTTCCTCGGCTACAGAGGTGGTGGTGAGATGAGCAGGTCCTGGATCCCCTGGCTCTACTGTATGTGTGGGTACTTTTCTGATCTGCCCTGAACCTCAGTTTCCCAATTTGTAACATGGACACGACTGTTGTGAGAAGTCCATGATACTGTATTTTATACCAATGTTGCTAAGCATTCAGAAAATGCTAGCTGAATCTACTCAATCTTTTTCAGTTTCCAAAGAGTCCATTTTCATTTCCTTCTTGAACAGCTTTACTGAAGCCAAGCTGAGGTTAAGGAAGCAGGATATGAGTATGTAGGCCTGAGAGGACATGGCAGAGAATCTGGAAAGAATGCTAACCAAAGAAGTGGTCTTCCTCTATACAAAGGGCAGTTTCTAGAGAAAGAGAACCTCACTGTGATCAAGTAGCTGAAGGGATGATTAGAAATAAAGTGCTCACTTGAGCACATTACCTGACCAGTATAGGAAGAGCAAAATGCCAATTACCATTTTGCTTTCTATTTAACATCAGGAGTGGGAGGAATTAACCAAATTTATACAAGGAATATCTGCTACCAAGTTTAAGGAAACATTGTACTCTACTAGAACAGAGCCAAGGAAAGGTTCAGATAAAACCTGGAGTATGCCCTGGTCTGTGAAAATGTAACAATTTGTTGGGGAAAGATAGGTATGTTACAAACCTCAAAGGACCCTACTGTTTTCTGGCCAAGGAGACAGTGGGAAATACTTAACTTTCTGCTCCAGGAAAATGTTAGATAATTAGTAATTTATTCCCAACAGTGAAACTATTATATACTGACCTCCATGCCCTAGTAAGAAAGCAAGCAACACTGGTACAACTCAGATGGTTGACTGGAATCATGTATCAAGCCTAAGAATGAAAATAAAATCATGACTGCTTGTGTGATGCTTCAGGAAATAATCTATGATTCAGTTAGAACCCCAACTATTCAATTAGAGGGAATATAAATATAGACCTTTGTAAACATAATAGTTTGCTTTAATTTTTGTGCCGTTCATTACCGCAGAAAGTATCATCTCGGTAAAGATGAGACACTGACCAGGACTAGGGTTCTCCTTGAGGGATATGAAGGATACCACTAGGCGTCTCAATCAAACCCAGCTCTGCCCCCAGGGGAAGTATGGAGGTAAACTGACTGACACCCCCCCCCATAAAAGTGAAATGGGCTAGATGAATGCTTCCAGGTTAGTTTCTATTAATGCCAGGCAAGCCACCCACAGTCCCCTTAGCACACTTTCCTGTAAGTTAACTAATTCACCAAGAACAGGTGGGCAAGAACAGCAAGAATTTCTAAAAATTTATGGTAGTAAATAAGAACTGCCCTTACCAAATTTCAACACAAATTACAAGGCAAAAGTCAACATATATTTAGTTAAAATCAGAAAAGGTGTCCGACTGAATAGAATCCACAAATATAAACTACTCTGTGAACTGAGCAGCATGTGACAAAACAGAAACAACAAAGAAAGATTTGAGGTCTTAATAATTGTTGCTATGCAACTAGACAACAGAACAGAGCAAAAGTGAGTTAGCCACAAAAGTCCCCTCAGAAGGGCAATAAATTCCAGAGGGGTTTAGTAACAATTTGCAAAATACTACAGGTGATAAATCTGACCATGATAAAAGCGCTGTAAATGACTGACTATATAAAAACTCAGACTGTGCACTAAATAAAAAGGAAACCAACATTCAGCATGAACATATGTAAATATATGGGCAAAAGCTGGAAGGCTATCACAAAAAAAAATGGATGGAAGAATTAGAGGTGATACTGTTTCCAGATGCCTTTAATTGTATACTTTGATAATTACCACAAAAGGGAACACAGTGGGAAACAATATTTACACAGCACAACAGGTTACTATGCCAAATAGATACAGGGAATTCATCCAAATGATTAAAACTCCAGATTCCAGTTAGTAAATGGTCAAGGACACTTTACACACAAAATGCTAAACCCACACAGGAAAAAAGGGAAAATGATTAGCTTCTATGTTACCTACTATACAATTAAAATCATAAAACCTCAAAAAAAAAATCATAAAACCTCACTGTGGCAGGGCTGTGGAGAAACCAGTACACTTAAACTTGGCCTTCCACATGGTAATCCCACTCCAGGGCACATCCCCTATCGGTAAACCACGGATTACCTGGAAAAGGCTTAGCTAACTCCACATTAGGCTCCAGATGGCCAAGATTTACTTTCACTAGCAAATGGGAGAAACAGATCTTCATCATTTAAATGCAAATTAAGATCAATCTCCGCAAGCTACTTTAACAGGATACAATTATCTTAGACTAGAGGTGGAAAACTTTCTGTAAAGGGCTAGACGGTAAACTTGTTTGCTCTGTGGGCCAAACAGTGAACTCTGCTGCTGTGAAGGGACAGAAGCCACAGACAGTATGTAATAAATGGGCATGTTCCAATAAAACTTTATTTACAAAAACAGGTGTCATCAAAACCCACAGGGCATACAACACAAGAGTGGATGCCTAACGTAAACTATGGACTTTGGATAATAATGCTGGGCCAATGTTGGTTCATGGAGGAGGCTATATTTGGGGAGGGGCTGTATGTGGGAGCTCCCTGTACTTTCTGCTCAATTTTGTGGTGAACCTAAAACTATTAAAAATAAGGTCTACTAATTAAAAAAAAAGGGGGGGGCTGGCTCTTGGGCTATATAGTTTGACAACCTATCTTCCACTATGGTATTCCAAAAACAAAAGCATTTGCCCTACTCTTGACTTCAGCTTATCACGGAAGTCAAATAATTAAATGCCCGTATGATATAAAGGAAAAGGAAAAGCAGTGATATTTTCTGATTCCATTCAGTAATAAATCCAAGGTTTCTCAAAGCTTGCCAACAGCCTAATAAATTTCCTAAAGCTCAGTGGGAGGAAACCACCCATCGGAGGTCAGCAAGTGTGGCCATGTCTCCCCTTCAAGACTACAGACTCCCACACAAAACTGCATACAGTTAAGCCAGAGTCACAACTTAAGTGCCCAGAGCCTGATAAACCAGATTATGTTGAAATCCAACCCTATCTGATCATGAAGGCCTCAAAGGGCCAATTCGGACTTTAAGTTTAAATACTGATCAAGATGCATGAAGCCAAGTTAGACATCTTTATCCTAAATGAAATCGTTCTCTTCCCCTTTTAATTCTGAATAGTAGGTGTCTCCCAACAGGTTAGTCTAATTCTTGGCAACTCTTCACAGGAGAAAAACCCTCCTGCTTAGAGAAAAGGTGTATCGTGTACATATATGTATAGGAACAAAATAAACACACTCGGAAACAAAATGCAATTGTTTTTCCTCTTTCCTAACATGATAATTTTAAAAAAGAAAAATCTTTTCATCTCCCCTGGAAACAAAATCACTGTTCTCTCCAGTGGTAATCAGGCTTTGAGGAGCAAAATGACTTTAAAAACCAAGACTTTTCGAAGAGCAGTCATTTGAAACCAAAGTCAACTTTTCAGTGGGTATCAGAATCTTAAAATACTTTCTAAAGGAAAACAGAAGATGGCTGGGCCCTTAAACCTCAAGAACAGTAAAAATAAGGGAATCGGCTGTTGTCTTCTAAAAGCTAAAGGCTCCCGGGTTCACAGAAGCAGTGTGATGATGGTAGAAATCTTTTCTGTGAAAAGAAAGCTGAGCTGTCAGACAACCTGCCTTCTGGTGGTTTTATCTGGGAGATGCTATATTTAAATGTGTGGACATTATGGAAGTTTAAACTTATATAACCACTAAGGTGTTTAATAACCTTTACATGGAGCCAGGAATCATCATTACGGAGAGCCCACTCTGCAGACAGCAAACAGCTGAAGAAGCTGTGAGAGGTTCCAAATCAGGGGCGAGCGCTGCCCTCTGTGAAGAGACGGTTTTGAATAAAATAAAATAAAAGGAGGGCAGGAACAAACACCTTTAAAACCAGTGCAGCTGTGCAAAAGACAAGAGCAAAGGAACTGGGAAATAAAGCAAATGGGAAGTAAGTCTGCAGGGAGGGAATCAAAGTGAGGAGTGAAGGAACCAGAAGTGGCCAGAGTGAGACTGAAGGATGAACAGCAGGTCCAAATGAAAATGTGAATCATTTCCTATGAACTCATTCAAGATTCAGAAGGTTCTGTCTTTAATTTACGTCTTAATAGTCCAAGTTCTCCTTTCCTTATACCACCAAGAGAAGTTTTCATTCATAACAATTACTTAATGGAAAGACAGAACTCAAACTTTTGCAAATATAACAAAGAGCCACCATTAGCATGAACTGCCCTTCAACGACAATAAATTAGTCCAAAAATCCTGAGAGTAACAGGTTCATAGGGGAAAAAACCATAAGTTATACTGAGAAACAAAATCAATAAAATGTTTATTCTGAACATGAAAATGTGATACTTCTCTTACTCCTAGTGAGGAATTAATATATACTATCTGAAGCCTCTGTCCAATAGAAAAATAATGTGAGACACATGTGTAATTTAAAACTGCCTAGCAGCCACATTAACTCAAAAAGAAACAGGTGAAAGTTTTGACATTTCATTTAATCTAACATATCCAAAAATATTATGTCTACAAGCAATCAATATAAAAATAGATTGAGATATTTTACCATTTCTTATATTGTCTTTGAAATCCACACTGCGCGTCTTATAGCACAACTCAATTCAAAACCTAAATTTCTATCAAAAGTAACTGACCTATAATTAGATTTCATCAAATTTACAGTTAAGGGAGAGTCACATATCCAAACTGCTCTAAACATAGAAGTTTTCCAGTTAATTGAATCAAGTATCAGCTTTAAAATCAAATCAGTTTCTCAGTCACACTAGCCACATTTCAAATGCTAAATAAGCTCAAGTGGCTGGCGGTGACCTTACTGGACAAAAAAACCAAAAATTCAAACCTAATTGTTAAAAGAACTATAATAAAACAAAACAAATGAGGTATATAATACAGTAGAAAAATTAAGGTATTAAAAATACAAAGCAAGAGAAAATTACAGATTTATCACTGTAGATGACAGATCTTTCCTATCAACAAATATATGTATTGGTTAAACTTAACCACATAAAAGAGAAAGTTTGATTCACAAAGCAAAACCCAACTTTATACTACATTTTTTTTTTTTTAAGTTTTTATTTATTTATTTGACAGACAGAGACACAGCGAGAGAGGGAACACAAGCAGGGGGAGTGGGAGAGGGAGAAGCAGGCTTTTCGCGGAGCAGGGAGCCTGACGCGGGGCTCGATCCCAGGACCCCGGGATCATGACCTGAGCCCAAGGCAGATGCTTAATGACTGAGCCACCCAGGCGCCCCTATACTACATTTAAAGACAACAATTAAGGCAAAGTAATTCAGAAAGACTGAAAATTTAAAAAAAACACACACAATATAGGAGTGGAGGGGCTTGGGGCATGGGGAGGCTGGGTGATGGACACTGGGGAGGGTACATGCTATGGTGAGCGCTGTGAATTGTGTAAGTCTGATGAATCACAGACCTGTACCCCTGAAACAAATAATACATTATGTTAATTTTTAAAAAAGGGAAAAAAACACAAAATAAAACAACAATGCTCCACCAGAAAAATGTAAACAAGAGGAAAATAAGGATCTGGATCTCAATGTCAAATAAGCTTGAATCCAGCTAAAAAGCAATATTAGAGGGCAAGAGGGCAGCACTCTATATCGCTAAAGGGTACATCTTGCACTGAGGACATGACAGTTAAGAATGTCTCAGCAGCAAACAGGTATGAAGGAAATACTGTCAGAGAGATAGGGAGAAAGAGAATTATATTAGGAGACTTGAACTTCTCTCAGGTCATGATGGATCAAGTAGATAAAAAAAGTAAAGGTATAGGAAAAGTAAATAACATAATTAATATGGTATATCAAACTCTGTAACCCGAGAAGAGAACATCATCTTCTTTTTGCTGCCGAAGGAACAGTCACAGGAAATGACCATACATTGGGCTACAAAGTGAACATCCACAAATTAAAGAAATAATAATCCAGATAACATTCTGTGATCACAATGCAACAAAACTAAACATAAAGAAAATTAAAATGCAGGATGTACCTGCCCTGAAAATTTAAAAACTCAAACAACTCCTACCTAGTTCACAGAACAAGAATCTGAAGATACAGAAGAGCTGGGAGGAGAGGGATCAGTCAAATACTTACACCTTAGCTGCTAAAGCAGTGAGTAACAGAGGAGTAACTGTAGCCTTTAAGTACTCAAAGAGCAAAACATAAAAGAAACCAAGTGTCCAACTCAGAAGAAAAATAAGAAACATGAGATTGAGGCGATCAGAGGGAATTAACAAAGTCAAAGTGGACATTAATGAACTAGAAAACAAGTCATAAAACTAACAAAGGAATCCAATCATAAACTACCATATAATCTAATCAAGAAAGGGGAGGAGAGAACAAATATAAAATAGAGGAATAGCCACAGAGAAAATTAAGACTGATAAGAGACCTCAGCTATGCAAGTTGACTTAAAGCCTCAATGACTAGGATAATTTTCTAAAGAAATATGACAAAATGTGCTCTAGAAGAAACAGAAAATCTATACAGATCAATACCACAGAATACAGAAAGTTGTCAAAGAGTAATAGTCCCCAAACACACTAGGTTTAAAAGGTTTCACAGGGGGAGTCTACCAAATCTTCATTTTTGTAAAGATTTTTATTATTTATTTATTTAAAATTTTTAGGAGGGAAAGGCAGAGGAAGAGGGAGAGAGAGAATCTTAAGCAGTTCCATGCCCAGCGCCAGAGCCTGACATGGGGCTCGATCTCACGACCCTGAGACCATGACCTGAGCCAAAATCAAGAATCCGACCCTCAACCAACTGAGCCACCCAGGCACCCCACTACCAAATCTTTAAAGAACAGATTATTTGAAAGATAAATTGGTCTTAATACAGAAAAAAAAGTTTTCTGAAACAAGCATGGCATTGATAAGAAAATCTGACAGACTGCACATACACACAAGATCTACAAACAGTACACGGATATCAATATAATGAACCCAGGAATTCAAAATATGATTCTTGTTAGTTCTGTAAAGGTCAAAAGTTTCCATAATAAAAAACCAAAATAAAAAATCATTTACTCAAGGAGAAAAAATTCTAGATAACACTTTTTACTTATCAAAAGTTTGATGACAGTTTGGTAAAAGCATAGGAAAACACGCACTCTCAGAAACTTCTAGTGAGAGGATAAACAGCCTCTAGGGAAAGCAATTTGACAATGTTTATGAAAGGTTCAAATGCACACACCCTCTGAGGCAGTTATCCCATGTTCAGGAGTATGCCCTATATATACACTCATACACGCATGGGATGAGGCATGTAGAGGACAATTCATGCTAGCACTGGTTGCCATAGTAAAGACTAGAAACAACCCACCAGCCATAAAGAGGGAGCTGGCTAATGAATTATAGAACACTCATACAAACAAACTCTCAGAAGCCCTAAAAAAGGAAAAGGAAGTACTGTAGATAAAAATACAGAAATCTCCCTAAGGTATAAATTTTAAAAAGCAAGGTACAGACAGAACTATAAGAAGCTGCCATTTATACAAAAAATGGGGAGGCTAGTGGACAAAAGTAGGAAGATGACATTTCTATGTCCTCTGGCACTTTTTGAATTTGAAACCATGTAACTCCCATCTCAGACCAAAAAGAAAAGCTCATTTAAAAAAAAACCCACCCTTTAGAATGCACTATTGCCATTATGAACTCATAATCCATTTAGAACACTTGCTATTCCTGCTACACTTGCTAACTGGGTGGAAGGCCATATTAAGTAAAGATGGAGTTCAAGAAACTCTTACTATTTTAAAGGGCATAGAAAAATATGGCACACATATGAAAGGGCAACAGTACTCTAGATCAGAAGATCATCTCATTAGTGGTTTTCAATGCTGGTTATGCTTAAGAACAACCTGGGAATCTTCCAAAAATACCAGTGCCCTGCACCCCACCCCCAGACTATTTACATAAGTTTGGGGGATGTGACCCAGGCATGAAAAGCACGGATCTAAATGCTTTACAGCAGTCGTCCTCCACAAAGGGTGATTTTGCTCCGCCAGAGGACATGGGGCTGTCTGGAGACATTGGGTTGTCACAACTGGTGCTGTCTAGTACGTGCAGGCATCTAGTGGGTAGGGGCCAGAGAAGCTGCTTTATTTAGTAAACCTCCAACAACGCCCAGGGCACACCCCCAACCATGACCTGTCCCAAAATGTCAAGAGTGTTGAGAATGAGAAAACTTCTTTCAAATCACTGCTTCTGAAGTAACAACCAGTTTTCATCTTTGTTCTTAAACAAGGAAGATAATCTCATTTTACTAGTGTGGATAGATTAGTATAATAAAGCTATTTCAGTGGCCATAGAAACTACAATTTATTTGTTGATGTGCTCATAATGAATACTGAAACACTGAATTCCATGTGCATCCTTTCTTTGGTCCCTGTCCGGTTACTCTGTCAAAAATTTATGTCCTGTTTGTAAAACAGTGAGGGAGAAAATCCTAAAGGTCACAAAGTGGCAGCCTGGAGGTCAATATAGTCCACATAATCTACTTTGTCTGAGCCTCAGGTCTTTTAAAATATACTGAATTGGAGCCAATCACCTGCCCCTTCTGGAGCCAGCATATACTTTCTGGAGCCTGCCACGGCCCACACCTGGCTGGCTTCATGCAGTCATCTGCTGCTCCCCAGCAGGTCCTTTAAGCATATGAGGTGGCCTTCATCTGCAGTTTTCAACAATCATGAAGGGGCATAAAGCCTCTTTCTTCTTCTTCTTCCTCCTTACCTTAAAAATACCCCCACATCCATTCTAAATTCTCAAACTCCTACATTACTTGCCACAAAAGAACTATCAAGAGCTAGAAGAACTAAAAGAAAGGTAGAAGTCGAGATGGCCTTTGTGTGACAACACTCTTCTTCTAGTTGTTGTCATTAAACATAGGCTGCCCGCCACCTGTCTCTGGATATTACAAACTAGGCTTGTAGTTTCTAGCAAATTCCACTACAATTATATATAGCTCTTCTGCGAGCGTCCTTATAAGGAAAAGACTTCAATTATTAGGCTTCCTCCATTATCCTAGATTAGTGTATCCCTCTACCTCTCCCAAAATAGGTCAGAAGCCTTTTATGGGAAATACCTACCAGGAGATTTGGTAATTTTCTTTTCAGAAGCTCATCCCTTTCCCTTTGAAACTACAATCACACAGTTCAGGAGTCGTGTTTGAGAGATTGCCTGATACAATCCACACATTTTATTAATGAGGAAAATGAACCCCAGTGAGGTTCACTCAGCCAAGGCCACACTTTTTTTTTTTTTAAAGATTTTATTTATTTATTTGCGAGAGAGAATGAGAGACAGAGAGCACGAGAGGGAAGAGGGTCAGAGGGAGAAGCAGACTCCCCGCCGAGCAGGGAGCCCGATGCGGGACTCGATCCCGGGACTCCAGGATCATGACCTGAGCCGAAGGCAGTCGCTTAACCGACTGAGCCACCCAGGCGCCCCCAAGGCCACACTCTTGAGTTAGTGGCAGAGCAAAAATTAGAACACTTATTTCCAGATACTGGTCCCACGGGTTTTCCACGATAACACTATCCCCCACTGTGGTTTTCCTACTCAAGTAACATTCTTGCCAAGACACCTATTAACATGGGTAGATACTAGCTTGCTGTAGAACTAAATCAACTGAAATTTCGCCAAGCTATCAGAGCTATCATGTCAAGTTTGAGGGTGGAAGAAATTGGGAATTTCTGGATTCCTTTTGCTCCTTTTACTGTGAATTAACTTAACTCAGTTTACCCCAGTTAAGCTGATACCTTCAGAATCTTCTCTAAACCATAAATTAGAGATGGAAAACATGCTATTTATAGCAATGGTGACCTTTTGTTTCTAAACCCTTAAGTCAGGAGCTGCATCAAACCTCTAAAATTTCAAAAGGGGCCAGAGATTTGTTAACTACTGAAAGGCTTTCAGGAGTGAAGTTTAAGATGCCAAGATCAACATCTCATTGAACTTTGACTCTCCTCATCATTCTCTGGCAAAGTGGGTGCTTAAAATCTAATATGGCCTCGACTTTAACTTGGTCCTCTCTTCCTATCCCAACTTTTTCAGTATAGGCAACATCACATTTTGCGTATCTAATACTTCCCTGGATGTTCTACCTCCTCTGCACTTTTAGTTTTTATTCCCACCTGATACCGTCCCTTTACCTGTACATAAAATTCATTACATGAAGAGATGCCCCATTATGTTCCCTTGAGAGCTCAGAACATCTTTGCTGCTCCATTTTATTCCCCTTCAGGGATGCTGAACTCCATTCGGATACCTGGGTGCGCATTTTTGTTTTACTCTCAGGTGGTTCACAACCAGCTCCCTCGCCTTCAGCAATTGCAAGTATTCGCTCCGTGGTTGAAAAGGCACCACTCTGGGGAAACACGATCCGGTGAGCATAAGGTGGTGGAATCTATTCCCATCTCACCTAGGCCTCTGGGGCAAGGTGAGGGCCGGCCGGGTCTTCGGCGCTCCCACCTCAATCCGCGTCAGCTGCCCACCAGCCCACTCGACCCCGGAGAAGGTGGTGGGACACAAAAGGAGCGGCGCGACGAAAGGTGTCGGCACCGAGACCGGGGGGTGTATCAGACCCTGCTCTGACGCTAGGGGCCCACGCGTCCTCTCCTCCCCAGCATTTAAGGCGTTCGCAGTCTAGGCCTCTAACTGCTTTAACATTACATGAAAAGGACAACAGTTCGAGTCCTGCCACTCCAGGCACATGAGAGCACCTTAGGGCAAAAAAGGAACAAAATGCTATTGCATAATTTATTCGATCTCAAGGTGTTTCTAAACAGCTCTTACCCAACAACAACAACAACAACAACAACAACAACAAAAGAATCTACAAGTAAAAACAATAAAATCCACCCACATTCCGCTACTAAGTTTTAAGGACGGGTGAGGTCTGTGTCAAGTAGATTTGAAGCTACCGAAGCAGGTCTGGGGAGTCCCGCCTGGAGGAGGGTCCTCGGACGCGGTTTCTGTGTTTCCAGGTAAAGCCCTGGCTGGTGTGCGGGTGCCAGGCCCTGCCCCCTCCGCGCCCCGAAAGTCGACTCCCAGGAGAGCCCCCGGGCATCCCGGAGCCCCGCCCGCGGTTCCCACGGACTTTGCCCCGAGCTGCAGAGACCCGCGGCGGCGGCGGGCCCGGAAGGTAGCGGCCCCGCGTCCCGGGTCTGTGGGGACCGTAGCGACCGTGGGGGCCTGCGGCCCCGCACTCACCGAAGTCTAGGAACTGCTTGATGGAGAGTGGCGATGGCGAGAAACGCGAGTAGCGTTCGATCTGCTTAGGCACCGGCTGCTTCAGCAGCCACCGGAAAAGCCGCATCCTCGCCGAGGCCGTGCACAGACCAGCCGAGACGCTCAGGCAGCCGCAGGAGCCGATGCAGCCGAGCCGCGCGGATCCGGCACGTCAGCCGAGCTCGCACCCCGGCCTCCGCCTCGGCCTTGGCGCCGCGGG
The DNA here is from genome assembly GCF_002201575.2 of Neomonachus schauinslandi. Lineage (NCBI taxonomy): Eukaryota > Metazoa > Chordata > Mammalia > Carnivora > Phocidae > Neomonachus > Neomonachus schauinslandi. Next base: position 106,475,624 of record NC_058419.1, read on the forward strand.
TGCAGCCGCCGCAGCAGCAGCAGCTCCCGGGCCGCCGCCGGCCGCCCGCGGCTTCCCCAGGCCCCGCCCACGGGGGCGGAGCCGGCCGCCGCACGTACGCGGCGCACGGAGGGCGCCGGGGGCACGGGGGGCGCGCGGTCGCACGCGCCGGCCGCTGATTCGCTGCCGCCGCCCTCGCTTTCTTTGGCTTGAGTTCGCCCAGATGCCGGCGCCTCCCTCCGTTGCTCCTGGGGCTGAGCCCCGCCCGGCAAGTGCAGCAGCTCCGCGTCCCGCCCCTCGGCTAAGTCCTTCGCGACCCAGAGGTAGCGAAGGTGCCGTGGGACTGCAAGGAGGCCCGGCGTCCACACCCGGAAGCCAGCCCTACGCCTTGTTCAAGGCCCCTCTCAGCCGCAGGCACCTCTTCCGGGAGGCTTTCCCTGGACGGGCTGGCTACGGCCCTTCAGGATTCTCATTACGTCTTGATACTTTGCTTTTCATGTCCCTTTTACCACTTAACAGTAGTGGCTGTTTCATGCCTGCCACCACACCCCCACCTTAGGCAGAATTAAATGTGGTTACGTTTCACGCCCGCCCCCCACCCGTTGGACAGGCTTAATTGTCACGTCACTAAATCTCTGTTACGTGGCCCACCGCACCGCCTCCACCCACACCCCCATCTCCCCACCCTTAAGCTCTCTTTTGAACACCTTTGGACAGGAATGTTAGGTCACTCACTCTGTTTCGTGGCCTTCCGCCTCTCGTTCCCACCAACCGTCCCCCCACCATCTTCCCACCTGAGGCCATCACATTTGGACAAGATTAAGTCATTGTTTCGTGCCACCACAACTACCGCTGGACAGTATCAATTCTAACATCACTGACACTTGGTTTTGTGCCTCCCACCCCCATACTCCTTCCCATACCAACTGGCTGTTTCATACCACCACTACCATTGGAAAGGCTCAAATTAAAGGTCATTGGCATTCTTTCATACCGCCTCACTCACCAGCACCACAACCACCACCACCAAAGGACAGTTCCCTAACTCTTTCAGGCTTCACCAACCTCCAGCACCACTATATTTGGATAGGAGTCTATGTTTACACTAGGTGCTGGGTATTTTTTCTCTGCATACCAGTGAACTTGAACTCGGGGCTCAGTATATGAAATCATGATTTCCTAATGGTGTATGAAGTACTGCTGACTTTAACCATTTTCACCAAAACTTTATTTTTGGGAACGTATAAACATCAACTAAAAGGAAAAGTAGAATGTTCTCTAAGGAAAGGTAAAAATGTAACTGGAGACCACTCTTTTGATCTGATTAGGCTGGTTTTCTCATTGAATAAAATTATTGGTGTGTAGCTATTTAACTTTTGTGACTTCGTTGGGTATTTATGCACCCAATTCTTTGCTTACCAGTTGCATCTTTATTCTGAATTTAAAGAAAAGTAATACATACCCTCAAAGGCATCCAGTGGTCTGCCCATACTTCTAGATTTTCAAATACGTCTTGGTCATCTTGGTGGTGGTATGGTACCTAGATTACCATGTCCTCTCCATTCAAACCAAAACCTAGAAGAGATGTACTGACAACCTCTGTAGCTGGGTACTTTGCCAGCCGAGCTAAGCAATCCCGTTAGTGTGCATGGGCAGACAAAAAGAAGACCTGTAGCCTGTGATTCTTCCAGGGACTTTTGCAGGTGCTACCCGGATGTCAGAGTGTACTTGGTGATGGCTGCGGTAGTCAGTAAAGAGGAAGGTTCTCCCAACCTAAGCAGCAGAAGATTGCTGCTGATCTTTCTGAGCTGGCACATCACTTGTGTCACTATTTCCTTTTCCAGTGAACACAATCTGTGTATTCTGTGTATTCCCAAAGCACAGTATCAAGACGTAATTTGATTACTTCAACTGTCATGTGACTAGTTTTACTTATGCTTCTCCAAAAGCTGGCAAAGTCCTAGAAGTTGGACAAAATATGAGAGAGTCTGGGGTAATATAAATTGTGCTAGTCCAGGGCTCAAATGACCGAGTCCTAAGCTTGGTTCTATCATCAACTGGCTGTGTGGCCTTAGACAAGTCACTTAGCCTTTCTCTGTCCAAGTTACTTCTTATGTCAGATGGAGATACCTGATTTCTCTCCCTGGCATCTGTGACAATCAAATGAAATAAATCATATCTAATATAAACATAAAACATTGTTCTACCTCTTTCACACAGCAATACATTTTTTAAGCTAATAGTCTCATGTTAACTGGCAAAATCCAGAAGTTAAACCAGTGAGTTGATTTCAGTACTGGTTACAGTTATAAGAGAAGGATCTTGAAAGAAATAAGTAGGTCTTGGGGCGCCTGGGTGGCTCAGTCGGCTAAGCGGCTGCCTTCGGCTCAGGTCACGATCCCAGGGTCCTGGGATCGAGCCCCACATCGGGCTCCCTGCTCAGCGGGAAGCCTGCTTCTCCCTCTCCCTCTGCCTGCCACTCTGCCTACTTGTGCTGTCTCTCTATCTCTCTGTCAAATAAATAAATAAAATCTTTTAAAAAAAGAAAGAAAGAAAGAAAGAAGTAGGTCTTGGGCGCCTGGGTGGCTCAGTTGGTTGGGCGACTGCCTTCGGCTCAGGTCATGATCCTGGGTCCCAGGATCGAGTCCCGCAT
>NC_058419.1:106478355-106502647 GCF_002201575.2 Neomonachus schauinslandi
GCTTCTCCCTCTCCCTCTGCCTGCCACTCTGCCTACTTGTGCTGTCTCTCTATCTCTCTGTCAAATAAATAAATAAAATCTTTTAAAAAAAGAAAGAAAGAAAGAAAGAAGTAGGTCTTGGGCGCCTGGGTGGCTCAGTTGGTTGGGCGACTGCCTTCGGCTCAGGTCATGATCCTGGAGTCCCAGGATCGAGTCCCGCATCGGGCTCCTTGCTCAGCGGGGGGTCTGCTTCTCCCTCTGACCCTCCCCCCTCTCATGTGCTCTCTCTCTCTCTCTCATTCTCTCTCTCAAATAAATAAATAAAATCTTTAAAAAAAAAAAAAAGAAGTAGGTCTTGATGAACTTTTTTCAATTCCTTGTACACACCAAGGTTTGCCTGGGCCCACTCCCAGTGACTCTCAAAGCAAGATCCCTGGACCACCCACATGAACATCACCTGGGAACTTGTTAGAAATACAAACTCTTGGACCCCAGCCCAAACCTACTGAATGATAAACTCTGGGGGTGGGGCCTGGCAATCTGTGGTTTAACAAGCTTTGAGGGTTTTAAAGACATGGCCAGAAATTCTTTGATATTCCTCCCCCCAAGAGATGGAGTTTAATTCTTCTCCCTTTGAGTGTGGGCTTGATTTAGTACTCACTTCCAACAAATAGAGGATGGCCAGAAGTGATAAGCTCTCACTTTAAAGATTAGGTTATAAAACGACTTCACTCTTACAAATACCTGACCAGTGCTCCTCAAAACTATCAAGGTCATTAAAAACAAGGAACATCTGAGAAACCGTGACAATCAAGAGGAACCTAAGGAGGCATGACAACTAAATATAATGTGCTACCCTGGATGGGATTCTGGAACAGATAAAAGGACACTAAATAAAAACTACAGAATTTTTTTTTTAAGATTTTTTTATTTATTTGACACAGAGAGCAAGAGCGAGAGAGAGCACGAGCAGGGGGAGTGGCAGAGGGAGAAGCAGGCTTCCGCTGAGCAAGGAGCCCGACATGGGGTTCGATCCCAGGACCCTGGGATCATAATCTGAGCTGAAGGCAGACGCTTAACCGACTGAGCCACCCAGGTGCCCCAAAACTACAGAATTCTTTTTTTTTTTTAAAGATTTTTATTTTTATTTATTTGAGAGAGAGAGAGAATGAGAGAGAGCAAGCACATGAGAGGGGGGAGGGTCAGAGGGAGAAGCAGACCCCCTGCCGAGCAAGGAGCCCGATGCGGGACTCGATCCAGGGACTCCAGGATCATGACCTGAGCCGAAGGCAGTCGCTTAACCAACTGAGCCACCCAGGCGCCCCAGAATTCTTAATAAAAGATAAACTTTGGACCGAATGTGTTTAATAATAATATATCAATGTTTGTTCACAAATTTAATGAATGTAACATATAATGCAAGCTATTAATAGTAAGGGAAATGGAATATAGGACATATGAGAACATTGTGTACTATCTTCTCAATTTTGCTGTAAATCTGAAACTCTTTGAAAAAAATAAAGCCAATTATACAATACAGTATTAACTATGGTCATCATGTTGTACGTTATATCCCCAGAACTTATTTTAACTTATAACTAGGATTTTTGAAAGTTAAGAGTTGTTAAAAGTTCTTATCGAAAGGGGAAAAGACTGTAACTATGTGAGTTGATGGGTGTGAACTAAATATATTGTGGTAATTGTCTGGCCATATATACATATAGCAAATCATTATGTTGTACACCTTAAACTTATATAATGTTATATGTCAATTATATCTGAAGAAAACGGGGGAGAAAGCAGTATCTTTGGGTTACAAAATGTAAAATAAGGCATATTCAAAGAAAAAATATACGATTTTTTTTTAAAGATTTTATTTATTTATTTGACAGAGAGAGAGACAGTGAGAAAGGGAACACAAGCAGCAGAGGGAGAGGGAGAAGCAGGCGTCCCTCTGAGCAGGGAGCCCGATGCAGGGCTCGATCCCAGGACCCTGGGATCATGACCTGAGATGAAGGCAGACGCTTAACGACTGAGCCACCCAGGTGCCCCAAAATTAAGATATTAATAAAAATATTTTATAACCATAGAATAACTACTGAACATTTAAAGAACGTGTATTACAAAAAAATAATAATAACATGAAAATTAAAAAAAATTAAAAATTGACTTCTCTCTTGGGGATTTTCTCTCTCTCCCTTGCTCTCTGTCTTTCTCTCTCTCAGAAGCCACCCGCCACACCGTGAGGCAGCCCTGTGGACAAGTCCATAGGAGTGAGCCTGAAAGCAGATTTATCCCCTGGCACCTGGACTGGAACCTTGTGAGAGGTTCTGAGCCACAATCACTCAGCTAAGTGGCTCCTGGACTTCTGACCCACAGAAACTCTCATTGCTTGGTGTAATAAATGTTTGTTGTTTCCAGCTATTCAGTTTTTAGATACTCATCTGCATGCCTCGCAGGTGATTCTGACTCATGCTCAAGTGCGAGAACTGCTGTCCTACCCTAGGCACTCTCACCCAGCTCCCTGTTCCTTCTGGCTAATGCCTCAGACCTCAGCAGCAGCATCACTGAGAAAACAAGGGAGGCCTTCCCCGACCAGGAAGGCAATTTGTTCCCCTTGCTACACTGTTTCTTGATTCTCTGTGCTTCTCACTGTAACACTCAAAACTGTTTGAATTTCAGAAATGTCTGTCTTCCACCCTAGACACAACACCTGTGATGGCTGAGCCCAAGTGTAGCTTCTCCCGCTGCTTCGCTACTATGTCCGGCATCAGGACCACTCCCTAGGTCCACAATAAATATTTTTTAAATAAATGAAAACCAACAACAGGAACAGTAAAACCACCCCAAATCACATTCCTTCCTGTCAGCTCTCAAGGGGGAACAAAGGCAAGGGTAGTATTCTGAGTAATTCAAGCAATAATGGGCATTTCATCAAATCAAAATTTCATAAAGCCAAAAGCCAAAAGCCGAAATGAAGTGCAATAGATGAGGGGAAAAAATAACCCCTGATTATCTCATCATCAATCACTAGTGGGCGGATCTTGTTATAAAACGCCTCCACTGGCATTTGACTTGGCTATGAACTCCTGGTCTCCCTGTGTTTCCCTCCTTCTCTCTTTACTCTCAACTGACATATTTTAAAAGCACCTACCATGTGCTCTGTGAAAGGGCCTATGTTTGTCTATTCACGTAAGTCTGATGAAGGAATCATATCCTCATTTTACAGGTGAGTGAACTAAGACATAGAAAGGTTAAAATAATTTAAGCTTACACAGCTTGTATATGACAGTCCAAATTTGAATCCAGGTATCCTGACTCTCAATTCCATGTTCTTTGATACCAGCCTGCGTTTTAAAAATAGACTTTATTTATTCATTTATTTTTAATATTTTAAAATATTTTTAAAGATTTATTTTAGAGAGGAGAGAGTGCACACTTGCATGAGTGGTGGGGAGGGGCAGAAGGAAAGGGAGAAGAAGAGAATCTCAAGCAGACTCCTTGCTGAGCATCGAGTCGGACATGGCACAAGCCCCCACGACCCTGGGATCATGACCTGAGCCAAAACCAAGAGTCAGACGCTTAACCGACTGAGCCCCCCAGGTGCCCCAAAATAGACTTTATGGTTTTTAAAGCATTTTTAGGTTCACAGCAAGATGGAGTGGAAACTACAGGGAGTTCCCACACACCCCCTGTCTCCCTCCACCATGCACACACACACACAGCCTCCCCCACCATCACCATCCCGCACAAGACTGGCACATTTGCTACAATCAATGAACCTGCATCGACACATCATTATGAACCATTATGAACCAAAGTCCGCATTTTACTCTTCACTCCTGGTGCTATACATTCTGTAGCTTTGGACAAATGTACTGCCCTAAAAATTCTCTGTACTCCGCCTACACATCCCTCCCTGCTAACCCCTGGCTAGCGTTGATCTTTTTACTGTCTCCATAATTTTACCTTTCCCAGAATGTCACACAGTTGGAATCATACAGCCTTTTCAGGTTGGTTTCTCTCACTTAGTGATATGCGCTTAAAGTTCAACCATGTCTTTTTGTGGCCTGATAGCTCATTTCTTTTTAGGTGTGAATATTATTCCGTTGTTTGGACGGAGCACAATTTATTTAGTCCTTAACCTATTGAAGGAAATTTTCATTATGTCCAACACTCACCAGCCCACCTTTTGATTTGAAGAGTGGAAAGTTAAGAGTGCGAAGATGAGTGTGATTTGAAGCAGTAGCTCTATTTTTCCAAGTGCCCAGATTCATGATTTTTTTGACAAACTACTTTGGATGGTACAAATCCTCCTCAAGTCCATTTATCCTCTCCTTTTGTTTCTAACAAAGGAGGGTTTTCATTCTACTACTGTAGTCTTTCTCTTCCCCCTTTTCCCCCCAGAAAAGATTTTAAGCCCAGGAATGGTGTGGCAGGATAATTTATGAAGAAATTAAATCTGTGTTTTGTTCTTGCACCTCTTGGAGGAGCAAGAGAAAGAGGTAGCTGATCTCCCCTGACCTATCAGACAATGGAGACTTCACGTCTGAGTTTTGCGCTGCTGTGCTGTTTTTGTATAGCAGGACTGAAAACAGAAGTTGGAAGATATGAGATATTTTGGTAATCTCTGTAAATTAATTCCCTCTTCTCTTGGTAACTACCTCCACTTTTGTTTATTGCCCATGCAGTGGATTTGTGCTGGAGGCTGGGGGGAGAGGGAAGAGCCTCCTTTGTTTGTAGTAATGTTTTTCTTAAGATTTTATTTATTTGACAGAGAGTGTGAGCAAGCACAAGCAGGGGGAAAGGCAGAGGGAGAGGGAGAAGCAGGCTCCCCACTGAGCAAGGAGCCTGACGCGGGGCTCGAACCCAGGACCCCGGGATCATGACCTGAGCCGAAGGCAAACACTTAACCAACTGAGCCACCCAGGCGCCCCTGTAGTAATGAAATATATGGCTCAATCTAAAAATTAGTGGTTCGGGGATGGGTACATAACCCAATTTAGGTCAATGAGAAAGAAGGAGACATTTCCTGGAGGCTTCTGTGAAAGAAACTTGCTTGCTATTGAGAGGGAGCTTCTGGAAGAATCTCTCTTCTCTCTCTACCTTCTCCCCATCTCTGAGTGCATGCAACTAAGCATGTAGCATCAGCTGACAACCGTCTTGTGACCAGGGTGAAGCCGACTTTGTAGAGAGCAGAGCAGAAATGAGAAGAGACAGGGTCCTTGATGATGTTGTCAGGTGACTAAATCAAACCAACCCTGAAGCTTCCTCTGAACCACCAGTGATATAGGCCAGGACATCTCCTGTACAGTTTGGGCCAGGTTGGGGAGATCTGTGTTGCTTAGGGGGAAAAGTATCAGAGCCGTCACACTCAGCGGTTCTCCAGATGCCTTGCACATACACATGGGACTAGCTCCCCACTGATGGCTGTTGTTGGGTATCTTGCCAGCCCTGCACATGGGAATTCAAACCCAGATTTCATCTTATTTTTAAAAATAAAGAAAGGTACTGTTTCCTGTGCACAAGTTATGAAACAAAATTACATCCTATAATATCCAGAAGGAAAAGACAATAATGGAAAATGGTTAAGTCAATCATGGCACAAGCACTCAGTGGACCACTAGACTGTCGTTAAAAATGTGTTGTAGGAAGTCTATATGAGAACATGGAAAATGCAAGTATTATAAGTGGGTAAAAGCAAGCTACAAAAGGATGTATTAAATTTGAACTCTGCTACGAAGAGATCACAAAAACTTCATGGAAAAATTCTGGAAGGAAACAGAGCAAAATGCCAATAATACAAGAACCACCAAAGAGTGTTTTGAGTGATACCATGGTTAGGCTGACATTTAGGAAATCCTTGGAGTCTCTGGGTGGGAACACAATCCAAAAATATGAACCCAGAATAGGTAACATGAAAGGCCTTATTCAGTTCTTCTTTACCCCAAAAGATGAAAGTTAATTATATAGCAACTTGCAGAATCTACCGCTCTTTTTATACAAATCGTGGTCTTATCAGTTTCTATTAATATTTACTTAGTGCCCATAATTAACTGAGCATGAACCATTGTTTGCAGTGGACTCTGACATCTAAGATGCCACCTATTATCTGGAAAACGTGGCGTTTCTCACATGAGCAAGTTGAGCACAGCCCTCATCCGTCCAAGCTGTGGGCCGAGTGCAGCCTTTCCCCCAGTCCCAGCCATCACGACCACTGAATGGGAATCCCACAGCAGACTTGAGTCAGTTCCGAAGTTACTAAGACTTCATTCCATCGAGGAGGCTTGTGTAGCGTCCAGGAAGGACTCTTCTCCAGGGTGCTGGAGCTTTATTGTCAGCCCCAACTCTTTTCACCTCCCCCTCCCTCCAATTATCCTAATTTTCTGGAGGTTTGAAAGCTTTGAGGAAAAGAAAAACAGTCGTTTCTCCCAAGGAGACTGGGGACCTCTGCTCTAGGATAATCTGACCTGCGTCCCGTCTATGAGGCAACTATAAATAGTAAAGGAAAAGGAATGGGGTCAATCACCTCCCACTGTTTGAACTGTGCACTAGAATAGAACTGAAGAGGCCAGATTTCAAAATCTAAAGAGATTCAATCTCCTTAGAAGTGCTAAAGCTGAGCTGCCCAACTCAGCTCCACTAGCCGAGTGGGGCTCTTGAGCCCTTGAAATGTGCCGATCCAACTGAGACGTGTTGTTAAGTGTAAAATTCACATGGGATTTCGAAGATTCAGTATGCCACATAAATAAATAAACGAACACAAACTATCTCATCAATAATTTTTATACTGATTACATGTTGAAATGGTAACATGTTAGATACATCAGTTAAATAGGTTGGATCAGATATATTATTAAAATTAATTTCATTTTTTTTTGTTCGTTTTTTAAAAAGTGTGGCTTCTAGGAAATGTAAAATTACATCTGTGCCTCGCATTTGGGGATCACGCTAAATTTCAATGAGATAAGTGCTGTGCCAGATACACTGCAGGGTGTCCCTCACACTCCTGTTTCCCTAGAGAAGGTAACTAACATTTGCTGCTGGGCTTCTTTGTTCCGTAGCTGGTTAGGAGCAGTCCCCTCTTTTAATCCTTAGAGCAGCCCCGCAAGGCACACGTGAATTTACCCACTTAGAGATGAGAAATCTGAGGCTCAGACAAGTTCAGGAATTTGCCCGTGGCTGTCCACTGATGTATGGTAGAGCTGGGAAATCCAACACTGGATTACTGTTTGGGGTGTGATCCAGTTGCCAAGGCTTTTATCTCTGCCATGACTTGAAGACCTATATGAAAAGAAGAAGCGATGCCAAAGAAATGCAAGCAGATGAGTTCTCTAAAACTCAAATCACTTTGCACAGACAAGCCTCATTAAAAAATAGGACTACACCTCCCTAGTCCTCGATGCCAGTTCAACAAACACATGACTGGTGACAAGTGATACAGTAGTGCCTTCCTTTTCACCTAACACCGTCGCTTGGAAAGGGGTTGTGAGTGCGTGCTGTTGAAGAGCTAGACTTTCCCCACTCAGAAAAGAAAGATTCCTGTATTTGTCGATACTTTTCAATGTAGAGGGAAGAAAAATTTGCTACTTAGCCCCGTGATTTACAAATAAACATGCTGCTGTGAATGTTATTTTTCGGATGGGTTTATAGATTCCATGAGAATGTTTAACACTACAAAATAATACAAATTGGGCGCCTGGGTGGCTCAGTTGGTTAAGCGACTGCCTTTGGCTCAGGTCATGATCCTGGAGTCCCGGGATCGAGTCCCATGTCGGGCTCCTTGCTCAGCAGGGGGTCTGCTTCTCCCTCTGACCCTCCCCCCTCTCATGTGCGCTCTCTCTCTCATTCTCTCTCTCTCAAATAAATAAATAAAATCTTAAAAAAAATACAAATTGATTAAACTAATTTATACTCCTAGGGATGAATAAGAGGTTTGGTCAATCCATATCCTCCTCTTCAAAACTTGGTATTGTCAGACAGCTTCAATGACTGCTCTAGGTTTTAGTTTGGATGTTGGATTCATGAGTGTTCACATTTGTTTGTGTATTTATTTATTTAAAGAGGGAGCCATGCATGAACCTGTGTATCCTGAGCCCAGGATTACAATTAATTCAGTTCTATGTAACAATGGACCCCCTTTGAAAATAGTACAGTCACAGCATACTGATAAATGCATGCTATCGAATTCCATAAATTCGATAAATTCGAGAACCCTTCCCCTCACCCTGTCTCCACCTGACAAGTATCATCCTACTCAGCCTGAAAAGTTCCCCTTTGCTCCACATAGTTTCCCTTCCCAAGAAAACATAACTCTTCCCAAGGAACATAACTCTGCTCTTTCCTAGCAGTGACTCCAAGTTCAACCTTTAGGCACCATAGCCAAGGAGCTAGATCAATACTTTTGGTTGTGTGGTCCTTTGGGCATTCCTTGTGATACCAGGGAAGCCAACACCTGTCCCCACAGAGGTGGAGGATCAGCCTTAGATACTGGTAATCCCTACGTGGTCATCCCGCAAGATTAGTCAGTTCTACTATGTACTGACTGTGTGGTCTTAAGTGAGTTAGCTAACCTCTCTGAGCTTTGGTTTTCTCACCTGGGAAATGGGAGTGATAAAGCCTCCTTTAAAGATTTGTTGTGAGAAGTGGAGATGGTACCCTCCTGGCCCGAGGAAGCTTTCAATTATGGGCACTGCGGCTGTTTGATACATTTGAGCAGGACAGCATAGCCTAGTAGACCCCTGACCCTGAAGTCTCAGGGCTAGATCTGCCACTAAGTAGCTCTGTGGATTTGGGAAAATTGCTTTATCTTTCCATGCCCAGGTCCTCATATGTAAAGTGAGAGGGTTGGACTTCAGCTGATTTCTAGAAAAAAGATCATGAGTCTCTGAGAAGAACTCTAACTACAATATCAATTATTTATCAATGCCAATGTAGTCACCTGCTGCTAACTTTCATCAGCTACTAACTTATTCAACAGATCCTGAGGGAAGAGTTAGCACAAGCACTTTCCCAGAAAACAAGAGAAAATAATGTTGTTTTACTCGAGGGAATAATTTCCTAACCTGAAGGGTGAAGGAAATAGTGAAGGCGGGGAATAACTACCCCCAAATGTAAAGTAAAAGCTACGTTAACGTTCAAAGCCACGTTCAGAACTCTGATATTATTCTCCAATTATTTTTTCACCACACAAGCTTATTGCATGAGTCAGAGCTGTATTTTGTTTCTCCTTGTATAACCCTTTTCTTCTTTTATTCCTCTCCCTCAAAATGGCTTCATTCTTTCACTGTGGCTGTGTGTGTGTGTGAATGCGAGTGCGCGCACCCGCGCATGCGTGTGTTTTCCTTGTCAGGATTCCTGTTGTTGCTCTGGTTTCAGTGAGAAAAGTCACTTTGGTTTTGAGTAAGTTTTATTTGGCAGCATAGTCCGAGGAACACCTGTTCCCATTCTTATGCTCTGTAGCCTCATAAAAGTGGAGGAGGTTGGACTCCTATATGAACCTCATAGTCATGGTCAGGGAATTCCATCTGAATTATATGTAAGCTGGATTTCAGTAGACAATAAAAAATAGAGGAACATTTTGTCTTTGGCTCTTCCAATAGCCTTCCTGGCTTCTCACAAGGGAGGAGACTTGTACCCTCCCCTCACACTTCTCCATGAAGTCACTCACCGAATACGCTATTTTTGTTTGTCTGCTCACAGGACTGGCCATGTTCCATGAAGAACTACTGCATACACACTGGATAAGAAACAATTGCTCTGAAATGTCAATTCACTCAGACTCCCTGGAGACACAAAATCTCTCCAACACCAGGAGACCAAAAGGAAGAAAGAGAATGAGAGGGTGACTTCATGGGTCCAGTCTCAGAATAAGCAAGAATGGAGACGGGGGTGGCTGCTAGCAAGGCCCAGAGAGCTAAGAGAAAGAAGGAGTGATGGAGTGACTCTGGCCAAACGTGACAAGTGAACAAGGAGAGCCGGTTAAGGCCCCGGCAGTCTGCAGCCCCGTCCACCACCTACTTCTGTCTTTCTGGGCGGGCGAAGTACCGCTGCGCATGCGCGGTGGCAGTGGCAGCGGGGCACGTAATCCAGCCGCTCGCGAGCAGCGGTTTCCCTCTGGCCTTCTCACTGGTTCCTAGCTTTTCCTGAAGACCCTGTTCTGACCAGTGTCTGCCAGAAACACTTAGAAGAGATGACAGTTCCTAGGTGCCGTCCCCTTTCCTCCACCACACCGAATTCATGCTGAGGTCACCAAAGATCTTCATGTCCCAGGAATACTTCTTAGCTCTTATTTTTCTTGATCTCATGGCCACTCCCTCGTTTTTGCAAAACTCTCTTTTCCTTTCAGTTCAGTGGCTCCACACCCTCCTTGTTTTTCTCCTGGCTTTCTAGTCACTTTCAGGTCTTTTCTCTGACCTCTGCTTCCTTTGAGATTCCTAGGCCCTCCTCTTACCAGCTTCTCCCTTCCTCGCCAGCCTCCACTATCCCCAGGCCTTCACTTACCATTGAAATTCTGACTCCTAAGTTTAGATCTCCTGCCCCTGTGTAGGCAAATGCCTACTTGACATTTCCACCTGAATGTCTCAGTGGCCCCTTCAAGTTATCCAGGTCCAAAGTCATACTTCCGATCTTCCCACCAAAATTCTTCTCTTCCAGCATTGTTCCCTTCCTTAGAAAATGGAAATTTTGCTGACAGGGTTGCTTCATCTACGAACCTAGGCATCATCCTTAACACCTCCCTCTCTGTCACCTCTCACACTCCATCAATCATCAAATCTTTTGATTCTCTGTCCTATATACCTATCTCTTGAACCCTTCTGCTTCTCTCCATCCCGACTGCCACCATCCTGACCAGGGCTACCTTACTTCTTACCCAGGCTGTTGCAGTGTCCTTAATAACTGGTCTCTTGGTATCTTCTCTTGCCCCTCAATCCATTCTTTCATCCACTATAGCCTAAGTGATCTTTAAAAGTGTAAATATGGATATACCACTGTCCTTCATTGGCCTAGAAGGCCCTGCCTAGCCCAGGCCCTAGTCACCCCTCCATCTCCTCTTGTACAGCATTAACCCTTATTCCGTTGGCTCCAACAATACTGGACTTAGTTTAACTCCTTAAAACACAACACTTTGCTTGCCTACAGCTTTTGGAAAAGCTCTTCCATCTTTCTTCAAGGCTCCTTCCACCCCCACTGACCTGAGACAGCTAACTCCTGCTCATCCTTAGAGTCTGCCTTAAACATCACATCCTCAGGGAAACCTTCCCTGACCATCCAGAAGGAGTAGATCTCCTTTTAATCATTCTCAGAGAGCCATGAAGTACTTCACAGCACACTGCATACCTGAGTTAATTAATAGCAATTTTTGTTTTAATGCCAGTCTTTCTCCTGTGGCTCTAAGTTCCATATTGGCAGAGCCCACGTCTGTTTGTCCACCACTGAGGTCTCAAAGAGCAAAAATTTATTCTCTTACAATTCTAGAGGTCAGAAGTCCTAAAATCAAGGGATCAGCAGGGCTGCATTCTTTCTGAAAGCTCTAAAGGAAAATCTATGCCTGTGCCTTTTCTGCTTTCTAGAGGCTTCCCTCCTATGAGAACCTTTGTAATGACACTGGGCCCATCCAGATAATCCGAAATCATCTCCCTGACTCAAGACCCTTAGCTTAATCATATCTGCAAAGTCCCTTTAGCCATGTGAAATAACATAGTCACAGGTTCTGGGGATAAACAGGTGGACATCTTTGGGTAGGGGCATTCTTCTGCCTACCACACCTCCTATGCCCCAGAGGGTAAAATTTTTGCCAAGTTTTCTGGAACAAATCCTGAACTTTGCTTCAAAATATCACACACCATACACACTCTGTACATATCCCGATCCTGACCACATTACAACTCTCTTTCTCCTAGACCCCCTTGTAAACTAGCTTTGATTAGTCAGTCCTCGCGTATGCTCATATACTCCATAGTGTCCACGTATACACAGTCCTCAGGGGTGCTTAAAATATCCTTCCAGATTTCTGTCCCCTTGGTGAGGAAGGCAGAGCCATGGCATGGGGAAGGAATGAAGCTGGTGAAGCAGTTGAAGTGACCTTGCCTTGTTTGACGCCAGAGTCTACCCTCCCAGCTGCAAGTCTCCCTTCCAAGCTGTCCCTTTCTCGAGAAGCTGGCTGAGGGGATGGTCACAAGCTGTCTCACGTGGAAGAGTCTCAGCAAGAAGCTGTGGCTGAACATTTTTAGATACATTTATAATTTGTACAACAATGTTCAGAAAGTGCACAAATATTTGGCAATGAGTGTGGAAGCAAAAAGAGTTTCATGATCCAAATAATTTGCATCTTAAACACTTGACTTAATGGGTATGAAGATTCTGGAGATGAGAGAGCCTGATCCTCAAGGTCCTGCATGTACAGACTGTTCACCTCAGAGCTGGGGTGGGTGGAAGCACTCAGTCCTGGGCATAGCCTCTTGTCTTGTGTGACAGTTGCCATTACATGCTCTTCCTGACTGTTATGGGAATCAAATGGAAGATATTGCTTCTGGCGGCACTCGAAGTCCTAGCAAGGAGTCAATCTCTTGTTCCCAGCGGGCACAATCTGGTTTTTTGAGGAAGCAAAGACGGGCGTGTTTTTCTCTCATGGCATCTATTCTCCCTGTAGTAACCGCTTCTCAGTTCTTCAATCCTTGGTCTCTTCTAGACATTATTGCTTAATGGCTGTTCTGGTTTTTCCCCAAGTTCTGATTCTTCACCCATGAAAGATTTCCAAGGGACAAGAAGCAACTGAAAACACTTTTTCTATATTCTTCTTACCTTTATTCATTAAAATAATAACCATCCCTACAAGGAAACCTCTAGGTAAGTTGTGCTAAGTTACCGCTCCCCGAGATGAACACACTCTTAGTGTGATCTCGTCATGATGTTTTAGAGCTTGGAGCCTAGAGATCATCGTCCACCCCCTCCCTCATTTTGCAGATGAGGAAGTTAAGGTATAGACACCTAAGGAAACTGTCCAAGGACATACAGGTCAGGGCTATTGACAGTTTCATAAAGCCATAAAAAGTATCAACCACGATTCTACATATTCAGTTGATAACAATCACAGATACAGCTTCCATGTAATAAATCCAGTCTTCACGGTTTTAAAGTTTTGTGATTGTTCGAACTGGAGCTGGGCCAAAGTTTACTTCAAACACTCTATGAAAGAAAAGCTTACTAAGCAATTAATGGTGTAAAAAGATCATAGAACAGAGTTTACCTAGGTCTACTAACAAACTACTTAGAGGACACTTGCTTCTAGCTGCATGCAACTATACTTCTGTTTTAAAAACCAATCGTTAAAATGGGCCTTGCAAAACTTCAGCCTAGAGTCATCTTGTTAATTATTTAATCCCCATTGTATACTTGCAATTTAAAAAATTATTTCTTTTAAACAATGAGCCTGAGAACTTTCATTGATCAAGCCTGATTATCCCTTCTACTGACTCAGAATTAGAAGGGTTTAACTGCAGGGCTTCAAAGTGAATCAGAAATTGTGTGACAAGGCCAACTTTTCCAGAACAAATGCCTTCATTCACCTTAAGTGAACCTTGGGTGCTTTTGCTTTGATGAATAGGGAGGGTGGAGCATTCAGGAATTTGTTTTTCCCCACCAGTACTGATGCACTACTTTTAATGGCAACCCCTATTTTATACATCAAAATTTCTTCAGATGAAAACTGACAAGATAAGTCACTACCAGGCACTAGGTCTTTGGAGGAAGTCCCTTGCCCTTCCTCCCTGCAGCCCCGCACACCATTCTCGTAGGTTATCCTATTCTGTCCCTCAGCTCTCTGGGAAATAGCCAATGTGACAAGATTTGGATTAAACTCTGGACCCCTGAGCAAGACATTCAAGAAAAGTCTAATTTTTTTCTTAATTGCAAAATCAAACCAATTCTTAGTGGAAAGCTCTTTCCCTCATTTAGGACAGGGAATATTATCCAGTGCTAGGTACTTGTCAGAATCTGGCTTTGAGCTGGTTACCTGCATTGAAAAAACATTTTTGTATTCCCTATGATTTTGTCTCCCTCCTTCCTTCCCTTGCATCTAGGCTTGCCAGGTAAAATACAGGGCGCCCAGCGGAAGTTGAATTTCAGATAAACAACAAGTAGGTTTTTAGTACAAGTATGTCCTATGCACTATTCGGAACGTATTTCTACTTTAAAAACCTATTTGTTGATTATCTGAAATTCAAGGATCACTGGGTGTCCTGCGTTGATTGTTTGTCTGTTTAGCTCTTTGTTTTTCTAAATCTGGCAACCCTACCTGATTGTCCTCTTCCAACAGTTTTGTTCTTTCTCCTAAAATTTTCTTCAATGGCCTTTCTTCCCAATTTCATTCCCCTCTTTAAGGACAGTTTTTACCCCCCCCCCCCTTTACCTTCTGCTCTTGTTTGGTGGTGGCAGGGTATTAATTTTTAGTGATTTTGGATTGTGGTGGGCAGTACCAGGCTTCTATACATATAAAGGTGCTCAGAGCCACACATCAGGTAAAATTTGAATAGGGCCTGTGTGAAGCCACCTCTTCTTTTTTTATTTTTTTATTTTTTTTTAAGATTTTATTTATTTGACAGAGAGAGAGAGACAGCGAGAGAGGGAACACAAGCAGGGGGAGTGGGAGAGGGAGAAGCAGGCTTCCCGCCGAGCAGGGAGCCCGATGCAGGGCTTGATCCCAGGACCCTGGGACCATGACCCGAGCGGAAGGCAGATGCTTAATGACTGAGCCACCCAGGCGCCCTTTCTCTTCTTCTTCTTTTTTTTTTAAAAAAGGATTTTATTTATTTATTTGAGAGAAAGAGAGAGAGAGCACCAGTGGGGGAGTGGGGGAGGGTGGTGGGGGCAGAGGGAGAAGCAGACTTCCCACTGAGCGGGGAGCCTGACACAGGGCTCTCGATCCCAGGACCCTGGGATCATGATCTGAGCAGAAGGTAGATGCTGCACCGACTGAGCCACCCAGGTGCCCCAAGCCACCTCTTCTGAAGTTCTGCCTTCAGCAAGTACCCCTTTGAGTTAAGCATTGCCTTCTCTAACTGGTACTTCTAAAACACCTCTGGGAAACATTAACACAAGTTACTAATAGCTTAGTAGAAATGGTAGTAATGATTTTTAAATTTTATCTCCATCTATTTTTTAAAGTAAAGTCCTCTTTGGAAGTAGAACATGCATACAGAAGTGTGTCCAGTTAATAAATGCACAGCTGGATGAATTTTCCCAAAGTGAACGTACTCAGGTAACTAGCATCCAGATCAAGAAATACAACATTAGGAGGGAAATCCTGTCACATGCTACAATATGGATGAATTTTGAAGGACATCAAAAGTGTGTGAAATAAACCAGTCACCAAAGGATAAATACTGTATGATTCCACCTGTATAAAGTATCTAGAGTAGTCAAATTTATAGAAATAGAAAGTAGAATGGTGGCTACCAGGGGCTGGGGACAGGAAAAACGAGTTATTGCTTAATGGGTACAGAGTTTCAGTTTTACAAGATGAAAAAGCTCTGGAGACCTATTTTACAACAATGGGAATACACTTAACACTACTGAACTGCACACTTAGAAACAGTTAAGGTGGTAAATTTTATGATATGTATTTTTTACCATAATAAAAAAAAAAAGAAAGAAACACAATATTACCAGCTCCCCAGAAACCCTCATGCCCCTTCCCAGTCACTTCTGCCTGTCCAGGATAACCACTATTCTGATCGCCAGAAAAAGCCCATCTGCTCTAAAAAAAAAAAAAAAACCCTGGAGTTAGTTAGAAAAAAAGTGTATCAGCCCCCTTTCCTTCTGACGGGGAGACTCCTTCAAATCAGACATGGATTTGATCGTGCCTCCCACATTGCCTGGGATACAGCAGAAGTAGATCAAGGGGCGCCTGGGTGGTTCAGTCGGTTAAGCATCTGCCTTCGGCTCAGGTCATGATCCCGGGGTCCTGGGATCAAGCCCCGCATCGGGCTCCCTGCTCAGGGGGGAGCCTGCTTCTCCCTCTCCCTCTGCCTGTCGCTCCCCCATTCGTGCGTGTACTCTCTCTGTCCAATAAATAAATAAAATCTCTTTTTAAAAAAGTAGCTCAAAAACACTTGCTGATTCCACGTGCACTGAGAGCCTTAGGCTTGCCGGCGCGAGAGGTGCTGAGGGGAGGGAAGGAAAGGGCACCTGAGAAAGAAGATACAAGTGCTGGAAACAAATGCCAGGTGCTCTGCAATCTTGCCAAAGGTTTGCCCTGCATACTCATTACAGCTTTATTCACTGATGATGCTTTTTTTTTTTCCTTTTTCACTGTGTTGACAACATGACCTGTAGGTTCGTATTTGAATCCAGCTCAAAGTATATATTTATTTTTTTGTTGCTGTGTGCACAGCACTAAATGCTTATTTTCTTACCAGGGTGTTTATTGCCACTATGCACTACATGAGACAAAACGGATGTGCTTGCTCATGCCTGCCTCCACATTCTTCAGGGGCAAATTCTAAACTCAAGGAAACGGAGGTTCGTCTCATCTTACAACTGCCATAATATTTGATCCACCGGACTTTTTGAGTACATCCTTTTCCAAGAGGGCACCAGATGTTCTGATGAACAAAATAACAGTACTGTAAGCACTGATCAAGAAAAGGGATACAATTCAGCAGATGATGGCTTTTCCTCATGATGGGCTGCGGATGCCGCTGTGGGCAGCGGCAGGAATGCCAACGGCTCAGCGGATGCCAAGAAAGAAAAAGGGAGGAAAAAAAAGAAAATGGGTAAAATTGTTATTTGGGGCCACAAATGGTAGTGACTGGGGCAGAGTTCAACAATCTGCTTGTAGTCTTGAAGCCAAGGGAATATGATGTGCCACTCTTTGATGTCAGACTTCAGGCAGATATGCTGGGGACCTTGGAAACAGAACTGGTATTGTCATATCACGCTAAGGATTAGTTATTTGGATTAGTTACTGGGTCTCAGACCCAATGATTCCTTTAATAACATATATTCAGTAGCCCTCCTGTACTAACCTGAAATGAAACCCACAGGGGACACCACATACCCCTCTGCATAATTGTAAAAAAAAAAAAAATCGACATAATACCGTGGCAGAAAGGACAAATAAAAAGAAAGTAATGTATAATAAAATAACATGCACCTCAAAATGTAAACTCTCAGGCATGGCAATCCTAGAAGACAAAATAAAGTAGCCAAATGCTTACACTATTATAGCCTCAGTGTGAGGGACAGCTCAAGGCCAAGACAGACACAGGTGGGCTTTAGCGGCAACTCAAACAGCGAACTCAGTACTGCCCATGGTGCTGTGACTTCCCAACATGGTGAACAACTTTGGGGAAATTCTAAGCAAAACTAAAGGCAAGCATCCTTCAGTTTATACTGTGCTTGCTGTCTTGGAAAGTTAGGTGTTTATTTTCACCTACATGACAGTTCCGCAGGATATTTGAAAGTCATTCAGAACATGGGATGATTTCCAGTTCTAGCATCTCTGGCCCCACCCTTTAAATGTCAACAGTGCTCCCCAGTCATTGTGACAACAAAAATGCCACCATCGATTTCTTAAATCCACCCCTACCCCAGGACAATACCACCCCCCATTTAGTATCCCTGATTTGAAGTAACATCTTTTATTTGCAGAAGCATTTTTTTTAAATCTTAAAACGCATCACTCATAAAATGATCCATAGCCTCAACAATTTCCCCAACTATGATTCACATTAAAAAAAAAAAATTGATGTTGAATTTTACAATCCCACCAAAAAGGAGTTTCCCAAGATCTGAGCCAGTTAGATCATCAAGAGAGTCAATAAATAAAAAAAAAAAAAAAAGAGAGAGAGGGCGCCTGGGTGGCTCAGTTGGTTAAGCGACTGCCTTCGGCTCAGGTCATGATCCTGGAGTCCCTGGATCAAGTCCCGGAGTCCCTGGATCGAGTCCCGGAGTCCCTGGATCGAGTCCCTGGATCGAGTCCCGGAGTCCCTGGATCGAGTCCCGGGCTCCCTGCTCAGCAGGGAGTCTGCTTCTCCCTCTGGCCCTCCCCCCTCTCATGTGCTCTCTCTCATTCTCTCTCTCTCAAATAAATAAATAAAATCTTTAAAAAAAAAGAGAGAGAGAGAGAGAGTCAATAAATAAAATTACACAGCACTTTTTGGGGGGAATACTTACTTAGTATTTTGGTCATTAAAATAATAGGTTGACCAAAGGAAAAAAGAAGAGCAAAACCCTGCATGTTGTCTCATCAAGAAAAACAATTTAATGAGAAGGTGTCATACAGATGTAGGATAACAATAAATATTATAATTATTGTTTTGTTCGGCTTTTGCAGTTATTCTGTTTAGTTGTGTTTTTCAAAAATACTCAGTAATTGTGAAAATTCTTTATTAGCAGCATAAATATAAATGAAAAATCCTACACGCATGCTCACTTCCAGTCTACAGAGCACTGCCCTCAGGTTGGGTTTCATGTGTCTTGGGGCCAGCAATGGGGCTGGAGCATCTTGGTTCTAGTTCAGAAGAGCTCACTGCACTTACCTCTTCCCAACTGTGCATTCAGTGATGTCAAGTTGCTAGCCTGAAATCAGCAGTGACGGGTGACGGAAGTATTTGCATGGAAATTGGCCAACACTACATTTAGGTCCACCACCACCCACACACCCTTGCTTCCGGAGAGTCTGTTGTTAAACATTCACCAGACACCATCCCATGGGGCTGGCTCCCAGGAAAGAACAACCTGTCATAGAAGTACAAAACAAGACTTTGTTACAAACTCCTGGAAAAGAAGAGTCCAAACTGGGCTCTTTAATGTTTCATCAAATTCTAGTTAAGTACCAAATGATGGCTCAAAAATGACCATGAAAACAAAACTCAAGAGAAACATTAATTCACTAGTATCCAAATATTTATCTAGTACCAACTATGTGCCAGTCTACTTAAATTCTTTCTGCAACAAGACACAAATTAAATAAGTATATAATGTGCAATGGACCAATGTGTATGCTGCCAATTTAAAAGAGATAATTAAACAATGACACTAGTATTTTTCACCTTTATCAAAGGGAATACTAACATTTAATAGGCATTGTGCCAGGTATTAAACAAATATTGCCTTGTTTGATCCTCACAACCACCCTGTAAAATAATCATTAGGTTGAGCCACAGGAAATTGCTGATAGTTGACCAATTTTGACCTCCACAAAAGGCAATTTTCACCTAAATTATTTTCCCTGTTTTATAGACAAGGAAGCCAAGATCCCAATATACCAACTTGTCAAATGTCAAACAGCCAGTAAGTGACAAAGCCAGGATTCCTTGCAGACTAGAATGGCTCCAAAGGCCCTGGGCTTCCCACCACACACAGTTCCCACAAATGAAAGAACTGTTAGGCACGTGATGTGTTACACACATTCAAAGAAATCTTACAACTAAACCATTTTGAAATAACTCATGGTAAAAGAAATTAAATTAAGGACATGCATTTTGCCACATAACTAAACACTGGCTTCCTGGGTTTCTTAATCATAAATGATTAGAAATAATCATAACTGTTGATACATTTTAGAGACTGGAAAACATCTTAATAGAGATTGAAACCATTGTTTAGCTTGTTCTTAAAAACTCAAATTAATGTTTATACTTGAGAAATTCCATTAATGTTCAATTTATACTTGAAAAATTAATGCTTAATTTGTACTTAACAAATGACTTTTTAAAAATGCTATGCTATTACTAGTACAAACCACCAAAGGTCTTATATTCACAGTCTGTGATTCTCAATCTACTAGAACGATCAGTGCTTCAGAAAAGAATTACAGTCATGAATGTTTGAACCAGAGGGTATGGTATAGGAGTGTCTCAATTTTTAAAAATTGAAACGCAGGAGAATCATGACATAAAACACACGTGTGTACATGTATGTATGTGAATATATATATATATCACACAACTATATATAGTTGAAACAAAAGTTTCATGAAAATTTTGATATGTGCTGTATTCTCTGATATTTTCTTTTTTCTTCTTTTTCTTTTAGAGAGAGAGGGTGGGGGTGGGGAGTGGGAGGAGGGGCAGGGGGAGAGGGGGAGAGAGAATCTTAAGCAGGCTCCATGCCCAGCACGAGGCTGGGCTCTATCTCACGACCCTGAGATCATGAAAGGAGCTGAAATCAAGAGTCAGACTGAGTGACCCAGGCACCCCTCTGATATTTTCTATCCGACCCTATTCCATTTCATTAAAAAATTCTGGAAACAACTTAGTATATCATTTTCTCAATTCACTAATGTGTTGTGACCCCCGGTTTGAAAAACAATGCCTTAGAGACCTTTATTTTAGAGACTTCATCTACATCCTGCATTTTATTCCTTTCCTTCTAGGATACTCTGTTCTTTGCATCTACAACTTTGACCCCCCACTTACCAGTTTCTTTCCTTCCTTCCTTGAACAGATACTTACAAATACCCTGCTATGTGCCATCAACTGCATGCTAAGTGCTGGAGATGCAGTGCATTTATAGTCACATCCTAGATCCCAACGTCCATCTAATCATCATGCAAATAAACACAAACTTCCAACTGTGCTTAGTGCTATCAAGGACAGGTTCCAAGAGAGAGGGGATTCGACCTAGTTAGGGAAGAATTCTTGAGGAAATGGCACTTGAGCTGGGATATAAAGATCTGATCTAGTCTAATCTAATCTAGCCTATTCTGTTTCATTAAGAAAATGCTTATCTCCATCCCCTAATCTACTTTGAGCAACGACTTAAAAGTAGTAACTGTCTCCATTCACTTAGCATAACATTTTCAAGGGTCATCTGAGTTGCTGCATTTTTTTTTTAAGATTTTATTTATTTATTTGAGATAGTGAGAGAGAGAGAGAGAGAGAGAGAGAGAGAGCGTGCACAGGAGGGAGGGAGGAGCAGACTCCCCACTGAGCAGGGAGCCCGACACGGGGCTCCATCCCAGGACCCTGGGATCATGACCTGAGCCAAAAGCAGACGCTTCACTGACTGAGCCACCCAGGCACCCTTGAGTTGCTGCATTGTATGGACATACCATATTTTGCTTATTTATTTGTCAGTTGATGGACATTAGGGTTGTTGCCACTTTTGACTATTGAGGAATGCTGCTATGAACTTTTGGGTAGGAGTTTTTGTATGGGCATATGCTTTCATTTCTCTTGGGTATATACGTAGGAGTAAAATTGCTGGGTCATATGGTAACTCTAATTTTAACATTTTAAGAAACTGCCAAAATATTTTCTAAAGCAGCTGCACCATTTTACATTCCCACTAGCAGTGTATGAGGGTTCCCATTTCTCCATTTCCTTGCCAACACTTGTTTATTATCTGATTACTTGATCATAACCATTCTGGTACTAGGTATGAAGCGGTATCTTATTGCAGTTCTGGTTTGCATGTCCTTGATGGCTAATGATGTTGAGTGTCTTCATGTGCTTATTGACTGTATGTCACCTTTGGAGAAATATCTATTCAGATCCTTTACCTATTTTTAAATGGGTTATTTATCTTTTTATCACTGAGTAGTAAGAGTTATTTATACACATTTTTGATACCAGACCCTTATCACATAAGTAATTAGCAAATATTTTCTCCCTTTCTTTCGGTTGTCTTTTCACTTGCTCTTTTTTTTAAAGATTTTATTTTTAAGTAATCTCTACACCCAATGTGGGGCTCGAACTCATGACCCCAAGATGAAGAGTCACATGCTCCCCCAACTGAGCCAGCCAGGCGCCCCATGTCTTTTGACTTTCTCGATGGTGTCCTTTGACGCACGAAAGTTTTGATTTGATGAAATCAAGTAACACCCTAGCTTGCACCATACAGGGAAGTATCAGGGAAGATCATGGCTTCAACCATCACCTCCATTTTACTTCAGCAATGGACCTTGACATCATCCACAGCTGTCTGAACTCTATCTGCTTCCTTAAACCTCAGTATTCTATTCTCAGAGTAAAACCCTTGGCAGAGGGTAGAGCTTTCTCTCTACCTTGTTTCCATCTCATAGGCTCTGTAAACTCTCTGAGACCTCCAATCCCCCAGCTTTCTGTTTTCTCCCTGTTTGTCACACCCTTATCTTCCAACCTCCTTATTTTCCATTCTTTTCTTATACAGCCTGGCCTTTAGAGCACAACACTACAAACTCTCCATTCCCAGTACATTCCACCCCATTACTCCACTGTCTATTTTCTACACTTGTTCTGCAACCTCCAACCATGTATCAGTCAGGCCATCTGCCTTCTCTACTTCCGGTGCTACTAAGAAATGTTGACAAAGTCATGCAACCTTAAGCATTGGAACCGCTCCTGATGCATGTTCTCCCACAGCAGCTGAGCTCTCAAAGCTGCCCTGCTATCCTTTCATTTGACCCACCTCACTTTACTCTCCCATTCCCTGAGATCCACTCTACTCCCCTCCCTTTCGCTCACGTCACTCCCACCATGCTCTTCCTTGAACAAGCCAAGATCACTCCCGTCTTTTTGGTGCTTGCTGATCCTTCGCCTTAAACACTCTTCTACCAGGTCCTCGAGTGGCTGAAACCTTCTTGTCATTTAGGTCTCAGTTTAAATGTCACCTCTTCAGAGAGGCCTCTCCCATCTGCTCTGTCTACTGGGGCTGCCCTCCTCCCATTGCTATCACACTTCCCTGATTTATTTTTTTTATTTTCTTTATCTGCACTGTCTAGAAAATCTTATGCTTCTAAAACCCTTCACTAGCAAGAGTCAGAGACTTGCTCCTCTGTGCTCTCCTAATACCCGGTGTAGAACTTTCTTACCTAGTTGCTATTATTAATGGATTACAGGTCTGTGTTCCTCGTCCAGAGGCCAAGCTCCTTGCAGACAGATGTTGTGTCTTAGTCATCATTGGTTCCTTCAAGGTGCCCCACACAGAGCAGGCACTCAGGATGTGCAGAGGAGAGGTACAGAAACTCATGATCTCATTATCTGTGCAGCATGGGCTCTACCCATCGTGACTTAACACTAACAAGGATTAACAAGTGCTGGGAGAAGTTGCAGGAGAACATACTGTTACACAAACTAAGTCATGCTGGGCACCGTTTATAATGGTAAAAATAGGGCGAAAGCACCTGAACATAGGGAACTGGATAAGTAGACTACAGTGTATGTACTCCCTGAAATTTGATGTTGCTATTAAGATGATGTCTGATGCCACGATGATAATAAGAACACAAAAACTGTACATAGAAAGGCAGGGGAAAAAAACTAAAATGTGATGCTGAGTTTCTTTATGCAGAAGAAATATAGATGCTTTTCTTCCCCTTTTCTGAATTCTAGTTTTCTCTGTATGTATGTGTGTGTATGTGTGTGTGTGTATATATATAACTTTTATACTGAAATGAGCCCTAATATTTTGTTTCTAAGGAAGGGCTATAGTCCCGTTCTTTCTTTAGTTCATACAACTTCAAATATTAATTCATTGATTAATATGCTGGAAAAACGGAAGAATGCAGAGTCAGGGATTTATTCAGCATCTCTCCACAAATTAATGACAGAAAAAGACATACTATGGTAGTCCTAGAGTGATGCTGGAGAACAAAATTAATTTCCTGTAGGCTCTGTGCCATCGATATTATATTTCAGAGAGTTCTGTATTAGATCCTTACAAACACGTTAAATGACACTAGCAGAAGTAGCATTAAAATAGGAGAAGCTAGGGGCACGTGGCCAGCTCAGTCGGTAGAGCATGTGACTCTTGATCTCAGGGTTTTAAGTTCCAGCCCCATGTTGGGTGTAGAGATTACTTAAAAGTTTTTAAAAATGGGGGAGACTATAGGTGAAGTCCCATTTAAAGCAAAGTGGGTATAGTTCAGTTTAAGGAAAGAAAATACATGAAAGTTCATAAATTTGGGTTTGTTTCATCAAGGGACTCACAAGACAATTAGTTTGAGTTCTACATTCCCCTAATATATTTAAAATATGACCCTACTCACATCATCTATCAGAAAATACATTTACCAAGAGAAAGCTTGTCATTGACTCAGGTACCAGAGCAAATATCTAATACAACAAATTACAGTCTATCAAAGAATTGGCAAAGTTCCTTAAGAATCACAAAAGGAGGGGTGCCTGGGTGGCTCAGTCATTAGGCGTCTGCCTTCAGCTCAGGTCATGATCTCAGGGTCTTGGGATCGAGCCCCACTTCGGGGTCCCAGCTCAGCGGGGAACCTGCTTCTCCCTTTGCCCACCCCCGCCCCTGTTCGTGCTCTGTCACTCTGTTCTCTCAAATAAATAAATAAATAAATAAATAAATAAATAAATAAATAAATAAA
>NC_058419.1:106502657-106724224 GCF_002201575.2 Neomonachus schauinslandi
AAATAAATAAATAAATAAATAAATAAATAAATAAATAAATAAATAAATAAAATCTTTTTAAAAAAATCACAAAAGGACTTTCAAAACTTGGATACCCCTTGTATCCAACAAGTTGTGTGGATAGAAGAGTCACTCCAACCTGGTGGTAAGTCCGAGGATGAGAAGTTTAGAGCAAAGTTAAGCCTACTTAACAAGGGAAGAGAGCAGATTTTATCAAAATGGGTAAGGGTAGGAGGATGTTTTAGCTTGGGTTCCCCCAGAACTGGGCACTGATAGGATTCCAGTGTGAGTAGGTGATTTGGGAGGTTTCAGGAAACATCACTAGGGCAGTGGGGAAGTTAGGCAAGGAAGGGAAGGAAAGGGAGCCACTTCAAGGTGTGTTGGCAAGCAATTTGCCGCTGTGGGCCACTGGAGCATAAACCTGCTGGGGAACCCTGGGTGGCCAGAGGCACGCATCTGAGTCCCCCTGCCTGAGAAGTGAGGGCACTGTGTCCAGAGAGAGTGCCAGGTGTGAGCAGCCACTGCTGACTGCTGGAAGCTGGGCAAGAGTGCATGAAAATGGTCAATGCTGGGGACTGCAAGTCAGGGAGCGGGGCATCTGCTGTAGATGGAGTAAACAGACGCGCGCACAGCATTTTCCTTCGCTTTGGTGCCTTTAAAAAAGTGGCTTTGGTGACTGACATTTCTGGTTGAAAGCCCTTAAAGCGGACTTTCTCCCCACCATATTCTCTGCCCTTTCCTTTTTCTTGCCCCAGGCGCACAGGGGCCACGCTCCTGCTGTTGCTGCCACCTCCTTCTTCCCGCCTGCTCCGCCCCGCTCTCTCTGGAGGTTCTGCCCAGTGAAGAGCAGGCTGGGGGCCTTGCTGCCCAAGCAGCTCATTCTGGTCGGACCTGTTGTCTGTTTTTGGTGGATGCGGTGCCAGGCAGCAGAAGACACAGCCCACACTGCTATTACAGCAGAAAGCCCGGAATCTTCAAAGCCTTGCCAAAAACAACCTGATTTGTTTTTATACTTGTTGAACATGTTCCCCAGGCAAGGAACAAAAGACCAAATGCAGTCACTCTAGAAGGGAAACTGGCAGTTTGTGATCCAAGAGGACTTTGTCTCTCCCTGTCTTCCTCCTCCCCTTCCTCCCCACACCCTCTTCTTTCCTAAGCAATTTTTAAAGTCCAAAGAATAATTGTAGAGTTTGTACTCTGCAGTTTTATAGCACGAAAACACTTGGCAGAGGAAACAGTAACAGTCAATGCCACCTTGCCCCCTGCATGTGTTTATGTCACAAAAGGGCAAACTGCTGTCTCAGAGCTGGAGGAGGGCTGGGAAGACAGCTCTGCCCCCCACGGGGCGTCGGTGCCTTGGCGCAGGGAGAGGACACCCTTCCAGGTGTCAGAAGCCTTTGACGTGGACAGTGTCTGGGCCTCTCCTTCCTATTCCACCCCCTGGAACTAGGGCTGCCTCCAGGACACCTCAGTGTGGACTTTAAAAGGCACCTCCCCCTTCCTCCTGCAGCGCACTGCCCCATGCAGGGGCCCTCCACTGGGCAAGTGGGGGATGGGCCGGATTTCAGTTCCTGCTCAGTGCCCTTGGCCAGGTGTCTGGGGACTGTCTCTAGGGCTGGTGGAAACCTTGCTGGGCCTGGTGGAGGTCACCCCGCCCCGGTTACTCATACAGTTTACTCATCGCACTTCTCTTTAAGCACTTGCTTCAAGATCCTAAAAGGTCATTCTTTCCACTTTGGAGGACAGCTCCTTACTTCTGTCTCAACTTGCTTCCTTTATAAATTACCTGGGAACTCCTGCCTCTCCATTTCAGTTAGCTTACCTAGATCTTTGAGCCTGTTGTATCAGCATGACCCCCCAAGGCTATTTCACTCTTCCCCCCACAAAGTGGCATCACTTTGTGGCAAGGTATCTGGGGAGGTGAAGGAAGGAAATGGTCAAATTTGCATAAAGGGCGGTATGGGGGAAATTTGCCTAAGAAGCCCAGGTGCCTTTTGGGAGGAAAGTAACCTAGACCCAGGGCAGAGATTCCTTTCCCAAACCTGTGGTAGAGACCATGACTTTATGACTTGAATGAAGGGCTATAGGTGGGGGAAAGGAGACACAGAGAGTGGGGTTGACCCTGGACTGGCTAAAGGCAGGAAGAAAGCAGGATCTGGGTCCAGGACACAGCCAACACCAGACATGTGCTGACCGGGTTCTCCTGACGCCAAACCACCACCCTCAGGAGGGACTTGTATGAGGAAATCGGCAAGCTGCCTTTCAACAGTTGGCCCCAGGGTTGCCAACCTCAGATATAATCTAGGGATTCTGGAAGCCACTATTGGAACCACTGGCCTCAGAGGCACACCAGACCTCTTGAAAGATACTCGTGCAACACTGAAGCTTCCCACCATGCCTCCTTCCCCACTTAAAGGCAGTCTGGATTTGTCTCACATGACCACCATCTGATTGGTGGAACTGAAATTGCACAGCTTCCAGGGAGTCTGGGAAATGTAGTTTTTTGATTTATTAGAGTCAGCTACACATAAAGGCACACTGAAAGGAGGCTCACTGAAATAGACGTGGAATAACCATTTCCATCACGGTTCTCCTGTTTGAAAACTTTCAGTGGCTCTCCATCTGGACAGCACTGTTGAAGGAAAGCAGGGCCTGTGTCCAGGATACAACAGTCTCCAGCAATGATTTCCAAACTGTAGACCACGGAACCTGGGGAGACGTGGAGACGTCACAAGAGGTTCTTGAACCCCCTTGCACTCTGGTCATTTTCTGTGGACTGGAGAAAACCATTTTGGCTTCCATACATGTGTTCACCTATTAGTCAAATATGGCAGCAATAGTGATTCAAAAAATACAAATCACATAAAAACCTTCCTTACAGATGCTCTGTTCCTCAGCCACAGACCCCACTCTACCTGGAATGGGGATATTATCTCCCTCCTCTCTTGCCAATTCCTACTGATCATCCAAGACTCAGCCCAACCCACCACCTCCACTGCCCTGGCAGGTGATTCTCTCTGACCTCCTCAGGCTAGGGTAGATGATTCTCATCTATTCTCTCTTAATATCCCGGTGAGTTATACTAATGATAACAAAATAAAACCAAACTTTTATTGGCTTACTTTGTGCCAGGCTCCATGAGGTATGTAGTTTTATTATCCCATTTTACAGATGAGGACACTGGGGCACAGAGAGTTTACATAACCTGCCCAAGGTGACATGTGGCTGTGACTCAATCCCAGGCAGCAGTCTGACTTCACAGCCCATGTCCTTGGTCAGTACTCTCAGCAACTCTTATCCTATCTATTATTACACTGCCCACCCTGCTATTTATCTGTCTATCCATCTACATCTTTTTTTTTTTTAAAGATTTTATTTATTTGCGAGAGAGACAAGGAGAGACAGAGAGCATGAGAGGGAGGAGGGTCAGAGGGAGAAGCAGACTCCCTGCTGAGCAGGGAGCCTGATGTGGGACTCGATCCTGGGACTCCAGGATCATGACCTGAGCCGAAAGCAGTCGCTTAACCAACTGAGCCACCCAGGCGCCCTATCCATCTACATCTTAATCCGTGCATCCGACTCCACAAATAACCAATGTCTCTCTATGATGTTAAAATGGAACAAGAAAAAGTCAAAAGTTTTTCCTCCTTTCCCAACACATTCAAAATTCACAGGACTGGGGTCCAAATTGCTTGATCCTTCCTTCTCTCATTCTCCATTGTCTGTTAACACAGGGATTATTTTCTCCTTCAGCACAGAACACCATACTAAATTACAGAGCAGACTATGAAATTGCTACCCTCCGCTCTCTTCTTTGCATGTTTTCTCTAAAATAGATTCTTTGTATTGCTTGTATAAATACAAGACAGAACCCACCACTGCTTTGAAGTCATGTGGGCAAATGCATCAGCAGCTCTGAGCTCTGCTGGCGCAGACCTCCCGGCCAGGATCCAACAAGCACTCCTCAGGAAAGGACGGGACTCCTGGGAACCCCAGCCTGGGAACAGCATTCTCATGCAGACATTTAAGAGTGAAAGTGAGGCGAGCTTGACATTTCCCCGAGAATCAGAAGGTTTTTCTTTTTTTTTTTTTTTAAAGATTTTATTTATTTATTTGACAGAGAGAGACACAGCGAGAGAGGGAACACAAGCAGGGGGAGTGGGAGAGGGAGAAGCAGGCTTCCCGCCGAGCAGGGAGCCCGATGTGGGGCTCGATCCCAGGACCCTGGGATCATGACCTGAGCCGAAGGCAGCCGCTTAACCGACTGAGCCACCCAGGTGCCCCAGAAGGTGTTTCTATATCTCTTTTTGCTTTTACTGTTTATTACCCTGTCTGTCTAACACTGAGACACCTGCCCACAACTCTGCGCATTAATACCTGGGAGGCTCGGCTTATACTAGCCAATGGTCCTGCTGTTAAGTCCAAAGTAAGCTAGCAGGTCATTCCCTCTACTGGGCATCAGCCATACACCTTTCATACCCTGGAAGTGCCAGCTTACCCCAGACCCATCTCTCTTCTTGCTCGAACTCCTTTCTCTTCCTTTTCTTCTTTGTCTGATTTCTACTCACCCCGTTTGTTATGCTTCATAAACCAGGCATTTCCTTTTCCCTCTTAAGGTAACTTCTAAAGAAGCTTTCTTTAGTCATCTTTCAAATATGCTGTTCAGGCCCCTATATGGGGAAGCCCTCCCTGACTGAGGCTTGTGTCCTCTTCCGGAGACAGCCAGGCAACCTGTCAGATGGATCAGGCATCATGGCTTTGCAAATCTCCTCCCATGTGATTTACACATCCGAAACCGACATTGCTCCCAGTAGGCACACTATTTTACCAAGGCACATCATGTGCAGGAGACATAAGAAAGCACATCAAATATGCTTAAGGGGTGACTTTTGTAACTCATTATTGTTTTAAGACATCTTAATTCCTATTCAGGCTAAATGACCCAGTATATCCATAACCATCTTAGAGACTGTCAGTTCAATCTATAGAGAGAGTGGCATGTTGTCAAAATAGTGTTGCACAAACCCTCTAAGGAAAGCCAAAAACAAACAAAAAAAGCGCTAATGTGAGTTACACAAATATTACAGAGTCAATGAGACGTGGCGTTTAATCCTCAGCTGATGTTGACACTGACAAAAGCCAAGAAGAATCTAAGTTTAATATGGTCAACTAATCTTCGACAAAGCAGGAAAGAATATCCAATGAAAAAAAGACAGTCTCTTCAACAAATGGTGCTGGGAAAATTGGACAGCCACATGCAGAAGAATGAAACTGGACCACTTTCTTACACCATATACAAAAATAAATTCAAAATGGATGAAAGACCTAAATGTGAGGCAAGAAACCATCAAATTCTTAGAGGAGAACACCGGCAGCAACCTTTTTGACCTCGGCATAGCAACTTCTTACTAGACACATCTCCAGAGCCAAGGGAAACAAAAGCAAAGATGCACTATTGGGACTTCATCAAGATAAAAAGCTTCTGCCCAGCGAAGGAAACCATCAACACAACTAAAAGGCAGCCTATGGAATGGGAGAGGATATTTGCAAATGACATATCTGATAAAGGTAAAGAACTTATCAAACTCAACACCCCAAAAATAAATAATCCAGTTAAGAAATGGGAAAAAGACATGAATAGACATTTTTCCAAAGAAGGCATAGAGATGGCCAACAGGCACATGAAAAGATGCTCAACATCATTTATCATATGATGTTGAGGGAAATACACATCAAAAACATGATGAGATACCACCTCACACCTGTCAGAATGGCTAAAATTAACAACACAGGAAACAACAGATGCTGGCAAGGATGCAGAGAAAGGTGAACCCTCTTACATCTTAAACTGATGCAGCCACTGGAGAACAGTATGGAGGTTCCTCAAAAATTTAAAAATAGAACTACCCTACAATCCAACAATTATACTACTAGGTACTTACCCAAAGGATACAAAAATACAGATTCAAAGGGGTACATGCACCCCGATGTGTACAGCACCATTATCAACAATAGCCAAACTATGAAGAGAGCTCAAATATCCATTGACATGGATAGATTCTTTGTATTGCTGGTATAAATACAAGACAGAACTCACCACTGCTTTGAAGTCATGTGGGCTTGGATGGATAAGGAAGATGTGTGGTGTGTGTGTGTGTGTGTGTATAATGGATAAGGAAGATGTGTGGGGTGTGTGTGTGTGTGTGTGTGTGTGTGTAATGGAATATTATGCAGCCAACAAAAAGAATGAAATCTTGCCATTTGCAATGATGTAGATGGAGCTAAAGTGTATTATGTTAAGTGAAATAAGTCAGAGAAAGACACATATCATATGATCTCATTCATATGTGGAATTTAAGAAACAAAACAGATGAACATATGGGAAGCGGGGAAAAAGAGAGAGGGAAAAACCACAAGAGACTCTTAAGGATAGAGAACAAACTGAGAGTTTCTGGAGGGGAGATTGGCAGAGGATGGGCTAAATGGGTGATGGGCATTAAGAAGGGCACTTGTTATGATGAGCACTGGGTGTTTTTTGTAAGTGATGAATCACTAAATTC
This sequence comes from Neomonachus schauinslandi, assembly GCF_002201575.2. Taxonomy (NCBI): domain Eukaryota; kingdom Metazoa; phylum Chordata; class Mammalia; order Carnivora; family Phocidae; genus Neomonachus; species Neomonachus schauinslandi. The sequence goes on from NC_058419.1 coordinate 106,509,218, forward strand.
TACTCCTGAAACCAATATTACGCTATATGTTAACTAACTAGAATTTAAATAAAAATTTGAAAAGGGAAAAAAAAGAATCTGAGTTTAGAGCATGGGTTCTCAGCCTTTGCTGCTCACTGGAATCACTTGGATATTTTTTTAAAATCCCCATGTCTGGGCCACACCCCATGGCAGTTAAATCAGAATCTTTGGGGGTAGGAGCCAGGCATTATTACATTTAAAGCTCCCCCACTAATATGCAGCCAAGTTGCAAAGTCACTGGTTTACAACATCTGGCCCTTGCTCAGAACTACCCAGGCCCTCCCTTTCAGCTTTATCAAGTGTGTAGGGCAGGGGAGAGGTCACCACATGCCTGGTCATGCCATTCACCCATGCCAGCTCAACTTGCCAGCTGCCCACTCAGCTACGGAAGCTACCTAAAAGGGGGAGACTCTGGGTAGAGGTGACACTCAGGTGAGGGTTAAGGTTGGTAGATACCAGAGCACTGAAAGTGGGAGAGCCAAGGCACAAGCAGAAGAGCGGTGAGTGTATATTCAGTGGCAATCTGTGATGTCTTTATTGGCCCTGCCCCAAAGGGGCATGTTGGATTTGCCACTTGGACATATTGCCAGCTGATATTCAATTGAAAAAGAAAAAGTCCTGGCGGGCGGTGGGGGGTGGGGTGCAAAGGGCATGAAGGGAGCTTCTGAAGTGCTGGTCATATTCTGTTTCTTAAGTTGGATACTGGTTACACAGGTATGTTTAGTTTGTGAAATATGTCCACCTTTACATTTATGACATGTATATATTATGTATGTACGTTGTGCTTTAGTAAAAAGTTTAAAAGAAAGAGCGAGAGGGCGGAGTTGGAAGCCTACACGTTGGCATGTGAGGCACCGCATTCCCCCAGCCCATGGGTTGTTTTCCTTTGGATGAAGGAGGTCAAATTCATTACTAAATTATTTAGTTTTCACTTGAAAGTTTTAGGGATGAGGTGGGAAGAAGGCTGCTGAAGTCTCAGTACTGCTGCTAGACACAGGTGAAGGGACTTGGGCTGCTTTTCAGGGATCTCCGAACCATGGGAAGCCATTGGGGAACCACTGAAGCATTCTTCCTCTTCCAGGACTTGGGGTGAATGTGTTAAGAAGAAAAACTAAGAGAGGGAATTTGAGGAGTTAATATGGCAATTTGATCATTAGGCATTATGCCAAAACAGCACTTTGTATGAACAACTGAAGAAGAATCAATAAACTCAAACAATGGTGACAGCTGGAGGCAAAGGAAGATGATTATGGGCTTTGAAGAAGCAATAGTTAAGAACCAGTGTCAAGATTGGGGAAATCAAGAAAGGGGCAGAAGACATGAACAGACATTTTTGCAAAGAAGACATCCAAGTGGCCAACAGACACATGAAAAAGTGCTCAACATGACTTGGCATCAGGGAAATCCAAATCAAAACCACAATGAGATACCACCTCACACCAGTCAGAATGGCTAAAATTAACAAGTCAGGAAATGACAGATGTTGGCAGGGATGCAGAGAAAGAAGAACCCACCTACACTGTTGGTGGGAATGCAAGCTGGTGCAGCCACTCTGGAAAACAGTATGGATTCCTCAAAAAGTTGAAAATAGAGATACCCTACGACCCAGCAATTGCCCTACTGGATTTACCCTGAAGATACAAATGTAGTGATCTGAAGGGGCACCTGCACCCCAGTGTTTATAGCAGCAATGTCCACAATAGCCAAACTATGGAAAGAGCCTAGATGTCTATTGACAGATGAGTGAATAAATGTGGTGTGTGTGTGTGTGTGTGTGTGTGTATAATGGAATGTTACACAGCCATCAAAAATGAAATCTTGCCATTTGCAATGACGCGGATAGAACTAGAGGGTATTATGCTAAGCGAAATAAGTCAATCAGAGAAAGACAATTATCATATGATCTCACTGATATGCAGAATTTAAGAAACAAGGCAGAGGATCACAGGGGAAGAGAGGAAAAAATGAAACAAGACAAAACCAGAGAGGGAGACAAAGCAAAAGAGACTCTTAATCTTAGGAAACAAACTGAGGGTTGCTGGAGGGGAGGGGGGAGGGGGATGGGGTGGCTGGGTGATGGACATTGGGGAGGGTATGTGCTATGGTGAGCGCTGTGTGTTGCGTAAGATTGATGACTCCCAGACCTATACCCCTGAAACAAATAATACATTATGTGTTAATTAAAAAAAAAAAAAAGATTGGGGAAGACATTTTAATAGTCTGTAGCACAAAAATATGGGTGGCCTATGAATTATCATTAAAGTACCTAATTTATGAAAAGAAAAAAAAGAAAGAAAGAGCGAGCGAGAGAGAGACCCTACTCTGATCATTGATAAAAGGCCATGGACGCTATCAAAAATAAAAAGCCCACCAGCCTATTTACAGCAGTTAGTTTGATAAGAGCTCTCTCTATATTAGAAACCATCCAAATGATAAAGACAGTTGAATAAATTAAGGGTCAGCCATACAATGGGATACTATGTAGCTATTAAAATTTTATGTTGTAGGAGACTATGTCATGACATGGAAAAATGCTCACAATCCATTTTAAATTAAAAAAAAAAAACACAAACTGTGGATGGGCCCAGACATTTCTCCAAAGAAGACATAGGGATGGCCAACAGACACATGATAAGATGCTCGACGTCACTCGTCATCAGGGAAATGCAAATCAAAACCACAGTGCGATTTCACCTCACACCTGTTAGAATAGCTAAAATCAAGAACACAAGAAACAACAAGTATTGGCGAGGATGTGGAGAAAAAGGAACCCTCTTGCACTGTTGGTGGGAATGTAAACTGGTGCAGCCACTATGGAAAACAGTATGGAGGTTCTTAAAAAATTAAAAATAGAATTACCATAGGATCCAGTAATTCCACTATGGGGTGTTTACCCAAAGAATATGAAAACACTAATTCAAAAAATATATGCACCCCTATGTTTATGGCAGCATTATTTACAATAGCCAAGATATGGAAGCAGCCCAAATGTCCATCCACAGATGAATGGATAAAGAAGATGCGATATATAGATACACAAAATGGAATATTACTCTTCCATAAAAAAGAATGAGATCTTGCCATATGCAACAACATGAATGGAGCTAGAGAGTATTATGCTAAGTGAAATAAGTCAGAGAAAGACAAATACCATATGATTTCACTCATACGTGGAATTTAAGAAACAAAGCAAATGAGCAAAGAGAAAAAAGAGAGAGACAAGAAACAGACTCTTAAGTATAGAGAACAAACTGATGGTTACCAGAGGGGAGGTGGGTGAGGGGATGGGGGAAATAGGTGAAGGGAATTAGAGTACACTTGTCATGATAAGCACTGAATAACATACAGAAGTGTTGAATCACAATATTTTACACCTGAAACTAATACAACACTATATGTTAATCCTACTGGAATTAAAATAAAAAACTAATTTTATAAAGGTGGATGATAGGGGTGCCTGGGTGGTTCAGTTGCTTAAGCGTCTGACTCTTGGCTCCAGCTTAGGTCATAATCTCATGGGTTGTGGGATCGAGCCCAGCTGCACACTCAGCAGGGAGTTGGCTTGAAGATTCTCTCCCTCTGCCCCTCCCTCAACTTGTGTGCTCTCTCTCTCTCTCTTTCTCTCTCAAATAAATAAGTAAATAAGTCTTTTTTTAAAAGGGTGGATGATAGAATGTTTTTATATATGTAATACATATTACTATTTTTCTATGCACACAATTTTTTAAGATACATAAATACACCAGACTCATGCGAGATAGAAAGTTAGACAAAAAGGGAGTGTGTAGATTGGGCCTGGATTCAAGTCCCAACTCAGCTATTTATCAGTAATTCTTTGCCCTTGGCCAAGTTGCTGGAGTTTGTAAAAACAGGTTTATTGAGATATAATTCATACTCTATACAGTTCATCTATTTAAAGTATACAAATCACTGTTTTTTAGTATATTCACAGAGCAACTATCACAATATGATTTTAGAACACTTTATCACTCCAAGGAGAAACGCTGTACCGATTAGCAGTCACCCTCCATTCCCCCCAATTGTCCCAGCCCCTGGCTACCACTCATCTACCTTCTGTCTCTATACAGTTGCCTATTCGGGACATTTCATATAAATAGAATCATAGGATATGTGTTTTTTGTGTGTCTGACTTCTTTTCCTTGCCATAATCTTTTCAAGGATCATCCACATTACAGCACTTATCAGAACGTCATTCCTCTTCGTTGCCAAATGATATCCCATTGTACGGATATATCATGTTTTGCTTATCCATTCATCAGTTGGTGGACATTTGGGTTATTTCTACTTTTTGGATATTATAAAGAATGCTGCTCTAAACGTTCACATAGAAGTGTTTGTGTGGATGCACGTTTTCATTTCTCCTGGGTATACATCTAGAGTGGAACTGCTAGATGCGGTATAATACAAAAACATACTTGGTCTTTGCCCACGGTTTCTGGTATAGAGCTCCTAAAACCTTGGAATTTTCTGAGTAATAGGTGGGTGTTTTTGTTGTTATTCATAACAAGCCCCTTTCAATCACACCTGAGCTTATGCTAATGAGGTGACTTAAGGAGGTACCCCTAGATGGTCATAAGATAGGGTTGGTCATCAGAAAGGTTAAGTGATCAGAGTTGGAAATTTCAGTCCCACCCACTGACCTATGGGAAGGGGAGGTGGTGCTGGAGCTCTACAAAAACTCGAAATATGATATTTGGAGAGTTTCCAGGTTGCTGAACACATGAATTTGCTGGGAGGATGCTCCACACTCCCTCCCCTCTCCATACCTTGCCCTACGCATCCCTTCCACCTGGCTGTTCCTGAGTTGTATGCTTTGTAAGAAAGCAGTAAACATAAATAAAATATTTCTCGCAGTTCTGTGAGCCATTCTAGCAAACTACTGAATCTGACGAGGGGGTCATGGAAACCTCTGCTTCATAGCCAGCCACTCAGAAGTATGAGTGACTGAGACTCGCAACTGGCATCTGAAGCGGGAGCAGTCTTGCGGGACTAAACCCTTAAATACGTGGAATCTGACAGTAACTCCATATAGTTAGTGTCAGAATTGGATTGTTGGACATCCAATTGGTGTCCAGAGAATTGGAGAATTGGTTGATGGGTGTCAGAGTACTCTCCAGATTGGGTCATATGGTGACTCTGCATTTAACTTTGGGAAAATAGACAAACTGTTTTCCAAAGCAGCTATTCTACATTTCCCCCAGCAGAGTATGAAGGTTGCAATTTCTCTATATCCTTGCCAACACTTACTATTCTCTGTTTTTATTATAGCCATTTTAGTAGGAATGAAGTGGTACCTCATTGTGGTTTTGATTTGTATTTCTCTAATAACTAATGATGCTGAGCATCTTTTCATATGTTTATCAGCCATTTGTATATCTTGTTTGGAGAAATGTCTATTCAGATCCTTTGCTCATTTTTAAAATGGATTATTTAACTTTTTATTATTGAGTTGTACAAGTTCTTTATATATTCTACATATAAGTCCCTTATCACATATTTGATTTGTAAATTTTTTCTCCAATTCCATGGTTGTCTTTTCACCTTCTTGATGGTATCCTTTGAAGCACATAAATTTTAAATTTTGATGAAATCCAATATATCATTTTTTCCTTTTGTCATCTGTGCTTTTGGTGTCATATTTAAGGAGGCTTTCAGGAACCACAAGTTTTAATCCTCATATTCTTGGTGCCAAGAACAGAAGCTGGCATATAGCAGGTGCACAATATTTGAGAATTGAGATGACATATCTTTCTTTAACTAAACTTGGGAATTTATTGAGCACTGGATCAATTATCTATTGCTGTATAACACATGACCTCAATTTAGTGGCTTAAAACCACAAACATTTCATTTTGCTCATGATTCAATGGGGTTAGTTGAGCAGTCCTTCAGATCCAGGCTGGCCCATGTGTCTTTGTTCAGCTTATAGGATGGCAGGTGGGTGGATGATCTAGAAAGGCCTTGTCACATGTCTGGTAGTTGGTAGCCTGTCAGCTGGGATGCGTGGTTCTCCTCCATGTAGCCTTTTACGCACAAGCAGGCTAGCTTATGGTCATGTTAGGGCTCTAATTCCAAGTTTTAATACCCAAGCATTTTTTAAATTTCTGCTTGTATCACATTTGCTCATGTCCTATTGACCAAAGAAATTCACACAGCCAAGCCAAGATTTAAGAGATGGAGATTCCAGCTCTTCTGAGAAAGGAAGAATTTGTGGCCATTTTTGCAACCTACCACAAATACCTTCTATTTTCCTAGCACTGTTAGGCTCTTATGGAGGATGGAAATGGAGGCCCTCTCTTCCTTCCAAGGAGCTTACAATGTCAGGGCATTTGATCATTCAACAGATATGTATGGACTATCTACTACATGATGTCAGACAGAGTTGTGGGCTCTTGAGATACCTCAATAAGCAGAACAAACTGCAATCCTTTCCTCTGCGGAATTTATATTCTAGTAGAAATTACAATAGGAAAAACTGCAAATAGAGTCCCAACAAATTGTTCTGGTGGAGGTGAATATTTCTTTGATTGCACCTATATACAATCAACATTAAATCCAAGATTTAGTCCTGGGAGCAGGAGGAATGTAGAAGCACCCTTAAGAACACTCAACATAAGAAGACCAAACAAAACCCAAAACTAGCAGAAAGAAGGAAATAATAAAGATGAGAGCAGAAATAAATGATATAGAAACTAAAAAAAAAAAAAATAGAACAGATCAATGAAACTAGGAGCTGGTTCTTTGAAAAGATCAACAAAATTGATCAACCTCTAGCCAGACTCATCAAAAAGGGGGGGGTCTCAAATAAACAAAATCATAAATGAAAGAGGAGAAATAACAACTGACATCACAGAAATACAAAGAATTGTAAGGAAATATTATGAAAAATTACATGCCAACAATTTGGACAACCTAGAAGAAATAAATTCCTAGAAACATATAACCTACCAAAACTGAAGCATGAAGAAATAGAAAATTTGTTTTTTGTTTTGTTTTGTTTTTAAGATTTTATTTATTTGACAGAGAGAGAGAAAACACAACAAGCAGGAGCAGCAGGCAGAGGGAGAGAGAGAAGCAGGCTCCCTGCCCCATGCAGGACTCGATCCCAGGATTCTGGGATCATGACCTGAGCTGAAGGCAGACGCTTAACCGACTGAGCCACCCAGGTGCCCAGAAATAGAAAATTTGAATACACCAGTTACTGGCAATGAAATTGAATCAGTAATCAAAAAATTCCCAACAAACAAAAGTCCAGGACCAGATACCTTCAGAGATGAATTCTAGCAAACTTTTTTTTTAAAGATTTTATTTATTTATTTGACAGAGAGAGACACAGCAAGAGAGGGAACACAAACAGGGGGAGTGGGAGAGGGAGAAGCAGGCTTCCCGCGGAGCAGGGAGTCCAATGTGAGGCTTGATTCCAGGACCCTGGGATCATGACCTAAGCCGAAGGCAGACGCTTAACAACTGAGCCACCCAGGGCCCCTCTAGCAAACATTTAAAGAAGAGTTAATACCTGTTCTCAAATTTTTTCAAAAACAGAAGAGGAAGGAAAACATCCAAATTCATTCTATGAGGCCAACTTACCCTGATACCACAACCAGATAAATACACCACAAAATTAGAGAACTAGAGGCTGATATCTCTGATGAACATAGATGCAAAAATCCTCAACAAAATGTCAGCAAACTGAATCCAACAATACATTTAAAAAGTCACCACAATCAGGTTTATTCCTAGGATGCAAGGGTGGTTCAATATTCACAAATCAATCAATGTGATACATCACACCAACAAGAGAAAGGATAAAAACCATATGATGCTTTCAATAGATACAGGAAAAGTATTTCACAAACTACAGCCTCCATTCATGATAAAAACCCTCAACAAAGTAGGTTTAGAGGGAAGAGACATCAACATAATAAAGGCCTTATATGAAAATCCCACAGTTAACATCATACTCAATGGGAAAAACTGAGAGCTTTTCCTCTAAGGTCAGGAACAAGACAAGGATGTCCACTCTCTCCACTTCCACCCAAAATAGCACTGGAAGTCCTAATCACAGCAATCAGACTACCAAAAGAAATAAAAGGCATCCATATTGGTAAGGAAGAAGTAAAACTTTCACTATTTGCAGATGACATAATACTACATATAGAAAACCACAAAGACTCCCCCAAAAAACTACTAGAACTGATAAATGAATTCAGTAAAGCTGCAGGATACAAAAATCAATGTACACAAATCAGTTGTATTTCTATACACTAATAATAAAGCAGCAGAAAGAGAAATTAATAAAACAAACCCCATTTACAATTGCACCAAATATAACAAAACACACAGGCATAAATTTAACTAAAGAGGTGAAAGACCTGTACTCTGAAAACTATAAAACACTGTTGAAAGAAACTGAAGATGACATAAAGAAATACCATCATCATGGATTGGAAGAACAAATATTGTTAAAATGGCTATACTACCCAAAGCAATCTTCACATTTAATGCAATCTCTATCAAAATACCAACAGCATTTTTCACAGAATTAGAACAAACAATCCTACAATTTGTATGGAACCACAAAAGACCCTGAATAGCCAAAGCAATCTTGAAAAAGAAAACCAAAACTGGAGGTATCAAAATTCCAGACTTCAAGTTATATTACAAAGTTGTAGTGATCCAAACAGTATGGTACTGGCACAAAAACAGACACACAGATCAATGGAACAGAATGGAAAGTCCAGAAATAAGCTCACAATTATATGGTCAATTAATCTTCAACAAAGGAGGCAATAAGATACAGTGGGAAAAAGACAGTCTCTTCAACAAATGGTGTTGGGAAAACTGGAGAGTTATGTGCAAATAATGAAATTGGACTACTTTCTTACACTATACACAAAAATAAACTCAAAATGAATTAAGGATCTAAATGTGAGACCTGAAACCATAAAAATCCTAGAAGAGAGGACAGGCAGTAATTTCTCTGACATTGGCTGTGGCAACATCTTTCTAGATATGTTTCCTGAGGCAAGAGAAACAAAAGCAAAAATTATACTATTGGGACTACATCAAAATTAAAAGCTTCTGCACAGTAAAGGAAACAACCAACAAAACTAAACAACAACCTACTGAATGGGAGGAGATATTTGCAAATGACATATCTGATAAAGGGTTAGTATCCAAACTATATAAAGAACTTACACAACTCAACACAAAAAAACTTTAAATAATCCAATTTAAAAATGGGCAGAAGACATGAACAGATATTTTTTCAAAGAAGACACACAGATGGCCAACAGACACATGAAAAGATGCTCAACATCATTCATCGTCAGGGAAATGCAAATGAAAACCACAATGAGATATCACCTCACACCCTTCAGAATGGCTAAAATCATCAACACGAGAAACAGTAAGTGTTGGTGAGGATGTGGAGAAAAAAGAACCCTCGTGCAAAGAAAGACAGAAACACTAATTCAAAGGGATACAGGCACCCCTATGTTTATTGCAGCATTATTCACAATAGCCAAATTACGGAAGCAGCCCAAGTGTCCATCAATAGATGAATGGATAAAGAAGACGTGGTGTATATATATACTAGAATATCACTCAGCCATCAAAAAGAATGAAATCTTGCCATTTGCAGCAATATGGGTGGAGCTAGAGAGTATTATGCTAAGCAGACTAAGCCAATCAGGGAAAGACAAAACCATATGATTTCACTCATGTGTGAAATTTAAGAAATGAAACAATGAGCAAAGGAAAAAAGAGAGGCAAACCAAAAAACAGACTCTAAACTATAGAGAACAATCAGATGGTTACCAGAGTAAAGGTGGGTGGGGGGATGGGGGAAAGAGGTGAAGGGGATTAAGAGTACACGTATCATGATGAGCACTGAGCAATGTACAGAGTTGGTGAATCACTATATTGCACACCTGAAACTAATGTAACACTGTATGTTAAGTATACTGAAAATTTTTTAAAAGACTAAAATAATTGTAAGTATTCACATATTCTGATTTTCCTATGGAAACCCTAGACCCTCTTTACAATAAATGTTCTTACCATTTGAAAAAATAATAACAATAATTAAAATAATAAATAAATAAGAACACACAACAAAAGGACAGAAGATTGTGAGGTATCCTAAGGAAGAGAAGCAGACTCCTATAGAAAATGGAGACTTGTTTTTATATTCTACAAGTGGGTTTGTGTCAGTCAGGGTTCAACCAGAAACATATAACCAACCAGAGATATATATTAAGAGATTTAGTGCAAGGAAACACCTTGTACACTTGTGGGGGTGGCCAGGTAATTCTGAAACCCTTGGGGCAGGCTGACAGGAAGAGCAGGCTGGAACTCAGGCATGAGCCAAAGCTGCAGTCTACAGGCAGAATTCCTTCTTCTGGGCGACCTCAGCTCTCCTCTTAAGGCCTTTCACCTGAATGAATCAGGGTCACCCAGATTATCTAAAATAATCTCCCTTAAAGTCAAGTGATTATGGAGTTTAACCACATCTACAAAATACCTTCACAGCAGCACCTAGATTAGTGTTCAGTTGAATAACTGGGGACTAACTAGATTCTTAAGGCCAGGCTGACACATAAAAATGACCATCACAGGGTTAGATTGCACAATGCTGTGAGTATACTAAAAACCGCTGTACATGTTAAATGGATAAATTATGTGGCATGTGAAATATGTCTTCATAAAGCTGTAAAAAAAAGGGGGGGTTAACTCTGTGCTTTGGGAGATCAAATTTAAAAAATAAATGTGGGCTTCTTTTAAAGAAAAGTAATTATGAATGTGCTTGGCTCAGCCTGGAAAGGCAGAACAAAAGCTGTAATCCATGAGAAATGTGGGTTAACTCACCCTAAGCCTGGCACCGTTCTGCCCTCTCAGGGAGAAGTCCAAGTAATTTCTCCATGGCTTCCTTATTGCCTCTGTGCCACAGACTCATTCATGTTTATACTCCCCAGCCAGTCACCAGAGGAGACAGACACTGGGAGAGCCAAAAAGCAAGGTCTGTGCTGAGAGCCCAGGAGGATCCTCAGGCCTGTGGGCTGCTTTGGGGATGTAGGACCTGGCACCACCTAATAAAAACCATGTTACCTCTAATAAACTCTCCGTCTCCTCTGTGGCTTATTAGAGGCTCAGGTGGCTCTGGACTGTGGGCAGCTGTTAGAGCTCAGCTACAGAGACAAGTAAGTAGGTGGAAAGTTGCAAAAAAAAAAAATGTGCAGTGAAGTCTAGATGTGTTCCAGGGATTAGGAGCAGAGTGAGATCATTCCGGGCTGGAAGAGCTGGGCAGAAGCCCATGGGAGAGATGAACAAAAGGTGCATGCACACGGGGCAAGAGAGAGGTCACATACCACGACTGGGAAAAAATGAAGGGCTAGAGGACGGAAGAGGCCAGGCTGACTGGAGCAGAGTGTTCTGGAGAGGTTGGGCAGGTATGGGAAGATGGGTTCAGGGCAAGGAGGCTCTTGAAGCTATCGATAGGGGGAGACATGGGGACTGGATGCAAGCATACCAACGGCCTCCAAAGGAGGGGTACACACTACAAGGGGTGGTCAGGATGATCCACTGGGGTGGGGGAAGTAGAGATAACTTCTATTGCATTTCTTTTTGATTCAAAGAATAAGAAAATAAACTCAACTAGGGGATAAGATATGGATTGGTGCTGCCACCCTCCCCCCGTCTGTGGGTCAGACAGTCACAAGACAAGAACAATGCTCAAGTTATTTTGAAGACAGAGTGGGAGTTTCTCATTTGAAGGGATGATAAGATGATAAGCCTCGTCATTTGCTTTCAACATTTTGCAACATCTCAAAGTTTTTTCCTGGCTGGTTAGAATGTGTTTACAGATTCTAGGCTCTAGTTATAATGAAACCAACCCTCACACAATAAACAGGTAATTTTGAGGAGTCCCACAAAGGAAAGCCTGGTTGGAAATAATATTAATAAAGCAAGAAGAATCAAACAACCAGAAAACATTAGATTTCTCCTTCTGACAATGTAACGAATGTTGCATTTCTCCTCCTTCTAGAACCTTCTTTGTCTACCATATTTGACATAAAAACAATACCACCTATTTACATCTGAAAAGAGGTTGCTCAGGGGTGCCTGGGTGGATCAGATAGTTAAGCATCTGCCTTCGGCTTAGGTCATGATCCCGGGGTTCTGGGATGGAGCCCCACATCAGGCTCCCTGCTCAGCAGGGAGTCTGCTTCTCCCTCTCCCTCTGCCCCTCCCCCTGCTCGTGCTCTCTCTCTTTCTCTGTCTCTCAAATGAATAAATAAAATCTTTTTAGAAAGAAGTGGTTTTTCAAAGAAGTCAAAATTATCCAGGTACCTACTGGAAATATGGATCTAAAGCTTACCCAAGTTATAGGCTGTGACTTAATATACTGGTTAATGATAGTCTGTCACATATAAACAAGTATGGACATAATAGGGGTGTGTACTAATGAAAGTACACAAGCAAAAAATTTGGAGTTCATTGCTGTAAGCAAAGTGAAAGGCTTTTTTCAGAGAATATTGTTTAGGATATGGACTGTTCTAGGTTGGGTCCCCCCAGAAGCAGAAGTGGAGTAGCAGAAGCTACTTGAGTGACAAGTAGCTCGACCCATGGACCCAAGAAGTACTGGGAGGGCGGTGGGGACGTGAGACAGGGAAGAACACCAATACAGGCTATGTTAGTGAGCAGGTTATCACTGTGGGCAAATGGACATTGGTGGAAAACCTGCTTTATTGCTGTCCCACCCTAGGGGAAAGGAAGATGGAGTAGTTCTACACCAATTTCTGCCACCCTTGGTTGAGAACCACTCCTGCAGCATTTACTCCCCACCCAGGTAAGCCTTGGGCTCATAGTCACAGGAGCTTAGGGGAGGAAGTCACTGGCATACATGGAAATGGTGAGGTCCAAGAGATGAGGGTGGGGCACCCACAACGTCTGCTAGGTAGGCTTGTTTATGGGTTGACTTTTTACAATAAACAGCATTTACCCTCTGTCTCATTCTTTGTTTTTAAACTCTTAACTTGTCAAAGGAGCTTGTGCATGTGGGTCCTGAAGGCTTTGGAAAAGAGTGTGCTACCATGGGAAAGAGACGGTGCAGGCAGTATCTTCTATACACCTCAAGGGCATCGCATGGTACTCTCAGCCCGTCATAAAGGAGCTTGGGAACTGTTGGGCTACACAGAGGAAGGTGTGACATTTGGAAAACGTCACCTACAAGTCAAACATGTAACTGGACTGCAACAAGTCTAACTGCAACAGGAGATCCTGAAAGGAAGGGTTGGGATGGCGGTTCTCAGGGAGGTTCCAGAAGGTTCAGAAAGTTCAAATCAGCTAGGAATGAAGAAGCTAAGACACTTATTGTAGCCCTAGTTCAGAAGTCATGATGAATTAATGTCAGGTCCGTCCTAGAGGATCAGGCCATTTATGAGTCGCTGTGGGTCAGCCCCGAGAGGTGTGGGCAGCAAAGGAGACATTTTGAGGGTCTCCAGCACCAGAAAAGAGGGTGGACTTTGCCCACCACTTGTCCCCACTAAGGCCATCCTGTCTACCAAACAGATCCTTCTACATGCTATGCTTGAAACATGTATGCTTAGAGGGATAAGCAAGCCCTATTCTATTTGGTCAACCACTTTGGTGCAAGTAGAACTTCAGGCCCAGTCTAGAAGGGAGAGACTGCCTTTTGAGAATGGAGTGCTAAGAAGTTCCAGAGCAGCATGGAAAGGCAGTTAGAGGCAGCGAGACTGAGAACCTCATTGCTCCTATTCCCAGCTGCCCAGGGCAGGCCCAGCCTATGGACAGGAGGAATAGGCAGCTAAATACAGAGTAGACACCAGGGGCCCCTACTGGCATGTCCTCCCTGACAACAGACTTTATTAGGGGCAGAGAAGACACAGCCCAAGGCTATTCCTCCCACCACTGAGAGGGTAGAAACAGAAAGAGTGGCAGAAAGGGGATTTAGAAGGGTGCCAAAGACATGTGACCATTTCATGATTTCTTCGTGCTGTTCCATTCTTAGAATGACTTACAGATTATGCCACAGAGGACACCTGTTAAAGTACTACTATCATTAGTATATTAACACAGGTGAAGAGGGGTTGTCAGCTAATTAATACCTTGGGACCTGAAGGAAGAGCTACACGATACTTCAAGAGGGACAATGTCAATGGGAAGGAGGAAGGGGTACCATAGAAGGCAAAATGATGGGAATTAATGATAGTTTCTGTGTGACAGGATGCCAGACTTATTTACACTGAACTTCACTGCAAACCTAATAGAAAATTATGTTATCTCCAATTAATAGATGAGGAAACTGAGTCACAGAGAGGTTAGGTGACTAGTTCTGTTAATTCACTGGGTCCCTTGAAAAGCAGATGCCAAGATGGGATTGGATGTGCAAGAGATGCATGGCGGGCGGGGGGCGGGCAGGACCTGGGAAAGGCTCATGGGGAAGGAGCAGGAGAATGCAGGGAGAGCCTTCAGATGGTGATGCTAGTCTGGACCTCCTAGAGGAAATACAGAAGGGAGCAGAAGTTCAAAGGAAGAGTGTTGGGCTGTGGCATGGGTCTAGGAAAGTCTCAGCCAGGCCAACGGGGAGTCCTCAAGCCATGGTGGCCCAGTGGAAGAGTCCCGCACATCTCAGGAATGACCTGCACTGGTACACTGACCGTGCTCAGTCATTAGCAGGGAAGCACAGCCTGGGTGCTATGCAGCAGGGGATCTAGAAGGGGCAGGAGCTGCGACCTCAGTCAACTAGGCTCACAAAGCAAGAGGCCCAAGTGGAACACTTTTGTGGCTGCCATGAAAGCCTAAAACCATACAGCCAGTAAACAATGGGGCTAGGATTTGCACTGGGACCTTTCTGACACCACAGCGCACTGCTCTGCCACTGTACTGAATGCATATGGTCTTGGGTCTGAACTAAGTGGCATCAGAGGACTGAAGACGGGGCGCCTGGGTGGCTCAGCTGGTTGAACGTCCAACTCTTGATCTCAACTCGGTCTTGACCTCGGGCTCATGAGTTCAAACCTCATGTTGGGCTCCACACTGGGCATGGAGCCTACTTAAAAAAAAAAAAAAAAGAAGGACTGAGGACGAATGTCACAGACATCCCAATTCTGCTAAAGGCTCCTCCCATGCCAAGGAGTGCAGTAGTGTTAAAAGAGCCACGGGACAGGGCGCCTGGGTGGCACAGTCAGTTAAACATCTGACTCTTGGTTTCGGCTCATGGTCGTGAGATCAAGCCCCGCATCAGGCTCTGCACTCATTATAGAGTCTACTTGAGATTCTCTCTCCCTCTCCATCTGCCCCTCCCGCTCCTGCTCTCTCTTTCTTTTTTTTTTTTTTTTAAGATTTGATTTATTTATTTAATAGAGAGAGAGACAGCGAGAGAGGGAACACAAGCAGGGGGAGTGGGAGAGGGAGAAGCAGGCCTCCCGCGGAGCAGGGAGCCTGATGCGGGGCTCGATCCCAGGACCCTGGGATCATGACCTGAGCCGAAGGCAGACGCTTAACGACTGAGCCACCCAGGTGCCCCATAACATGCGTTTTTATGAAGACATTGGAAAGATGAAAGATCTTAAATCCTATTAAAGTTTTTTTTTTATTCTTTCCCATTCTTCTCCCATTCCCCCACAAGAACATACAAATTTACAAATATTTATCGAGCCCTTACTCTGTGCCAGACTCTGCATCAGGGGTTGGCTAGACCTACGGGGAATTCACGGTACGGCGGGAGAGGCAGACATTAACAAGTAATGATGAAAAATGATGGATAAGGTTATGAGGGTAAGTTCAAAGTGCCTTGACACAGAAAGCAGGAAAGACCTAATGGAGACCGGGGCATGCATGGGGAACGTGAAAATGTCCAAAGCAATGAATGCCCCAGGGAAGAATAGCATTGGTGTTAGCAGAGCAAGGGCCTCGGCCAAGGTGGGTGTTGTTGGCTCCCTCGGGCACGCCAAGAGCTGGAAGCCAGGCCCCTGTACTTAACTTCCCTTGCACGGTCCCTATGTGCATCTTCCAGCGGGCTTAGTATATCATTTTGAGGAGAGGGTGTAACTTGACTGCAATGTTTATAATGTTTGAATTCTTAATCCCTTGCAGTAGATTTGAAAACACACAAATAAAATAAACACACCACATGGTTTTTAAGCTTATTTTTTTTCCCTGAGAATCAAGTAGATTTAAGCTTCCTATCAGCTGGTTGCTCAAGCTATCTCAGTGTAATGATTAAAACCCACGTATTTTATGTTGCCAGTTGGTAAGATGGCAGGGGGTGCTCTCCGATTATATTGTTTAAAGGCTGTAAAGCTCCCCTATCTCCTGGTTACAAAAATGTTTGCCTTTTGGTTGACTAACTGATTTTAGGCTCACTTGTTATACTGCTTATTCAGGTTGGAAATCATTAAACAAAATGATAGCTCGCGGTTTAAGAGACGGCCGTCTAAAAACAAAATGCCGCTTGCTCTTGAATGCTCATCAGTTTCTCACTCCTATTAAAAATAATTCTTTTCCCATATGGAAGCCCACAAGATCAAGCTTTTATTAAACAGGCTCAAAGCCCTTACCAGTCATCACCTCGTTAATCCTCCCATTCTTCCCTGTTAGAAAGGGCCAAGTGTCATTACATCATGCTGGGCCAACACCAGAGAGAGGGTAGTTTGGTGGGCAATTATAGGTCTTACAGAAACAAAGAGGGCGTTCAATTCCCACTGAGGTATCAAGGTTGAATCAGAGAACAATAGTTTTAAAGCTGGAATTTCCCCTAAAGATGGAGAGGCAGGGTTTAAGAGCAGGTGCCCTGCGGTGAGCCAGTTCTCTACTCAAATGGGAGCTCTGATTTTTTTACCCCCTTGGGCAAGGTTCTGAACCCCTTTAGGCCCAGATTCCTCATCCATAAAATGAACTGAATGAAAGTATCCACTTCACAGAGTGGTTATGAGAATTAAATGAGATAGCATACATGTGGCGATTAGTGGAACACTTAATAATTAATGATGTTATCATTATTAAAATGAGCTAATAATAGCTTATTGTTAGGCTCATGCCTGATTCTCCAAGGGTTTTACAGATAGGGATACTGAAGCCAGAGAGATTGCATGGTTTGCCCAAGGTCCCAGAGCTAATTAGGGACAGGTTAGGGACAGGTAGGGGAGAGAATCTAAGCCTCATCTTTCCAAGGACAAAATAGCGAAAAGAAGCCAGTGATGGTATCTGGGCCCACCAACAACGTCTTTAATTCAACTCTTGACAGACTGGAGCAGACCCATCCCCTCCCACCCTCACCCTCTATACTGGCCCGAGAGTCAAGACCTTGTGCAAACCATGTCATTCCTCCTCTTGAAAATGAGCGGTTGGCCTGACTCAGACTCAATCAGCAAGGAAATTTCATAGTCCGTTATATATTAAAGACTGTTGTAAGGCTTTCAAAATTTTAGCTGGGTGCCATGGACTCAGAGCTGTATGGTGTATCTAAGGTCATAGATACATTGGCAGGGAGGTTCCTGTGGGACAGGTGCATGAAGCAATTATGAGCTTTGCCTGTCTCTCTACGTGTGCAGCCTCCAAGCCTGACTCTCTGACCTCCAAGACTCTGAAAGCTATTTAATATTTTGAATAAACCCCTTAAGCTAGAGAGAGTGGATTCTAATGCTGACAACTAAAAACTTTGATGGAGTCAGAATAGGATATGTTTAAAATTAACACAATGATGTTGCCACAATTCCCAAACGGTTCAGAATCAATGTCTCAGAATATATTTTTCAAAGTTAAAAGGAACTCTTTCAAACTTTAGCAAAGTAAGAATGTTTTTAGGAGCGCCTGGGTGGCTCAGTCAATTAAGCATCTGACTCTAGATCTTGGCTCAGGTCTCCATCTCAGGGTGGAGAGTTCAAAGAATGTTTTTGTTTCTTCCACATGTGCATTTACCTCTGAGAATGCCAACAATCTCTACCCTGAAGAATGTTTGTAGGCAAGGAATCTGTTGAAAGAGAGATTCCTACTTTGCAATGAGATTTTGAAAGTACACTTCTGGCTGTTTCTTCCATGGCATGTCTGAGAGCATCATCAGAAGATGCTGGGCACTGACCTATAAGAAGAACCTCAAAGTCAGACCTTTTCCTTCACTAGCCCCATCAATTCTTACTGTGAATTTTGTAATCGTGGGGCTGAAACACCAGCCTCATATACAATACACTCACTGTAATCAGAAATCTCCAGAAACCCAACACAGTGTTTTATAATCTGCACTGGCATGATGAAAACTACTTGGGGTTATCAGAAATCTCCCTAGAAGGGTAAAGGAATAGAAATGTCATTGAAAACAAAAATGTCACATGCATGAATATCTTATCAGACGTAAGTAAAAAAGTCTGCCCACTTCCTTCCATTATATTACAGACAATGTTAAGTATTACACAATTAGAGATGGTGCCATGAATTTCAGGTTTATTGAAATCTGGACAAAGTCCCTCTCTAGTGAAGTTTCAACTTACTTACACAAGAACTATTTAGAAACTCATAATTTCAGTCATATGTTAATATTTTATCTTACAATGAGGCTGTTTTTTTTTTTTTTTTTTTTTTTAAACTCTGTACTTCAGGTGGCGCAGTCAGTTAAGCATCCAACTCCTGGTTTCAGCTCAGGTCAGGATCTCAGGGTCATGAGATCGGGCCTCGCATCGGGCTCCATACTCAGTGTGGAGTCTGCTTGAGATTCTCTCTCTCTCTCCCTGCCTCTCCCACTTGCACTCTCTCTCTCTCTCTCTCAAATAAATAAATAAATCTTTAAAAAAAAAATCTGTACTTCAAAATCCTAAAGATTTGACATACAAAAAACCTGTTAAAACTAATAAAGTCACCAAAGTTGCAGCAGGATACAAAATGAACATGCAAAAAACTGCTGTATTTCTATACACTAACAGTTTGAAAAGGAAAGTAAGAAAACAATTCCATTTACAACAATACCAAAAAGCATAAAATACTTAGGAATAAACCCAGCCAAAGACGTGAAAGACCTGTACACTGAAAACTACAAAACATTGCTGAAAGAAATGCAAGAAGACACAAATAAATATAAAGACATTCTGTGTTCATGGATAGGAAGAATTAATATTGTTAAGATGTCAATATTCCCTGAAGTAATTTACAGATTCAATGCAATTCCTACCAAAATCCCAACAGCATTTTTTGCAAGAATGGGAAAAAAATGCTATAATTCATATGGAAGCCCAAGGAAACTTAAATAGCCAAAACAATTTTCAAAAAGGACAAATCTTTTTTTTTTAAGATTTTATTTATTTATTTGACAGAGAAAGACACAGCGAGAGAGGGAACACAAGCGGGGGAATGAGAGAGAGAGAAGCAGGCTTCCTGATGAGCAGGGAGCCCGATGTGGGACTGGATCCCAGGACTCCAGGATCATGACCTGAGCTGAAGGCAGACTATTAACCACTGAGCCACCCAGGTGCCCCTCAAAAAGGACAAATCTTGAAAAAAGTGTGACAGACTCACATTTCCTGATTTCAAAACATATTACAAAACCACAGTAATGAAAACAGTGAGGTCTGGCATAAAGACAGATATATTACTGGAATAGAGAGCCCAGAAATAAACCCTAACTTCTATGGTCAAATGATCTTTGACAAGAGCGCCAGGACCACTCAATGGAGAAAGGACAGACTCTTCAACAAACAGTGTTAGGAAAACTGGATACCCACGTGCAAAAGAATGAAGTTACACCTTTATACTATATAAAAAATAAACTCAAAATGGATTAAAGATTTAAAGGTAAAACCCAAAACTGTAAGACTTTTAGAAGAAAACACAGGGGAAAATCTTCCTGACATTGCATTTGGCAATAATTTCTTGAACATGACATACATACACACAGAAAAACAGGCAACAAAAGCAAAAAAATAGACAAATGGGACTACATCAAACTTAAAAGCCTTTCTGAATCAAAGGACACAATCGACAGAGTGAAAAGGCAACCTAATGAATGGGAGAACATATTTACAAATCATCTATCTGATAAGGAGTTAATATCCAGAATATATAAAAAACTCCTGGGGCGCCTGGGTGGCTCAGTTGGTTAAGCGACTGCCTTCGGCTCAGGTCATGATCCTGGAGTCCCGGGATCGAGTCCCGCATCGGGCTCCCTGCTCGGCGGGGAGTCTGCTTCTCCCTCTGACCCTCCCGACCCTCCCCCCTCTCATGTTCTCTCTCTCTCATTCTCGCTCTCAAATAAATAAATAAAATCTTAAAACAAACAAACAAACAAACAAAAACTCCTGTTACTCAGCAACAAAAAAAAATTAGATAACCTGATTTAAAAATGGGCAATGGACTTAAATAGACACTTTTCCAAAAGTGATACAAAAATGGCCAACAAGCATATTAAAAGATGTTCAACATCACGAGCTATCAGAGAAATACAAACTGAAACTACAATGAGATATCATCTCACACCCACTAGGATGACCACTATTTTAAAAAAACAGAAAATAACAAGTGTTGGTGAGGATGGGGAGAAACTGAAACCCTTGTACACTGTCGGTAGCATTGTTAAATGATTTAACTCCTGTGGAAAACAATAGAGATTCCTCACAAAGTTTAAAATAATACTACCATATTATCCAGCCATCCCATTTCTGGGTATATGTCCAAAAGGATTGAAATCAGAAATCCCCTCAGTATTGTCTGGAATGTAATACTCAAGCCCTTACCAGAGAAGTCCATCTATTCCTGCTCTCCTGTCATCCCCTCACATGATAAGAATCCCTTGGGATTTTTGGAGCACCTGGGTGGCTCAGTCAGTTAAGCGTCTGCCTTCAGCTCAGGTCATGATCCCAGGGTCCTGGGATCGAGCCCCGCATCGGGCTCCCTGGTCTGCGGGAAGCCCGCTTCTCCCTCTCCCACTCCCCCTGCTTGTATTCTCTCTCTCGCAGTGTCTCTCTGTCAAATAAATAAATAAAATCTTTTCAATTGGCAATAATCGCGCCTCGGGTAAACCTCTTTGGCTACGATACTGCCACTGCGCAAAGCTATAAATAAATAAAATCTTTAAAAAAATCCCTTGGGATTTTCAGTGTTCACCCTGGAAATTCCTGCCTCTCTTTGTGGGAGTCAGAACCCTCTTGACATTGGAGAACACTGCAATCACCCCCAGTTTGCCACTAGACCACCAAGCCAGGAGAACAGTGCAGTTGATGGGACCACTTGTCCCCACTACAGCTGCCAAAGAAGGGGTGTAGACTAAGTCACATGATATGAAAAAGAACAAACCCAGTGGCCAGGCTCTTTGGACCCGTCCACACGGCCACTTTACCAGGCTAAGCCTGTCCTCAGGAGGACTGCACTGAGACAAGTTCATTGGTGCCCCATACTCTAGACCTGGGAATACCAGTTCTTTAAAAAAGATTTATTGATGTATAGTTGACACACATTGTTACATTAGTTTCAGGTGTACAACATAGTGGTCCACAACTCCATACATTATGCTATGTCCACCACAAGTGTACCTACCATCGGTCACCACACAATGGGGAAGGTGGTGGAGGGACGGATAAAATGGGCAAAGGGGAGTGGGAGGTACAGGCTTCCAGTTCTGGAATGAGTAAGTCATGAGGATGAAAAGTACAGCACAGGGAGTACAGTCAATGGTAGTATAAAAATGTTGTATGGAAGACCACTTCTGACTCAAAGCTGCAACCAGCCCTGCTCTAGTCTTGCCCACCATTGCACACTAACTGCTTTGTAGGATCCTTGTTGCCATTCTCCACCTCCAGTGGGTACTCTGTGTCGCCTAGGTCCACTTCAATAGGTTTTTAACTCTGAATCTCAGGAAGGCTTGGTGCTGACAGTACTTTGGCTTTCTTATGCTAATTTTTCCATCCCTCTGCCAGCAACCTTCAAACTCGGTATATCATGAGTTTGGTGAAGAAGTAAGAAGGAAAACTGATCTGTCTGTTTTGTGGAAGGGGTGGGATGCAAGTAGGGTCAGGTAGAAATATCAAGGTGGGAATATTCACAGAATATTTTGTCTTTTTTGTAAAGATTTTATTTATTTATTTGACACAGAGAGAGAGAGTGTGCACAAGCACGCAGAGTGGGAGAGGGAGAAGCAGGCTCCGGGCTGAGCAGGGAGCCCGATGCGGGGCTCGATCCCAGCACCCTGGGATCACGACCCGAGCCGAAGGCAGATGCTTAACAACTGAGCCACCCAGGTGTCCCTTCACAGAATATTCCTCACCACAGTTTTATTCCCAGCTAGCTGGTTTACTGACTCTGAAAAGCCCAATGATCTTCCTTCAGTACTCCAATCTTTCTCATCCCTATGTTTCTTTCTGGATCTCTAGTTCTGTCTTTGAAGATATCCTGTAAGTGTTCACTGGGTTGAATTGCAGGTAAGGTTGGAGAGACAAGGGTTATTTCCAACTTCCTCAGCTTCAGATCAACTGTCAATGTATTTTAATAAGGCACAATTACCCCTCAAGGCAGTAGAAGATGGGTTCATTCCAGATTTGGCAGTGAGGAGTCACCCTAAGCCTTAAAGGTCATCACCTCCCAGAACTCCTTGCCTGGATCTTAGTAGAGAATGTGCTCCATTTTGGAGAAGACGTAGCCATAACCAGAAAAGGTGTGTGTGTGCGTGCATATGTGTGTGTGGGTGTGTCTTGTGGGTGGAGTCACATAACTCTGCTGTGGGCAGGATGGAAAATGTAGAGGCTGAGAACCAGGATAGGGATGGAATGACCTAGGGTGGCCTCCAGGTGCAGAAGAACCAGTTCTGAGATCTTCACAGGGCAGGTCAAGGACAGCTTGACACTGGCTTATACCTTAGACCTTCATGGAAGACAACAGACATTTTCCTGGAAAACAGCTTACCATCTAATGCACCTCCACAGGTTTTGAAGTTACAATATGGATTTGAAAATGTGTCCAACATATGTTGTGACATGGTGATATGTGATATGATGGTGATGTTGTCTTCCAACTAAAAACATTTATCAAGTGCTTTCCATGTGCTAGGCAACATTTTAGGTTTTAACAACTTTGACCATTTAAACCACAAAACATCCTGTGAGATATGTAGAATTATCTCTGTTTCATTAATGAGGGAACTGAAATTCAGAGAAGTTTCCCCAAATTCGCATGACTGGTTAGCAAAAGGTATGGATTTCAAACCCAGGTCTTCCAAGCCTTTGTGTGCCCACGATACCATGACACCACAGCACCTAGAATTTCCTGCTTTCTTCCTTCACCCCTGTTAAAGAAAAAATTATTTGGACACTTGTTAAAGATGGTAAGGAAGGCTGTTCAAGAAGGGGCCTATTGCAATGGGGGTTTTGCAGGAGAGGAGACAGACTGGGCTCAACTCCAAACACAATAAGGACAATTGGAGATTTATAGCCAAGGAGCAGGGTGAGGTCAGTGGATGGAAAATTACTAACAGGAAACATCAAGGCTAGCAGGATCTTCTCCAAAATGGAGCACATTCTCTACTAAGATTCAGGCAAGGAATTCTGGGAGGTGATGATCTTTAAGGCTTAGGGTGACTCCTCACAGCCAAATCCAACTCAACAGGATTTTTGCTGAAGACAGGCCAGGCTATGAGAGATATTAAGGGTAGAGATGGAGAAATTTGATCAGAGATCAAAGATGATCAGATACCAAGGATGGAGGTTTTCAGTAAACTGACTCAGCAGGATTCTTGCTAAAACTGGACTAACCAGGCCAAGAACTGAGCCTAAGGCCAAGGTCTAGTCAAAAAGAGAACTCGGAGGAAACTGACTCAAGTTTGGTCAAGGAGAGAGTCTTTGCCAGTTCTTGGGATGGAGGTGGGGGTGGCCATCGTTGGGGGAGAAAGATGGATGACAGGCCTATAGTAAGGGAAATGGGGAGAAAAACTGGCTAGACCAGTGAATAGCTGACTAATGATGGAGATGTGAAGAAGGGCCAACTGCCACACATTCCCAGATATGTATGGTACAGCCTTAAAAAGCTGGAAAAGGTTTGGTTGAAGATACCAGATGTGAGGAGTTCTATCTTCTGTAGTATTGTACATTAGAATAGCAATTATCTTCATTCTCTGTCTATATAGGTCAAGGCTTGTTAGTTCAACAGATCTGAATAATGAGTTTAGGGTCAAAAGCTGATCCCTGGGTGATTCCGTTTGGTAAACATGTGGTAAACATGGTAAACATGTCCTCAATTCTTCACCCTTTCCTACATCATACTCTTTGTCTTGAGGCTTTGTAATTCCTCTCACTGGAAGCAGAGTATATTTCCCCACTGCACTGATACTGGACTTGGCCACGTGGCTTGCTTTGACCAATGGGATGTCTGCAAATGTAATGCAAACAAGGCTGAAATGCACCTTTGTGGTTGGGCTTGTTCTCTTGTGTTTCTGCCACTGTTGTGAGCAGAATGTGCCCCAGGTCTACATGCTAGTTCAAAGAGGGTGAGAAACACCTCACATACACCTAGACTCAACCTGCTTCTTAAATTCAAGCCCAGTCAAGGCGGAAGGAGGTTTCAGCATGCGTCCTCCACCATGATGGGATGCAGTACTCATTCCAGAGTATCATCCTCACAGCCAAAAGACCCATGCATTTACATACGTATCAAGATTAAGGGAATTTCTCTGCTTTCTTCTTATAATTTAAAATTTTTTTTTCAAGTTTTTATTTAAATTCCAATTAGTCAACATACAGTGAGTATTAGTTTCAGGCACCGAATATAGTGATTCATCACTTACAACATCCAGTGCGCCTCACAACAAGTGCCCTCCTTAATGCCCATCCCCCACCCACCTCCCCTCCAGCAACCCTCAGTTTGTTCTCTATTGTTAAGAGCCTGTTTTATGGTTTGCCTCTCTTTTTTCCCCATGTTCATCTCTTTTGTTTCTTAAATTCCACATATGTGTGAAATCATATGATATTTGTCTTTCTCTGGGTGACACTTCTCTTAGCAGAATACTCTCTAGTTCCACCCATGTCGTTGCAAATGGCAAGATTTCGTTCTTTTTTATGGTTGAGTAATATTCCATTGTTACGTATATGACACTTCTTGTTTACCCATCTGCTTCCTTTTGTTTTATTTATTTATTTATTTTAGAGAGAGAGCGTGGGTAAGAGCAGGGAGAGTGCCACGGGGGAGGGAGAGAGACAGAGAGAGAGAGACAGAGACAGAGAGAAGCAGACTCCCCACTGAGCATGGAGCCTGATGAAGGGCTCGACCCTACAATGCTGACATCATGACCCAAGTCAAAACCAAGAGGCAGACACCTAAGTGACTGCGCCACCCAGGAGCACCCCCCCTCCTTCTTTTACTAAATTATAGGATACCTGTTTCTACAATGCCCGTAACTAGAATGTTGTGACTGACATGCTTCTAACAGCTTGACTTCTAAATGGGTGACATCTAAGAACCCAATTTGCTCCTGGAGTGACTAGAAGCTTCCATGATGTAGAGATGGCTATGGTGAGTATGAAAAGAATCAGATATGGGGTCAGACCAGTGGTGCTATAGCTGACTTGTACCAGCTTGCAAGAGCCGATTGTTAAATAAATTTTCAGAAATTTGGTAGGCCAGTTGTTAAGCACAGTCACTGTTAAAAATTAAATTAGAGAAACTTACTCTGGACCTCACCCTGCAGCTGAACCCTGCCCTCAGTTCCCAGGGCCCATCCTGCGAGGTGGCCATTTGCAAT
This sequence comes from Neomonachus schauinslandi, assembly GCF_002201575.2. Taxonomy (NCBI): domain Eukaryota; kingdom Metazoa; phylum Chordata; class Mammalia; order Carnivora; family Phocidae; genus Neomonachus; species Neomonachus schauinslandi. The sequence continues at coordinate 106,534,989 of NC_058419.1, forward strand.
AGGCCACCTGACTGTGGGTGCATCCTGGTTAGGGTTCCTGGACTGGTCCTTGTGACAAGCTCTGCCTATCTAGGAGACCTGACATGGTGGGCTATAATCCTGAGGTCCTCCTTGGTCTGGGGTCTTGCTTTACTCTGGAAAATCACCTCCCCCCCCCCAGATGCTCATGTCTTCTCCCAGACCCAGCAAGTGGCAAAAGCTTTCACAGCCCTCCGAAGAGCTGGATGTTGACTGCCTTTCCTGACCCTAACACTGACCATAGCTCTGAAACCTAATCTCTAACCTCTAACCCTAAACCTTACTCTAACTCCTAACAGCTAACCCTCATCCAAACCTCTAACACTAACCCGAAACCCTGTTACATGACTCTGATCCCAACCCCAACCCTAGTGCCTTTCTCTAGGGTCTTCTGCTCACTTGTAGCAACTCCTCCCTCATGTTCCCTCCCAGGGCAGCAGCTTTTCTAGAGAAGGAATTACTGTGCCCGGAACTCCTTGGGCCAGGCAAAGCCAACCGGCTGGAAACCCTTTGGTCTCCACTTGGACATTCCTCCAAGTAACTGAGCCATGTGGGTCTGACTTTCCAATCCCAGCATCTCCCTTCCTGTGTCATCCTGCTCCAGGAATGGGTCATTCTTCAGCCCAATCCTGAGACAGGAATGAAAAGCTTCAGTCACCTGGGAAATTAATTTAGGAGGAAAAACTCTTGCTCCATAATGTTCGCTAAACTCGGCAGTGCAAACTCCGGAGTCAGCCTGCTCAGCCACTTAAATCCTGGTGTAACCCGGGCAAGCCACTTAACTTCCCTGTGCCTCCATTACTTCCTCTATAAAATGGGTTTAATAAGAGTACCTCTCTAATAAGGTGGCTGAGACGATTAAATGAGTTAATATATAAAAGCACTTAGAACAGTACCTGGCACCAGAGTAACCACCAAATAAGTGTTTGCTTTTGTCAACATAGTATGAGTATTGCCAAAAAAAAGTATACATTTTTCTCTTCAGACTCCCACTTGCTTTTATAATGGGGGGGGGGACGACTAAACATGCTCAGAGAAACTTACTCTGGACCTTACCCTGCCGCTGAAATTTTAGAAATTTTACAAAGAACAGAAAAGTATAAAAAAGAAGAAAAATAGCCCACATCCAGCCAGTTACTTACGTTGCAAGGACAAAGGATAATTTGACTTTATGAACAGTCTGCATTTTAGTAGATTTTCAATTGCTGCAGCCCTGCCCAGCCAAGCAGAGCTGTACTTTATTTTTATTTTGCTTTTGGCACTCAAGTCTAATTCCAGGCATAACATAGGGTCTCTGTATGTTTGTCTTTCCCACCAGGTTGGAAGCTCCTAGAGGAGAGGAACAGTGTCTCTTTAATCTCTGCATTCCCTGTAACACCCGGCAGAGCCAGGCCAGGAAAGATGCCCTCTAAATGGCAATATGCCGCTTCCTCCCGGCTCTACCACTTTAGAATTCTGTTCATGCCTCTTTGCTCAGAAAGGCAGGTTTCTAGCAGAACTATCTTCGAAATAAAATGTAAGAAGAAAAGAATCCCCCATTTTGAATTTGGTGGGGTTCTGCTCTAACTCTCACACTTGGAAAGAAGGCTTTCCTCTACTGGGTAATTTCAAACATTTTTTTCCACAGGGTACGTGGCTCATTAAAGTGGTGATTTTCCACTTGCAGTTACAAAAATGAAAAGAGGGCTGGCCAAAGCCGTGCCCCAAAGAAATATGGCTTCTATTCTGAGCTTTCTTATTTCTGCTAGCTGCCTGCTAAAGAGTACGAACCAATGGAAGTTTCTTTCTCAACAAAGATAACTATACTCTAATCAACATTGTTCCCTCTCTTAAGTAAGTTTACCAACTGGCAGCAAGCACCACGCCAAGTAGTGAAGTAAAAATGGAAACATGAGGCTTCATGTAGCAGGAATGTGGGGTTTTTAAAAACTCTTTTAAGAAGAATTTGGAAGGAGCAAGAGAGAAGATTGAACAGATATGTCAATTTCAGAGATAATCTTGCTTTCCACCCAAGCCCACTTCTGCCCTCTCCTTTTCCTTTGATCTTCTTTCCAGTTGGGCTAGTGTTCACAGCAGACAGCTGATCTAACCGAGCTTTTCCCTTCCCAGAAAGGCCTTTTGTGATGTTTCCGTGCAAACTCAATATTCTTACTGGAATTGAAGTAGGGGACAGACGCAATAAAAGAATGAATGTGCAAGTTTATAATCCAAAAGGAGAACAGGCTCTTCCTCCAAATTATCAGCAGCTTTTAAATCACATGGGGCATCAGCAGAGGCAGAAAATGTCTGTATGTGTATGAAAGAAATGCTTATATAGTACATAAATCTATCCATCAGCCCCCAAAAGCTCATCATTAAGAAGTAGAAAAAAGTAATCGGGGGCACCTGGGTGGCTCAGTCGTTAAGCATCTGCTTTCATCTCAGGTCATGATCCCAGGGTCCTGGAATCGAGCCCCGCATCGGGCTCCCTGCTCGGCAGGAAGCCTGCTTCTCCCACTCCCACTCCCTCTGCTTGTGTTCCCTCTCTCTCTGTCTCTCTGTCAAAATAAATAAATAAAATCTCTACTTAAAAAAAAAAGACAGTAATCAAGGCTTGTCTCTGTGTATCAAAACCCAGGAAAGTGCAAGGGCTGTCCTGTCATTGGTGTTTTTCCTCCTCCCTAACAGATTCTCTCCCCTCTTCCCCAAGCATTTTAAGGCTATGTTTAGAAAAGACGTCAGAGCGAAGAAACCAACTGCAAGGCAAGACTTTCCCATGGGTGCCATCTGGTGGTGCTTTATGTATTACAACACTGCTTTGACCTGATGCAGACAGTGCTGGAAGCAAGAAGCACACAACTTGGAATCAGTCCTTTCCTATTTAAAGAGTTGAACCTTTGGGACTTGGCACCGGCTCGTACATATTAAGTGTTGAACACACAGGTGTTGAGAGACAGTGCTGCCACAAGGTGGAAATCATACATTAGGAAACAAAAAAATCTTGGATTGTCCTGAAGTCTCAGCTGGTTTCATGAAAACAGCACCTTTTTTTTTTTTTTTTTTTGGTATGAAGCCATGAAAATGTTTACAAAAGTCTACTGGCGAGAGAGCTGTGAAAAATGTAACTTCTAGGGAAAGGACTTAGAATCACTGCATTTTAGAAACAGAAGAATCCCTTGAGCTATGGGCTTCTTAACCTGGGGACAATGATCCTGCCTTAGGGACAGGGAACTCCTTGAAACTGAACATAAGAAGTGGTGTGTTGGCACATATGAGCATGTTCAAATAAAGTGGATCCCTATTTTTTATGAGATTCTCAAAGGGTTCCATGGTTTATAAAAGGCTAAGATTTAATGCTTGAGACTGTAACCTAAGCCTCACACCGTGTACGAAAATTCTGTCTACAACAGCCTTGACAAATTCAGTTACTCTCCCTTTGGACTTTACTGTTGTGGAGACATCGTAGCTTTGAGGCAGATGTTCAATGGTAATTGCTTCTAAACATTTGGAAGTTTTAATATGGAACTGGACTGTGCTTCCCTAGAATGTCAACCCAATGGGCTCAGTTCCACTCTCTACCCTACCAGAGCACAGTCTAGTCTTTTTCTAAATGGCGTTCCATTCACACACATGGTGCTAGCATGGATATGCTTCCTCCAAGCCTCCCCGTTTCCCGGCTAAACTCACCCGGCTCCGACAGCTTTCATTCATGCGCCATGGTTTTCAGATCCTCCATTTGTCAGGTACTCTTTCCCCTGGTTCGCGACAGCACTTCTTTGAAAATTTGACCTACAAAACTGAATGTACCACCCCCCATGAACTTGAAATTGTTCCACACACGGCAGTGACTCTCCTATTTCTTCCCCTTCCTCTGGTTTAACCAAGAGTCTTTTACCATTTCCAGTTTAAAGAGCACTCCCTTAGTAAACAATAATAAAAAGGGGGGGATCAAACCAGGAGTTGTGTGGTCCTTTCCTCTCTGCCATTTGTTTTCATCGTTTCACTCGTCCTAAGCAGACCCATCCTGTCCTCATTTTCTTTCTGGCTCAAATAGAGCATAAAAGCTTTTTTATGGCTACATTAGTATCATTCTCATATCTAAGCTTATTAGTCTGGTCTTTTGATTTCTGATAAATATATGGTATGCTTTGTGTTTCTCCTTCAAGGATGCCAGGTTTCGGCTTTTAGATGTATCCCTTTAAAATCAAAGCTCCCGGAGAGCCCTCTCTGCAGTCTGGATGGCTTGCCTTAGATCTGCCCGTTTTCTCTCTTCTGCAGCTTTCTGTGCAGCTCGGCATCCTGAACGGTTGTTTTAGCAACCATCTTCTCTTGCTCAGCTCTACCTTTTGGACCTTCTGGCCATGAGCTCATGCCCGTACTTTTTTAAGTTTTTACAAATCTTCTTTCCTAAACTCTGGGGACATGCCTGGGGATCATTTTCTTAACTAGGCCAAATTGTCCCTGTCCTTTTCTCCTGTTTCCCATCACTCTCACTGTCACCTCCCTGACGACAACTAGGATTGGTGGGTCAGTTCTCACGCCTTCGTCAGCACCACAAGGTAATGAAAGGTAAACCAAAGAGACAGCGATGAATGATCAAGACCAGAGATGAAACTAGGAAGAAATGGACAGAAAAGGCAGTTCCAGAAGGAACTCTACGAATGCTGGCCGCATCGCACAGCTTTCCTCTTGGGCTCAGCCTGGCGCAATGGGGGCAGGGATGCATCCTCAGAGAACCGGGCGTGGCTCCAAGATCCATCAACGGAGTGAACAGAAAATGTACAAGGCGAGGGCGGGGGGTGGAAGCTCTGGCCTCCTTCTTACCTTGGGGACACTAATTCCTGAGCACCAGCAGCACAAGTCTTCTGGAATCTCATGGACTGGAGGACGGGACCTCTTAAAATTCTTTGGCTGAGATGATCCTGGAAATCCCGCCAGGTTGAGTAGGCCGACTGAAGGCATCCGGGCCTGCAGCTGAGGAACTGAGCGCCGCCACGGACAAAGCTTGCCCCCCAGCTGCACACAAGCGGACCCATCTCACACCAGCTCTGCAATTGAGTGTGAGAGATTGTCCTTATGAACAATTCCCAGCGCCCCCTGGCAGACACATTTGGTGTCCTGCCCGATTGACTCAGCCCTCACCAGTCCCACACATGTAGACACTTTTATTTTATTTATTTTTTATTTTTTATCTTTTTAAAGATTGTATTTATTTATTTGAGAGAGCGAGAGAGAGGGAGAGCAAGCATGAGCAAGGGAAGGGCCGAGGGAGAGACAGACTCCCTGCTGAGCATGGAGCCCAACATGGGGCTCCATCCCAGGACCTGGAGATCATGACCTGAGCTGAAGGCAGATGCTTCACCGACTGAGCCACCCAGGTGCTGCAACTGACAGCGTTTTATTGCCAGTGTCTGCAACTCTGCCTGGGGCTTCTCCAGCTACAGAGGGTACTCCCCACAAATCCAGCGTAGGCCAAAAGTTCCAAGGAGCAGCCCTCAACCATTGATAAAAGGGATTTAATGGCAAAATACCCCAGCCTCTCACTGCCAAGTGGGACAATTCAGAGATACGTGTAACACGGTCTCCTAGATGTCCCCAGCAGGACTGTACCCGGTGGCCCATAGTGGCAACCTGCTCACTGACACCGATCACTTAGCCTGTATTGACTGCCTTCCCTTCTCATCTTCCCCCCGCTTCCCTGCTGATGCTTCCTGGCATCACCTCCCACGTAAACCGCTTGCACCTGAATCCTAGACTCGGGGCTCCCAGGGCGACTCAACTTAAAACACTTCCTAATTGTACTTGTGCAAATCACAGCACCCCTTCTCTCAGGAATGACCAGTTGAGACAACTGTTCTGCAGCCTCTCCAATCCCTGACTCATCATCTCACTTTGAGCCTCCTCAGGAAGAGGGGTCTCAGGAAGTGGTTTCCATGCTTTTCCACACCTCTTCACAAGTGGACACCTGATTGCACTGATGAAGCGCTCCTGGGGACCCTGCCTACAACCCAGCCTGATGGCCCACCCTCACTGCCGTCTTGCCAGCCTCTGCCAGCCACTAAGCAGTGGTTCCCAAGGATCCCCTCATCTGAACTGCCTGGGGAGCATGTTGACCATGAACTTCCCTGGGCACTACCAGCCCAATCAGAGGTCTGCAGATGAGGCCCAAGAATCTACATTTTAAACAATTCTCAAAGGATCTTTTACAGTCTGAAGCTTGAGATCTACTGCTCAGATGTGCAAGCAGCAAGCAATCAGCATCATCAATTTGCCCGCACTTAAAAGCTCACCCTTGTTCAGCAAAACCCATAGCACTTAGTGGATAACGTTAAGTGCTTCCTATAATGGTCCGCCCCTTTCACTGTCCCCGTGTGCCCTCCCCATGGTTCTGTGTGCCTTTCCTGCCCTCCCAGCTTCTAACATTGCTTCGCCCATTGTGCAGAGGGCAGATGTGCCTGGGATTTTTGGTTCCCCGGAGTGGAGCTTAGTCAGTGACTGCCAGGTGTGGGCATCTGAAAGCCCAGCTGTGTTGCTTGGATCTGGGACAAACTCTGGGGTGTAACCTACCCTCAAGAGCTCCCCTGAGGCTGGGACTTCACTCAAGATCATCCTTTGCTTATCTTGAAAAAGAAGAACAAAACTGGAGGTATCACAATCCCAGATATCAAGATAAACTACAAAGCTATAGTAATCAAAACAGTATGGTAGTGGCACAAAAATAGACACACAGACCAATGGAACAGGACAGGGAGCCCAGAAATAAAACCATGATTATATGGTCAATTAATCTTCGGCAAGGGAGGCAAGAATACACAATGGGAAAAAGTCTCTTCAACAAATGGTGTTGGGAAAACTGGACAGCAACATGCAAAAGACTGAAACTGGGACACTTTCTCATACCAAACACAAAAATAAATTCAAAATGGATGAAAGACCTAAATGGGAGATCTGAAACCATAAAAATCCTAGAAGGGAGCGCAGACATTAATCTCTCTGACATCAGCCACAGCAACATTTTTCTCGATATGTCTCCTGAGGCAAGGAAAATAAAGGCAAAAATAAACTATTGGGGCTACATCAAAATAAGAAGCTTCTGCACAGCAAAGGAAACAACCAACAAAACTAAACAAACAACAACCTACAGAATGGGAGAAGATATTTGCAAATGGCATATCCGATAAAGGGTTAATATCCAAACTATATAAAGAACTTATATAACTCAACAGAAAAACAATAATCCAATTAAAAAATGGGCAGAAGACATGAACAGACATTTCTCCAAAGAAGACATACAAATGGCCAATAGACACATGAAAAGATGCTCAACATCACTCATCATCAGGGAAATGCAAATCACAACCACAATGAGATATCACCTCACACCTAAAATCAAGAACACAAGAAACAACAGGTGTTGGCGAGGATGTGGAGAAAAAGGAACCCTCTTGCACTCTTGGTGGGAATGCAAACTGGTAGAGCCACTGTGGAAAACAGTATGGCAGTTCCTCAGAAAATAAAAATGGACTTACCCTATGATCCAGTAATTCCACTACTGGGTATTTACCCAAAGAATATAAAACTACTAATTCGAAAAGAAATATGCACTCCTATGTTTATTGCAGCATTACTACAATAGACAAATTCTGGAAACAGCCCAAGTGACCATCAATAGAAGAACAAAGAAGATGTGGTATATATATACAATAGAATATTACTCAGCCATAAAAAAGAATAAAATCCTGCCATTTGCAACAACATAGATGGAGCTAGAGAGTAAAATGCTAAGTGAAACAAGTCAGTCAGAGAAAGACAAATACCATGATTTCATTCATATGTGGAATTTAAGAAACAAAACAAAGAAAGAAAGAAAAAAGAGACAAAAAATAGACTCTTAACTATACAAAACAAACTGATGGTTGTCAGAGGGGAGGTGGGGGGGATGGGGAACCAGGTGATGGGGATTAAGAGTACACTTATCTTGATGAGCAATGAGTAATGTATAGAAGTGTTGAACCACTATATTGTATACCTGAAACTAATATAACACTGTATGTTAACTATACTGGACTTAAATTTTTTTAAAAAGGACCACCTGTTGCTTGGCTTCCTGTCCTTCCCTGACCTGCTCCTGCCACCCCTTCCCAGTGTCCCTGGGAGCTCCTCCTCAAGAAACCACTTACACCTGAATCGTGTTCCCAGGGTCTACCTCTGGGGACATTTACTTACAAATCTATTTTATTCTTTTCCCCTGACTTTTGCTATGCAAGTGAACTTGAAAATAGATAATTACAACACAAATAACATTTCTGCTCAGTATCAACTTGTCCACAAGCCATTTCAGTTATATTTAAAGAAGGTGCCTGCATGCACACAGGTCATGGAAGCTGATGCCCTTCTCCCTCCTCTGCCACTTCTTCTCCCCTCTGGTACGAGCTAAGACTTAATTAGCACTTACTGCATCCCAGAATATTGTTGTAAGCACTGCATGATGGTTACGTCGTTTCATCCTCATGGCAACCCTGTGATATTGGCACCTTTCTCGTTTCCATTTCATGATGAGGAAAGTGAGCACAGAGATAGTAAGTGACTTGCCCGAGGTCACACAACCAGCAAGTGGCAGAACTAGCCATCATTCCAGACGGTCTGGTTCTAATATCTGTGGCTGACCTGGATCTCTCCCTTCGCTGATCACACTGCATTGATCTACGTATATATTTGTTTGGCAGAACTTTGAACTCTCTTGCTCACCATGCACTTCATATGGATAGATCTTGTCTCAACCCCGAAGGTAGTAAGCCCCTTGAGGGTGGGACCAATTTGTCACGTACTTTCAGCTTCCCCCCTAGGCTGGGGTAGACCCTTATATGTACTTTTATATTCATGGATCATGTTATTCACTAACTTCCTCCTGCCCAGTCTTGAGTCCTCTTTCTTTAACCACCTGCTAAGGCTACAGGCCCAGGCTTTCTCTTCTTCCTCCTGGTCCATCACCATCACTGGCCACCACCAGTAGGCTGTCCAACACTTACGTCCTATACAACCAAGCTGTGTGCAGACTGGCCTAACCTCATGACTATGAGCAAAACCTAAGGCTATGTAAGTCCCCTAGTCCTCTGCCCCAAATCAAGATATATTTTGCATACTTCCCTGTGTTGTCTAAGTTGGTAGCTTATAGCCACATGTGGCTATTTAAATTTAAATTAATTAAAATTAGATTAAATCAGGGGCGCCTGGGTGGCTCAGTCGTTAAGCGTCTGCCTTCGGCTCAGGTCGTGATCCCAGGGTCCTGGGATCGAGCCCCGCATCGGGCTCCCTGCTCGGCGGGAAGCCTGCTTCTCCCTCTCCTGCTCCCCCTGCTTGTGTTCCCTCTCTCGCTGTGTCTCTCTCTGTCAAATAAATAAATAAAATCTTTTTAAAAAAATTAGATTAAATCAAAATTTCGTTTCTCCAGTCCCACTAGCCACATTGCAAGTGCTCAGCAGTCACTTGTGGCTAGCTGCTACCGGACTGGGACAGCACGGATAGAGAACATTCCCTTCGCTGCAGAAAGTCCTACTGGAGAGCGAGCGCTCCTTCAGAGGCTAGCATAGCTGATTTTTTTCCTGAACACTAAATAAAAGTATTTCTTTTGACAGCTTCTATAGACTCCCACACATTGCTACTCATATCCCATTCACGCCCACCCTAATTTGCAGGAACGCTAATATGCTGCCTGGGATGCGGGCTGGAGGAAGCAGTGAGGGTAAGCTCCTTCCTGACCCCTCTGGCTCCCAGGGAACGTCGCGGCGCTTGAGTTCTGTGGGCTTCAGCCTTGCTTCTTCATTTGGGGCAACGTTATCGTGTATCAAGCACATCCCATCTTGTTTGGCAGTACCCACCTGCCCCTGAATCCCTGGCCCTCGAAGGACATGGGAATGTGAAGAGTTTTAACACAAAACTATACAACACACTTTTCCCCTCTCCCTGTTGACATATCTAGTTAATTACAGAATGCGGGCCTCGTCTGCACGCAGCTCCAGGGCTACAAACAGATGCAGAAAATTTTTTTCCTACTTTATTTTTTTAAAAGATGTATTTGTTTATTTGAGAGAGAGAGAGAGAGAGATCGTGCAGTGGGGAAAGAGAGGGAGAGGGAGTCTTAAGCAGACTGTGCTGAGCACGGAGCCCTACATGGGGCTCAATCCCAGGATCCTGAGATCACGACCTGAGCTAAAACCAAGAGTCAGTCATTTAACCTTAACTGACTGCACCACCCAGGCACCCCCTCCCCTTTTTTTTTCCGTATTTTAAATGCATTTTCCTCTGATTTACACAGCTGACATTCTTTAAGCGTCTAGATTCTCTCCACCTTTAGGCAGCAAACTCAACAGCAGCAGTGTGGTCTACCCTTCTCTTAAAATCAGTTAAGGTCCTCAACACTTGAATAGTCCATTCCTGTCAATACACCATCTCCAACTGCACCTTCAAAAACTCGCTAATGCTGATCAGGCCCTACTACAGTCAGCTCTTAACTCCCGGGGTTGCGGGGGTGGGGGGTACGAAGTCGAGAGCCAGGGGGCAAACTGGCCCCGCGATTCATGCAGGGCCCCAAGCCCCAGAGAGTGCTTCCTAAGGGCACCAAACAACACTCTAAGGCAAGTTTCACACTCTTTTCTTTTCATCTTCTACCTTATTTCTTTGGATTATCCCTACATCCTCAGTAAATGCTTGTTAAATATTATGAGTTTGTCTTTGCAGAAGGAAAGCAGGAGCTTGTGCCCGTTGCTGGGAGCAAGGCCACAGGGAGCAAAAATCCAAAGACCATGAACCTTGGCAGCCAAAGGGCGGCTGAGGTGCCAATCCCGAGCAGGGTGCATCTGGGTGAGTACATAAGCTTTCAGCGGGGGTCTTTCAGAAATATTTGGAAGAAGGACTCCAGGAGGACTAGAATTGCGATGGTGCAAAGGAAGGGCAGGGCCCTGCAGGAAAGAGACGGCGCACTTAAAAGTGGAACTGGGGGGAATCTGATGGGGAGACCGCGTTCAGCAGGAGGGCAGGGTTAAAAGCAATCGACAAGGTGGTGAGACACCGTGGAGCAGCTGCAGGGGAAGCCGCCTCCACCTAGACCTGAAAGGGGCAAGGGACGGAGAAAGTCACTGAAACTGGCAGAAGCTGTAGTTCTGGGACAGGGCTGCCTGCTGCTGGGGTGGCCTTCACGAGAGGAAAACAGCTGCTGTCCAAGGCAGTCTGGCAGGGAGCAAGCGGGGGGTGGGGGGTACCCCGATGCCTCTCGCTTCCTGCCTCCAATCTCTTGCTGGCATCTGCACTGAGTGGACCCAACCAGAAGCAGCCATTCTCCAGATGAGATCAGGAGGGACAAATGGGGAATGTCCAGCTCAGGAGCTCAAGCTGTCTTCCAAGGGACATTCAAGGTGTCTGGAGACCTTGAAGACATCCGGGTGACACACATACCAGAGCCACTGTCTGCAGCCTGTCTTTGTCTAGCACCTCAGCCTTCCTTCTTCGGGCCCCTTTGCGCTGTGGAACTGCCTTTCTCCCACTTTGTACGGTTCTCCCCCGCCCCACAACATGGATGGCATGTCATCAAGGCCTGGCCAGTTATAACAGCCCATCTCCCCAGCCACTGGAGGTGAGAACATGAATCAAGTAGAGTTAAATGGGATTCTTCCCAGAATTGTATCCTTCTTTTGTTAGTCTGCTTCCTACCTATCATCTGTTTGTCCACCATCTATGGATAGTAGAAGTCAACGAAGCTGGGATGATGTGAGCTTTGCCCTCTCCCCCAACTACATGGAAGAATATCTAGGAGATAAAGAGACCAACACAAAGAGAGACACAGAGCTGAGAGGAGAGAGGGAATGGCAGAGAGCCTTCTGATATAGTTGACGTCTTAGAGCCCTCAAGAACATATCAGTTTGCTGAGCCAATAAACCCCTCTTTTTGCTTAAACTGGCTTGATTTAGATTTCTATTACTTGCACTAGAAATGATGTTAGCATAAAAGCCCTGACTAATAGAAAACACACAGTCAGAGACACACCAACCTACCCTACTCTCTCCACAGAAATCACCCCTCACTTCAGGTCTCGATCTTTATAAATGCATTCACAGAAATCTGTCATCTCATCAGCCTCCACAAAAATGCTAAATCATTGTGTCATTTTAGCATGATGTATATGAAGAGGCAACTTTTAAAAAATGAATCTAGATCAGCACACTATTAAAGATTGTATTATAATTTCTATTTTAATATATTATTTAATAATATTCATAATATATAAGGACAAAGTTTGACTCTTCCCCCATTTAACAAATGGTACGTGCTGCTTAAGTTATTTTAAATTCAGTATGCAAGAAAGAGCATGGCTTAGCTACGAATTCAAAATGACACATCAATATTGTGTTTGGGCCCAAATGTGTATTAATATCTAGACTGAAATTTAACTATGTGTTACCGCCCTCCGAACAGCTTCTATAACCTGGTATTTGGAATTCTTGAATTTTGCACTTAAAAAAATCAATTACTTTATTATTATAATTTTCATGGTTTGTTTCTAAAAGAGGAGACACGAGAACTTTCTGGCTGCTATTTGCAAGTACTTCTCCAGAAATAACACACTGTGGGCTTGGATAATTTTATTCCCAATAAAGGAATAGCCAAATTGGATAAAAATTTCTCCTTTTCACTTTTGTTTAGAAGAACTAGAGATACCCTGATGTATTAAGAAATGATAATATGAATATACCTTATAGGTCTGAGCTCAAAATTGAGAATTATCACTTTTATGTCCCTCATTAATAGATCATTCTATTTTTTTACCATCTGAACCATTTTTAAGTGTATTGTTCAGTAGCTCATTCTATTCTAACTCATATTCTTGATGCCTCCTCTCTTTAACCAATAATCCATTGTGAGGACAAGTTAAACAAGTGAATAAAAATCGTTGAGGGCTGTAAAATGGTGAAAACCACCACCATAAGGTGAAGTAGTCAGCTGGGTGATAAAGCAACCGAGGGGTTGATGTCCCAAACAGGTCCAGCTGATCTCCACAAACTGCGGGGAACACCTAATCCTCATCTAAGGTCTTTACAGTTGAAATTATAACAGACTCCATTATCATTTGAAAAAAAATCACAAACCTCAGAACACTCTCACAAACCTCTGGGCATTCTTAAGTACCAAAACTGAGGTTGGAAATCTTAGATTCGTATCCTGGTTCCACCTCTCACTAACTCTGTGACCCTGAGCAAGTTATTTCCTTTTTCCCTTTCTGATGTTTAGTTTGTGTATAGGTAAATGAAAACTTCAAATATCTACCCAGTGAGCTTGGCCAGACCACAATCCGAGCACACCACGGTCTGATGCAGAGACAGGGAAGAAGATCAACTTGGACTCCGCTGATGTTGCTTCCACTCTGATTTACTATCAAACCAGAAGATGGATAAAAGCCGCCCAAAGGCTACAAGTGATAATGATACAAATCAGTCAACAGACACAGCTGGTCAAAGGGGCCCTAAGAGGCTGAGGAGTTGGCCAAGTCAGAGAAAACAAAAAGCTCTAACTCATTGTATCACTCGGCCGGGGTAGGACCATAGCACAAAAGCAGTGGTTTTCAAAGTGTGGTCCCTGGACCGGCATTTTGGACCTGGGGACTTGTGAGAAATACAAACTCTTGGGCCCTAGCCCAGACCTACTGAACCAGGAACTTTGGGAGCAGGGCCCAGCAATTTGCGTCTTAAGAAGCCCTCCAGGGGATTCTGATGCCTGCTCAAGTGTGAAATCCTGCACTGTAGCATATGAGGCAATTCTTGCACCAGATTCACTTTCCTGTTCTCATTTCTCTCATGGGCCTGTTTACCATGGAGTTACTGTGGGGATAAAATCCCATGTGGACTTGGAAGCGCTCAGTTATCCGCAAAGCGCCCCACAAATATGAAGGATCTGTTTTTCTCGGGAGCAATGCTAGACAGACAATTTAACTGGATCTGCCCAGACCCTGAGTGATCGGCCCCACGAATGGGCCCAGGGTTGGACTATCCCTTTCCCTGTGGTCTCTGGCGATCACCTGCATTTTTGTCTGTAAAGGAGGAAGAGATAGGATGTCAAGAGCCTGCTAACCCAGCCCATCTGCCTGGGGACCTAGCTCCAGGAATATCTTCCCGGCTCACCGTGAGCAGCACTGTCCAACAGAACTTTCTCTGGTGACAGAGAGGTTCTGTAATGTGCACTAACCCGCACTGTCCCATACAGCAGCCGCTAGCCGCATGTGGCATTCGACAACATGGCCAGTGCAACTGGGGAATTGCATTTTACTTTTTATTTTATTTTAATTAATTTAAATTTGAATAGCTGCATATGAGACATAGTTTAAAAAATTATTTATTGTTTACCTGAAATTCAAATTTAATTGGGTGTCCCATCTTTTTATTTGCTAAATCTGGCAACCCTACTTTACAGATTCTCAGTGCACTGACCTTGACTTCTCCAATGGAAAGTTTGATTAAAAGGTTCTCTACCCATGACCAGAGGAAACAGACTTGACCTTATACCGGCCAGAAAGGGCACCTGGCTATGTTCTTTTTCTGAAGACAATTTTCAGAGAAATAATGGCTGAGAAAATCAATATAACTGATGACTAAAAAGACAAACTTGTACTATCATACATACACTCATTTCTCTGCAACTGAATCCATCTTCCATAGACAGCTTCTGATGGGAAATGGGAAGCAGTAGTCCAGAGAGCCTAATTTAGTCAAGGACTATTCTGGACTCGGGGCATGGTTCCAGGTACTAGGACTATAGCAGGGAGAAATGGTGTCTGTGGGTCATGCTACTGATTTTAAGGCAAACCCTACCCCTTTTTAATTACTCAATCCTTTAATCGCCTCAGTGAATGACTACCATATTAAAGTCATCATGGGAATTGAAAAACATAAGATCCAGAGTCTGTCCTTATGACTATACTTAAGCTTTGCTTCAAAAACACATCAAAAAAAATATAGCAACTAGAATACTGCCAGTTCTCAGGAAGACTGGATAATATTTTCCCCACAACCCTATAATTTCAAGATGTGAACAAATAGAGATGCCTTTATATCTCCATTCACTCTGGCCCTCACTCTCTGCCATAACTATCTTTGGCATCTTGAGGTCTCCAAGCTCATTCTTGATATAATAACATAGTATTTTACAGTTACTGATTAAGGAGATATTTGATAACACCATTTTTAACTAGAGGAAGGGATTTTGAAACTGGCACTCCCTCCCCAGGAATAGCAAAGAAAACACAACATGGTATTTTTATGAAGTAAATGGTGTTCCAGAAGGCAGGTTGATTCTTGTAAAAGCCAGGCCCTCCTGTTTCCAAGAATGTCCAGGTCAAAGAGTAATGATCATAGCTTTTCTCCTTCAGAAGGTTTTAATGTAACAAACAGCCAGCAGGTTTAAAAACGAATCTTAATAGCATTGTATCTCCACCATCACTTTTGGTATTTTCCTGTTTTCTCTATTGCTTAAAATACTCATGTGGATATATATTTAGCTTTGGAGATCTGGAGACTTGGGACCCAGTGCGTCTCTAGCAAGAGATTATTAGTTGATGAACTGCTCTCCTCTGCTTCCTCCCCCCTCCCACAGGGTCCTTCTCTGTCTTTACTACCCATTTCACTAAGATAAAGGTATTAAGACTGGGAGACAATTGGCATTCTGCCCAGAGAACCCACATTTTTGAAGGGTCTCCTCCAAAAATAGTTCAGATTTAAATTTGGAAATAGGGCACTCATCCTGGAGGACTGCCATGTAATCAGTACACAGACTGTGGTTTTCAAAGTGTGGGTGGTCCCTGGCCCAGAAGCAGCCAAGCATCTGAGAACTTTTTAGAAATGCTAATTCTCAGGGCTCACTCATGCAGACCGACCTGGATGACATCAGTTACCTTGAGTATTCTATCCTTACTCTATCCTTTTTTTCTTTTTTAATCTTTCATGCTTCTCTTTCTTCAGAAAGAGCACCCCCTTCTCACG
This sequence comes from Neomonachus schauinslandi, assembly GCF_002201575.2. Classification (NCBI taxonomy): domain Eukaryota; kingdom Metazoa; phylum Chordata; class Mammalia; order Carnivora; family Phocidae; genus Neomonachus; species Neomonachus schauinslandi. Next base: position 106,551,008 of record NC_058419.1, read on the forward strand.
GGCATATTCAGGCCTTTCCTCAGAGTACAGCAGTGTTCTCAAACTGTGGTCTCAGGACCAGAAGAAGCATCAGCCTCAGCTGGGAACTTGTTAGAGATGCCCATTCTCAGGCCCCATCCACCCAGATCTACCGAATCAGAACTTCAGAGGGTGGGGCTCAGCCATCTGTGTTTTAACAAGGCCCCCAGTGATTCTGGGTGCACACCAAAGTTTGAGAAACAATGAAGTAAGAGTATTCCCGGCTATTGAGCCTATTCTGTGACTTGGAGGCTTGCCCAAAAAGCCCTCTGATTTTATTCTCATGGGATTTTATTCCTTTGTCAGTCTGCCTTATCCTCAAAAAAGCAGTAAAAATTGCAACTGTCATTCACAGTATTATCTGTAGATATAAACCTATGTTTCTCGGGAGGATTCGAGGAAGGGTGTCTCAGCAGGCTTTGTGGGATCTGTGTGATGAGAAGGCAAGCATGGAGAGCCATGGATTTGAAGATGCCTCCTTTCCCCCTTGATGTAGGTAGATGAGTGGGGTTTTTTTTAATCAAGTTGATAGAACAGTTTGCCAAGATTTGGATCTACTGGAGCATAAAAACCCATTTTTATAGGCCACCCATTGTAGTCCATCACTGGGAAGACATTTAAATGTCATTCACAATCTTTAACTTAGAAGGTTACTGCTAATTTAGCTTCTCAATCGATTTATACTATGGATGCAGGTCTAGGGGTATATTTCAAGTACGATGGGTATTAAAGTAAGGTTTAATCCAGTTTCTCCCCCTCCAATTCCTCCTTCACATTCCTGCCAGACCAACTGTGCTAAACCACAGCTCAGGTCACAGCACTTTTCCTCCAATGGTGGCTCCCCAGTATTAACCAAATTAACTTCGCATTTCTCACCTGGCATTTCAGACTGAAACTGGAGATATTAGATTGAACCATATGAAACTGCCAATTTAATTGGGCAAAAATGGTCACATATCAGCAATTTCATACGGTTCACTCTAATGTTATCAATTTCATATTTACTTTGTTAACATACTCAATAACCTTTTTCTTTTTCCTATTTTAAGATTTAAACTTCTTGGAATTTTAATGCTTAATCTTAAAACTGCCAGCCCAACCACTGGTGAAAAATCTCAGAAAGATAAAGAGAAAATGTTGCCTTCCAACAGGTGCAGAGAAGCAGTATCATGTCATGAAATTATAACTGGGAGCATTTACTCAAGTATCTCTCCCACTCTCCTGGCCGGTATGGAGGTTTGAGTGAAAGGCCATGATCCTGTTTTGTTTTCTGGTATAAAACGATCCTTTAAGGTGTTATTTGTAAGGAGACGTATCTCTTAAGATACCTGAATATCAACATTTGTTGCTATATCTTGTAAAATAGAACCTGTAACGCCTAAAGGTCTGAAACTATGGTCGTCTTACTTAATAATGTATCACTCTGCTAATAATAATACTTAAGTTGTCAATTCTGTTTCCCAGAAAGTGACAAATTTATCTGTCAGATTTCTTTGTTAAGTGGAAGAAGAGCTTTGGAATTTCTTTCTCTCCCTTCAGGCAAGAAAGTGTTATAAATCTGCCCTCTGTTGGATTCCTTATTCAAACAGTGGAGTCTTTGTTTTATTTAAATTACCAAGAAGATCCAGGATATGGAGCCAATCCATCATTCCAGCCTTATCCTTCACTACCCCTCTGCCCATACACCATGCTATAAATATACAGCGCCCTCTCTGCACACATCATCCTCCAGCGTTCCTCTGCTAAGAACACGTCTTCCCTCACCCATCTCAACCTATCAAAATCCAAGCCAAGATCCACTCAAAGATCATCTCATTTGTGAGGTCTTCCCTAGTTCCTTCCGAAAAGATTTCATCTTTAACGATACTTGCCATAGTCTCCTTGATTTATAGTCATTTGTGTATTTCCCTTCTCTCTGAGTAGACTTTTTTCCAGTTTTATTGAGATATAATCGACATATACCATTGTATTCATTCTAGGTGTACAACACAATAATTTGACATATGTATATATTGCGACATGATTACTGCAATAAATTTAGTTAACTTCTATCACCTCATGTAGTTACCAACTGTTTTCCCGGAATAAGCTTTAATTTTACTGAAGACGGAGAGTGTGCCTTACTCCTCTTCCGAAGTATCAAGCAAAAGGCCTTGCAATGTAAGCATGCTCTCAATATTTAAAAGATGACATTGAAGAAGTCTTCTACAACCAGTATCAAGGGATATCTTGATCTAATTGACCCCTAAAACCAACCATTCTTCTTCCCCATAGTGGGAAGTCAACTCCCCTGCATACGTTGAAGATTCTAGGGCCTGATTCATCACTATAACGTAATAATCCTAGGTGATTTCGGTATCCTTACAGATAGATGAGCCTTCCAATAGTCTGGCCCCTGGGCTCCTTGACCTCCTCTTCCAGTGATTGTGTTCACCACCCCCATGGTTTTATACCCTAGACGTCATCATTCCTGAGAACCACAAGCCTCCAGAATCTCAATTTCAAATGCCACACTCTCCAAACAACACCAAAAAAAAAAAATAATTTCAAAATAACTGTTTTCTCAGAGTATCAGGAAGATGCATAGCCCCAGATAACACTTCTTAAAAATCACCCCCTTCCCCCTCCACCTCTGGCACAGAATCTCCAACACTTCCCTAAAGAGCTGTTTACAGCCCAAGAGTAAGCCTCCTGGGTGGGGGAGGGGCGTGAGGGGCTTTGTTTTGAAGCTATTTTTGCTCCCACTTAACACAACTCTGAGGGAACATCACTTTTCCCTATCAAAGAATGCACCCCAGAGCGATAATAGGAGTGGAGGGCGAAGGCTTCCCGAGCTGCCCCCACCTTCGCCACTGACTTCTTGCTCAAGTCTTAAACTCTTCAGAAAACTCACCCCAAACAGTCCTTCGAAAAATGTCCCACCAGCTGTAGACCTCTGCCCTTTCCCATTGGAAATTGGGAGGGTGAAGCCAGAGATTTTAGATGGAGACAATGAAAGAAGGCTGGGAAGCTGTGTGGTTGTGTGCGTGTGCACGCGTGCATGCAACAGGACTCTTTCTGTTGTCCCAGAGCTGCTGAAGCCCAAAGCTGGAGACAGAAAGCATCAGGGGCTCCCACATCCTGAAGAAGGGCTCCAACCTTCCAACCCAGCAGACGCATACTCTCAGAGAAAAGTACTGAGAAATGGCACCGCTGGCCCTATTACAGCTCAGACTGTTCCCTTCGGGCCACCACCCACCATGATATGTCCACACGAAAGGACCGGAGAGGGGAGGGAGCGGAGCTGAGTGTTCCTGGTGAGAGGCTGCTTTCTCCTGGGGCAGAATGGGAACGGGAAGAGGAGATACACCGGTGCCCTCCTGCTCCCCCAAACCGAGAGACATGGAAGGGAGAGAGCTGCTCGAGGACAGTGGGGAGGTCTGCATGCCAGGAAAGTTGGCACCCAGTTTCCTGCCTGGACCCTCGGCGAGCTGCACAGATCCGCAGGCCCACCCTGCGGCCCTGGGAGCTGTGGGTGAGGAAATTCTTGCCCGGGCTTAATAGCTCAGTGGTGTGTTGTGCGTGAACCTGGAGTCTGGTGCCCCCTTGTGGCCAAGAGATATCTGAACGTGAGAAGCTCAAAAAGTACTAAGGCGTTAATGTGCCTGGAAAGAAAATGGCAACATCATCGCAACCGTGGGAGTTGGAAAAAGGACCTTAGGAGTTCCCAAGGCTCCATATGGAGGACCACAGGGCTTACTTAGAGGGCCTGTCCAGGAGATAGGAGACAGAACCGGGAGAAGGGCATGGGAGTCAGCAAGCATAGCTGCCCTTCGCTGAGGGAGGCCCCAGGGAAGGAGGAGCCCAGATGAAAAACAGAACAGCCCCTGTGCGGAGACCCTCGCCCCCGCCGCCCTGCAGGGCACCTCACTAGATCACAGCATTAGAGTCGGAAGAGGACCATATCCGCAGAAGTCCTCTGTCTCCCAGAGGATGTAATATTGAAATTGTACTTGGGATTGGTCAGCTTTACCAACCAAGGTCACCCTGACAGTTATGCCCAAGAATGGGAAGAGGCTTGGTGCCACGTGGTTGAAAGCAGTGACTGGAAAAAATAAGTTTCATGTACACAGTCCACCACTGAGTTGAGACCTGTCAACACATCAGTTACATGTACCCAGGCACGGTCATGGATTTGGAAGGAGACAGAAATATCAACTGTGCCACTTAATACCTTTATTGCCTCAGGCCAGTCCTATCTGACCGTCAGTTTCTTCAGTCCAAAGAAGACCATAATACCTAACGGGCAAGGTTATTTAGAGGCAGTGTATATAAATGAATAGAAGCTGCTATTTATTTATGTATTTGTTTATGATTATATGGAGGCGTTCATTGCCAGCTTCTTTTGACAAAAGATTTGAAGTAGTCTATGACAAAAGACAAGTAAAAAGAACTAAAATAGGAATTAAAAATTTAGGGACGCCTGGGTGGCTTAGTCGTTAGGCGTCTGCCTTCGGCTCAGGTCCATGATCCCATGGTCGGGAAGCCTGCTTCTCCCTCTCCCACTCCCCCTGCTTGTGTTCCCTCTCGCTGTGTCTCTCTCTGTCAAAAAATAAATAAAATCTTTAAAAAATAATAAAAAAAATTTTTAAAGAAATTAAAAATTTAAAAAGAGCAAGGAATGCTGAAGTGCTAACCATAAATGTAAATATGGTGATTTCAGTTTCAAATTTGGTTTTGAGTTTCCTGTCAGCTGAGGTGTAAAGGGAAACCTGACAACGTGTACAACTCCAGTTACCAGAAAGAAAGAGGAACACTGCCTTCTCAGGGAAGACAAGCTCTTCTGGGCTCCAAATTTCAAAAGCAAAGTCTCAGGAGGAGTTTTTCTGCATTGGCTTGTAAATTTCCCGAAACCTTGACCATTCTTTACGGTGGGTTTCCAAGTGTCCCGAACTAGTAATATAGTAACTGGGACTGGGACAAATTTACCGCAAGTTACCTACTCAGATTTCTACACTTCACATCTTACCCTTCATTTCTTCAAATGCTTTCAGATGAGCTCTTCCTTAATACGTCCATTGTAAGATCACCCAAAGGACATTTAGGCTCATCACTTCCACCCGCAAGATGTTTTCATTTGTAACTCAGGCAGAAGCTTTAGGCTGATGACAAATTAAAGCAAAAGCATAGAGGTATTTTTAGATGAAACAGCTAAATTCAAAAGACTTCTCTTTCCAGAAGCAATTCAGGCCTATAAAGGCCACACAGCTCTCCCTTTAAGGCCAAGGTCACCTTTCAGGGCTATTAGCACATGAAGTAAACAGCCTTTGCAAAACAGTACTACAGGGGAGCTTTCCCACCCAAACCCCAGAGGCACCTCAACTAATCTGCATATGCTAACGCCAGTTACCAGGAAGATGCCAAAATAAGCTCCTGTCCTCCCTCACCTTTACTTTAATCCCCACATAGGTTTTGCTTTTACCATATGGTAATTATTTCCAAATCACAAGTGCAAACACTCACTCTGATTGGAAAATTAGCAGATTTCAAACTCAGGTAATTTGTCCCTAATGAGGAACTTGTTGAACTGAATTTGACAATTAACTCGCACACCCTTTGCTGCCTGCAGCCCTGGGAGTACAGCAGGAAAGAAGGGCAAGCCGAGGGACAAGCCTGGCAGGACTTTGGCACAAGATGGTTGGGATGGGACAAGGTATGTAATAGGGCTGTGGGAACATCAGGAACTTGACTGTTCAAATGGATATATATAGCCAATTACAAACATACGCCAAAATACAATGATACGGTGAGTCTCCGTGTACCCAACACCGCAGCTCCCACAATTACCAACTCAGGGTTGCTCTGGCTTCATGTGGATTGAGGACCAAGAGACCAAGAAAATGGACCGGGAAGAGGAGTGAAAGAGCAGGAGGTGGGTCTCTCGAATTCCCGCAGGTTCCAAGCTCCTTGGGGGCAGAGGTGGGATAGGTGAGTGAAAATTAACTACTGGGATGGTTTCCGCCCTCCTCATTAGCATTTGGAATGTGGCAGGGCAGGGCCTGGGAAAGAGCTGACCCTTGTTTTCCAGTCTCTACTACTCTCCCTACCCCATGGCTGGGGCCACTTGCTCTCGACTCTGCAGCTGCAGGCCCAGGTGACCAGAAGCGAGGATTTCTGGGAGCTCTGGCTTAGCACACAGAATCAGCATGATCACTCCCACTCCCAACTGTGCGCTCTGTTGATTGGCCCCTGCCTTTTCTCAAGCACGGTTACCCACTTCATGCCTCAGGCTCTGTCTCTAAGATCTCCTTTGCTGCTTGTCCCTCTAGAACTGCCCTGTTCAACACAATAGCCACATGTAGCAACTGACCACTTGAAACATGGCTAGTGAGACTGAGGAACTAATTTTTTTTAACTAACTTAAATTTAAAAACTGGTACTCGATTCAATTACTGGAAAACTGTATTTTCAACTAGAGATTTTATAAGAACCTAAGTACGGATCAAGTGTTTCTGATGAAAATCTAGCATCTGAATCAGGCTGTAACTGTCTGAACTTTGAAGATTTAGTAAAAATAAAAAAATGTAAAATATCTCAGTAAGGATATAAGGGGTACCTAGCTGTCTCAGTGGAGCAAGCGACTCTTGATCTTGGGGTTGTGAGTTTGAGGCCCACATTAGGTGTAGAGATTACTTAAAAATAAAATCTTTAGGGCGCCTGGGTGGCTCAGTCCGTTAAGCATCTGCCTTCAGCTCAGGTCATGATCCCAGAATCCCTGGATCAAGCCCCACATCCAGCTCCCTGTTAGCGGAGAGTCGGCTTCTCCCTCTTCCTCTCCCCCACTCATGCTTACTCACTCTCTCTCTCAAATAAAATCTTTAAAAAATAAATAAAATCTTTTTTGAAAATATTGATTACATGTAGAAATGATAATCTTTTGAATATACTGGGTAAAATTATTAAGGGTAATTTCTCCTGTTCTTATTTACTTAATAAAATGTGACTACTAGAAATTTTAAATTATATATGAGGCCCACATTATATTTCGATTGGACAGCAGTGACCTAGAACCAGACTCCTCTCTGCACTTCCAAGTACCCTTAAAAAAAATACAATTCTGTTGCCAAACTCCTGCCTGTAACAAAGGCTCCAGTTGCCAGATATGTCCTGCTATACTGGCCCCACCTAATTTTCCTAGATGATCATCTCCTGCACCATCTTCTCTGCTCCCTGTTAGAACATTCTAGAGCCACCTACTTTCACACAACCACGGCATATTGGTCAGCCATCAAGTCATGAACACAAAGACTGAATGGATCTAATTTCAGACTAAGATGATGAATTTGACCTGCGGTGGGGAAGAGCCTCCAGGTTCTCAAGATACTAAAATGAAAGTAAAGTTTATTCACGAAACATAGCCAGTTGATATCCTCCAAAGGAACCTTCCAAGAGGTAAGCACTTTGGTACGGATATTACAAGGAAATATACAAAGACCACCAAATGGTGATATGACACAAAGCTGAATTTATTTGCTTGCCTAGGAGGGAAGCATCACATCACTCCACCACAAGTTAAGTTGCTGTCTCCCTGCAGTACAGTTGAACCTTGAACACCACCAGTTTGAGCTGCATGGGCCCACTTAGATGCAGATTATACTTGATATATATGTCACAGACCTATAAATGTATTTTCTCTTCCCAATAATTTCCATAATAGTTTCCTTTCTCTAGCTTACTTTATCATAAGAATACAGTATATAATACACATAACAGACAACATACCTGTTAGCTGACGGTTTAAGTGATCGGTAAGACTTCCGGTCAGCAGTAGGCTATTAGGAGCTAAATTTTTGGCTAGGCAACAGACATAACACAGATTGCTGACTTCATGGGGAGTCGGCGCCCCTAACCCCACATTGTTCAACGGTCACCAGTACCAAGAGGGCAAAAGGAAAGAAGTACATCAGATCAGGTGGGATTCTGGGTGCAGGTGTCTGGTTGGTTCCCAAGGCCAAGCGGAAACTCTTCTTAGCAAGTGGTCATCACGCTGGTTCACTTCTTAAAAGTGCAGGCACCATACACGGAGATGTCCAGGATGGGTAACCTAAAGCCCTACCGGGCTCCGCGTCACTCACGTGGCACGTCTGACCCGTGGGTTGGCCGAAATCTTCCCTTAGCAGGGCCAGGACAGCACGTTAGTACAGCGGGGTTGATCAAGTAGGAACCGCCGGTTACCTGCCTCTGCTCATCTCTTAAAGTGGAACTGCCAGACCTCATTTCCCTTTCCTGTCAGGGCCAAAGGCAGGGAAGCATGCATGTGTACATAGAAAAACAAATTTTAGGGAGACAGGTTGCCCTTTAAAAACTGTAATGCAACAAAATATCAGAAGCTCTCAAAGAAATCCTTGCACAGCAACGTTCCTAGCAACAGCATTCACAATGGCCAAAAGGTGGAAGCAAGCTAAATGTCCATCGATGGATGACAGATAGACAAAACGAGGTATATGCACACCAGGGAATACTATTCAGCCGAAGAAGAAGAACGAACAAAGCCCGATGCGTGTTACACCACACACGAACCTCGAACACATTATGCCAAGTGAGAGAGGCCAGACATGAAAGGTCACATGCTATCTGATCCCATCATCAGCAGATATCTAGAATAGGGAAGTCCGCAGACCCAGAAAGCAAACTGGTGTTTCCGGGGCTGGGGGAGGGGAGGATGGGCAGCCAGTGCTTCCTGGCTACAGAGATCTGTTTGGGGTGAGGAAGCTGTTTTGGAAATAGAGCTGGTGGTGGCACAGCCATGTAAATGTAGTGAAGGCCACTCAGCGGTACCCCTGAAAATGGGTGATTGTCGCTTATGTGAATTACACCTCCATAAAAAGAAAGGGGAAACAGAAAGAACTTCAGGGCTATTTTGAGCGCCACCAATGCAAGAAAGCAGGAACGGACATGGGGGAGCCCGGATGCTGAACAATTGATGGGCACCAGGAGGGGAGAGGCAGAGACCGGGGCGGGGGGGGGGGGGCGGTTTCCACTTCAGAATCTAACCAGAGGTCGCAAACACTTGAAATGCAAACAAATACAACACATTTTCAAATGTGTAGCTCTTTAATTTCTGCAAATAACCTGGCATTCTAAGCCAAGTAAATGATTGTACAGGGAGAAAGCAAGACATCCCACAAGTGCCTTTTCAAGGCCAGTGATTGTACCTGGAGGAGAGGGGCTGGGCTCTGGGGTGGGGGGGGGGCAGGGTGGGCACTGAGAGCAGCCTGGGGACCGCCACCAAGAAGGGGCGACCTTGAGCCGCTCTGCCCATTTGCGAAGTCTCCCACATCCTCCATATAAGCCTGGCAAGCACATCATCTTTTGGCAGGTTTCACAGATCCTATCAAAACAAATTTGTAAAAATTGCATTTAATACATGTGCACAAACCTTTTAAGCACATACCAAGTCCACTCTTCTAAAAGGTGTTTCGACAAGATCGGGCGCGTTCAGGGTGGTATGGCCGTGACTAAAAGGTGTTTCGAGTGTTTAATAGGTCACTTCAGTCCAGACTATGTACAGGGAAGCCATTTGTAAAAAGCTACGCCCTTGGACAAACACTGCCTCAGGATTCCACTTACACAAAGTATCTGAAGCAGTCCAACTCGGGGAAACAGAAAAGAGAATGCTGGGGGAAAACGGGGAGGATAGTGTTTCACTTTTGCAAGAGGAGAACACTTCCAGGGATCCCTTGTGCAACAACGTGAATCTACTGAGCATCACTGAACCGCACACTTTCAAAAATGGTGAAGGCGGTTCATTTTAGGTCAGGGTTTTTAGCTCATCTAAAAATTTTTACAACCATCCTATTAAAGTAATACCCGTGCTAACTGTTTTGCTAGTGTAGTGTTACGGTTTTCGGGAAATTACAGGCTTTAGGGGTTTAGACGGAACCCAGTTTGGAGCTGGATCTACTTTAGAACATAAACCTAAAGATGGCTCTGGCTACAAGTACAGCAACGAAGCAATGACTTCAAGCAAAAACAATCCCAGTTTCTTACATCGCTGCCTGGTTTCTACAAACCACTCAGGAGGTTGTGCTTCCGTAGAGTTTGGACATCTAACCGTAAAATACTGACACCGTTATGGGAAAACAACACAAAACAACAACAACGAAACCAAAACCAAAATGAGGTCAAAACTCGGGAGCTGGTTTGGGCCCATGCTCTGGTGTTTTTAAAAAGAGAGCAAATAATGCAAGCCTCAGGATTTGGGAGGGAAAGGCGCGCCTCTGTCCATTTTACCTCCGGACTGGCTCGCGGCCTGCTGGCCCCGAGGCGGCCCAGCTGTCTGCGCGGCCACTGTCGAGACAGCCACGGGGCCCTGCAAGGTTCTCAAGGGCTGTGCCTGCGGTGGGGCCGGCGGCCGCGAGGCAGGGGCCGGCGGTAGTGGGTGCGCAGGGCGAGGGCGGATCTGCCGGGGTCTTCCGTGGCTCTCCGCAGAGCTAAGCGCAGCCAACAGCGCCGCCTGGGGCTGCGGCAAACTCCCCTCTCCAGCCCCGCTAAGGACCACAGCCGGCTGAGCAGATGAGGCCGTTTTCGGACCGGCGGCACCTCGTGCACTTGCACCCTGTGGCACCGGCTGCGGAGGACCAGAAGTGGAGGCTTGCTGAAGTTGTTCTGGGGGAATCAACTGATAGAGCCGCTGCTCTGGCTGCTGCGGGGTGTTCGAAAGGAGCGAATCTTGGCGAAGCTCCAGTGGAGTTACTGGCCTGAGGCCGGAAGCGTGTTTAAAAAAAAACTGAACGCGGACCGGAGGACCCCGCGCTGCCGTGGGCACCGCACTGGGGGGCCGAGCTCCTGAGGGCAGGCTGCTGGGCTTGTCCCCCGCAGGAGCCGTGGCGCCAGCCGTGCGGCCCTGCCCGGGGCCGGAGCCCCGCTCCAAAGCCTGCGCTCCGCAACCGGGGCCCGCAGAGCTGGCCGTGACCTGGGCGTGGGGGCTGCTTTGTGATGGGCCGGCGGGGGACGGGGTGGTCGCAGGTAGCCTGCTAACTCGAGTGCCCTGCTTCACAGAGGATTTCGGGGACTTGGCCGTGACCGGGGTGGCCAGGGCTCCCAGCGGGGAGCTGGCGGTGGACAGGGTGGCTGCGGGAAGCGGGCTAACTCCAGTCACATTCACAGAGGACTGCTGGGAGCTGGCCGAGACCCGGCTCGCCGGGGTCCTCTGTGGTGCGCTGGCGGAGGACGGGGGGGCTGCAGGAAGCGGGCTAACTCGATTCACGTCCACGGAGGACTGCCGGGAAAGACTTGCTGGCTTAGAAGCAGGAGCCGGAGATGGAGATTTAAGAAAGCTGCTGGCCTCCCGTGGAGTAAAACTGTTCCCCGACCAACTCTCCCCTGAGCTCCAGGGAAGTCTGATGCGTAGAGCTGGCGGTCTGACGCCCTGGCCCTGGCCTGGAGACCGAACCGACACCATCTCAGGCTGTTCTGGGTCCTTCCCGGGAGGAAGCCCGCTGAGGCCCGCTGAGCCGCTGGAGCTGTGGGGCGCGGGGACTGGACACTTGGCCTCCTGCGGAACCACCGCCTCTGGCCGAACGACTACCCCCACAGCAGCAGTCTTTGACTCGGGCGGGACACTGTCTGAACGGTCGTCTGTGGAGGGGTGCAGAGGAGACATCTGTCCCTCCCACCCGCCTTCCTTCCAGGGCCTTCTCGGTCCAGAGAAAGGTGGATTATTCGGCGGCAGCGGCGGCGGCTGCATGAAGGTCAGCTCCGTTGTCTGAGGCTCGTCGCCAGCCTCACATCCAAACGCACCACCGTCTCTCACCTCGTGGGCTGGCCAGACTCCTGGAGGTGAGACATCCTGTCTGGCGGACCTCTTCCCTCTGGCATATTTCTGCACATCCACTTCAGAAGGGACGGCCAAGTCACAGGGTCTCTGTTTCCACGTATCTACACAACTGCCCGCTTGAGAAATTTTGAGGTCATACCGCCGCCCGGCTTGGCTCTGTCTGCCTTTTCGGCAAGAGGCCCATACTCCGAGCTCAGGAGGAGGTGGGCAACCGGACAGCTGCCGCTGCCGACTCAGAGAGGGTGCAGAATACCTCTTGAAGCTCCTTTTCATCGGGCGAGTGTTCATCTTTTGCTTGTTATAGAGCAGCCTGTTTGCCGTGCAGGCTACTGATATGGAAGGATCGAGACACAGGGGTTCCGCAGTAGCCAAGATCAGTTGGCTCTCAAGCAGCAGTTTGTCCTCCTGGGTCCATTCCTGGCCATCGCTGCTTATGGACTGCACGTCGCAGGCTAACGTCTGCATGGTCGGGCGCAGGAGAATATGCCTGCTCTGGTAGCCGGGAGGTTCCCCACCAGCGCACTGCCTGTAGTCCCGCACCTGTGCTATGACACACCCACAGTGGAAAACGTTAACCTGAGATTTTTCCAGGAGGTCCAGCAGACCAGGGGGTAACTCCTCAGCATCCAGGTATTCCAGCAATTCCCCTTCTTCATAAGGCAGCCGAATGGTCTCCGAACACGCCCCATGTTTCCCCTCGAGCATCAGCGAATATCCCCCCTCTCCCGGGTGTAGGTTGACCACCAAACAGGGCAACGACTCTCTCCTGACGAGCTTCTCTAGCAAGTTCACGTTGCTTCTTAGCTCCTCCGGAGCCTCAGGCTCTTTCCCACATTCTTCCACATACATGTCATAAAGTTTTTCATAGAGAGATGCTTCCCCACTCGACGAGCGTTTCCTTTTAGGAGGCCTCTGCTGGGCACTTGCGATGACATAGTCCGCGCGGTCCAAAGCTCGTTCTACAGCCTGTTGCATCGCGGGACAGAGGGGGCCCTAAAGAGAAGACAAAACGCAAGTGCCTTGAGGGGCGGGGTGAAAACCCTGCCTTTCACGTCGAGGTAGAGTCTCGCCAGCGCCGCAACTCCACCGTGGAGCCAGGAGCCTCTCTTGCAAATGGACGACCAGAAGCCCGCCCCACCGAAAGCACCACACAACATACCTGTGATTTGGGGGAAACACCTGCACGTGTCGGAGCCGCCACCGCGCTGGGTCCGGACTCCCTGCGGGCTGGGCCGGAAGTGGATGGGAGCCCCCCGCCCTCCCCGCTCTCCCCCCGCCCCCTGGCTCCCCGACCCCGCGGGAGCATCCGCTTGTGCGCACGTGCGCTCTCTGCAGGCCACCGCGGCGGGCCTCAAGCCTCCTCCTGTTGTTGCCTCCGCCTCCAGGCCTTGAGGCCCGCAGCCCGCACTTCCACTGCAGGGCCGGACCTTTGTTTTCCACTCAAGGCCAAGAGCACGCCGCCACCGACGCGTAGGCAACGAGCCGAAGAATACGCACTTTCCGGTCCGGTCCCAGTCCACGCCAGTTTGCGCAGGAATGCGGCTGTCGCGCAAGCCTCGGAAGCTGTTCGTTTCTTTTCTTGGCCAGCGCTTCACCCAGAATCGTTGACTGTGTCTGAGTCTCCTGTCGTGAACGGCAGGGCTGCGCCTGGTGCCCATCACCGCTTGAACACACCCCACAGAGCCCACGTGTGTAGCAGCTCCCGCCTATGTGGAGGCTCGCTGTATTTGGTGCCGGCGTCGGAATTGTTCCTTGAGTCTTCCAGTGATCTGCCTGATGGTTGGCGTGTAGATGTGCGCAGGACATGCCCTTCTGATAAACTTGACTTACTTCCCTTGTGCTGCGCTGTGTATCACAGTAAGGGCGCTTTACAAGGGATGCCGTGGGCCAGTCGTCTCGTCTGGGAATTACGGCTCAGGATTAAACCATCGGTTTGAAAAGGTGGCCTGCGTGTGACGGAGCTGAGAACCCCTGTCCCCGGGCCATGGCAGCACATTCCAGCCGTCACTCGGTCTTGGAGACCACAGCCAGGATCCTAAGCATGGATCTGGAGGGAGGTGACGGGCTCCCTTGTTTTCCACTCCCTTTGTTGCCTTGAGATGTGCCGGCCCTTCAGGGCAGGTTTTTAAAAGAATCTCGAGGTTTACGCGAGACTCGGCATAGAAAAGGCTCACAAAGGAAAAGAAGCCAAGACAAATCGGGGGAACGCCCGAATTTCACACAGCTGGAAAACCGGGGTGGGTTTTAACCAATGGCAATGGTGACAGTTGCATGTATCGTAGATAGGACGGTCCACTGAGAGAGGATTCAACACTTTTTGATGGAGGGCTCCTGAGAGCTAGAGGACCCCGGTCCAGGGAGAGACAAGAATGCTTTTCTGCAGGCCCATCAGCTGTCTTTGGGCAAGTGGATTCTTGTGGAGCGCCTCAAGGGGGCTGGAAGTCCAGTTCAGTTTCTTCACTCTTTTACACATCCTCCCCTGTCTCTCTTTTTCCCCACCCCCACTTGCCCGAATTTAGGCTAAGTCTGACACTGGATGGCTACAGCATATTTTTCTACACCGTAATTCAGACATCCTCCTGGAAGAGAAAGAAGTGCGAGACTTCGCCTGCCGCCCCTGGCTAGGGGAGCAGACTCCTGGCTTCCGAGCAGGGCAGAGGAGGAGGGCCAGCCCGGGTCAGGCAAGCGAGGGGGCCTGGGGCGGCAGGTTGAGGGAGACACCCGCGCTCGGGCGGTGCCCTAGCTGCCTCACCCGCCTCGCCTCGGCCCGGCCCGGCCCTGCCCTGCGATGGGCCCCTGGCCACGTGGCGCCCGCCTCCTTCCCAGCTCTTCTCTCCTCTCCTTCCCACGGGTCTGTGCTCGGCCCCGAGTCACCGGCCACGGACAGGCCACCCCGCCCAGGGCGCCCCGTCCTGGCAGACGCCTGCCGCTTCTGCTGAGAGGCCTGCCCGTCTCCACCTTCTCCCCCTCAGATATGCCGTCCTGACCTCCAAGAAGCGTGTCTCCCGCTCCCTGCTCTCCTGCCCCTGCACACGGGCCGCGTGCCTGAGGACAGCCGGCCTTCACCTTGGCAAGGAATGGAGCGTGCGCACTGTTTCTCCTCACCCGGCCTCCGGATGCTCCGAGGGCAGAGACCATGTCTTTGCCATCCCTGTTCGCTCACCGACTCGGGTGGTCACTCCTTGGCACCACGTCGGTGCCGTCGAATGGAGGAATGATGGGCGGACGCCACGCTCTAGTTACCTCAACCCCAGGCTCCTCAGAATCTTGTCAAGTAAATATTTTATCCCCCTTTCGGAGACCACGAAGGCACCCGCAGCCAGGTCTTCTGGCTCTGGTGCCCTGGACGGTGCCAGGAGGGCCGAACCGGGACGCTATTGACATGTGTTGTGTGGGGACGTCTGGCGCATCCCTGGCGCGGTCCTCTGCATGCCCGTGGCCCTCGCCCCCTCAGCTGCGACAACCGAACGTGGCTCCAGGTATTGCCAGCCAGCCCCCGGCTGGCGGGGGCGGGGCAGGGGCAGGGGGTGGCAAGATCGTCCCCTGGTTGAGAACCCCTCCACTGTAGACCTGCTCTGGAAACCACGAGCGTGATCCAAATGCAGCCCCTGAGCCCCCGTCCCGGGGTACTTGTCACTGGCCAGAGAGAGAGGCGCATCTGCCCCGCTGCCACGGGATGGCCCAGATCTGCGGTGTTGCCCTGGCTGTGTCTTAGGTTGGGTTTCCCCAGAAGTGCACCCTGAGAAGAGGATCTGCGTGCAAGCGGTTGGCCTGGGAGCTCATCCCCCGAAGCACCGGGCGGGGGGGAGGTGGAAAGGGGATGACCTGGGAAAGAAGACAACAGCGGGCACGTCCATGAGCAGAAGACCGCGGTGGACAGCTGGGCCCTGCTGGGGAGCTCCCGGGGGGAGGGGGCGGCAGGGCGGGGGCGGCGGGGACAGTACCGAACACGTGTCGGGGTCTGCTACCTGAGAGGCAAGGAAGCTGGGGTGTGTATCCCTGCACTCGTCTCTCTCGTTGGCTGAGGACAGGCCCGGCACTGTTCCCTGTCCCTCCAGCTTGCCGCTTAGGAGAGCCACCCATGCTGACGTGGCCGGACGATACCCGCATATGGACAGTCACAAGCGCTCGCCATCGTGCTCCGTGTGCGGGGACAGTGTTAGCCCCATGGGGGTTCGGGCAGGGCGCTGGCGGCCTCTGCTCCAGCCACGACTGAAGCTCAGGCGGAGAAGTGCAGTCGAGAAATGTGTGCTCTCTGATATATCTGGCTGTGTGGACAAGGGAAATGCTACTCCACGTCCAAGTGAAATGGACGGTGTCGTGTGAGGCGTGCGTGTGTGTGTGTGTGTGCGCGCGTGAGAGAGTGTCAGCTCTTAAGGCCACCAGGGCGTCCAGTGGAGGTTGTGGCCTACTCCCTGGCCCCCGCCGGGTGAACCCCTAGGCCTTCTGGCCACGGGTGCACTGGACGAGGCTCTCACCCTGGCTGCGCGTGCATCCCAGTGTGCGTCAGTGGGCCTGGCAGCGCTTAGCGTGCTTCAGCCGGCCCCTCCACTTGCACTCCCTAATTGCCTGGTCTTCCCACGAGACGAGGGGTTTAAAAAAAATGGCTCCGAGTGCACACCGTCCTTGGAGCCCTGCAAGCACGTTAATGAGCCCACTGGCTGATTATAAGGACTCCGATGGCTGCCCTCCCCTACAGCAGCCTGACCTAGATGCACATGCTGAGAAAACTCACGGCCAGGCTAAGATATGCTAGTGGGAGAAGAGAGTTCAGTTAATTGCAAGATAATTGAGCCAATTTACAATTAGCAAACTGGTTTGTGCCATACCCATTGAGGTCTAGGTCTCGATTTTGCCACCTCTCCCCTGCTGCAGCTAATTAGAGGGACCAGCCAGAGAACATGGACTACGGGGAGCAAGTGAAGGTGAAGATACGTTGCTTGTTGGCCTCATCTCTGGTTAACCCTCCATCACTTGCCCTGAGACTGACGTGTCTTTCCTGTGTTCAGGCCCCAAGACACATTATAGCAAATCCCTGGGTGGGGGGGGATGCTATCGCTCTGGGAGATCATGTGACTGAAGGCCCCTCCCACAGTCCATTACGGAGACGGAAAGGCAGACCTTATCCAGAAGCATCATGATAGGGAGAGGGACCACGGCAATGGGATTTTCCAGTGGGGGGGTGGGGGGGCGGAGAGATTGGGCTCAACTCGGAATGCGGCATGGGCACGTGGGCGTTTATAGCCAAGGAGCAGGATGGGAGTCGGTGGGTGGAAAATTACTAAGAGGAAACATCAGGAGTATGGGGGATTCTGGCTAAACAGCCAACAGGATCCTCTGCTGAAGACAGGCCAGGGTGATCAAGGCATCGCCTGGGGGATGGTGGAGGATGAGCAATGTGATTGGGTATGGAGGGTGGGGGGTTCTGGTTAAACTGACGGAGCAGGGTTCTTGCCAAAACTGGCTTCTACAAGGAAGTGCACAGATGGGCCTAGGAGTAGGTTCTGGAGCCTGACTAAAGTTTGGTCAAGAAGAGAATCTCTGTCACATGGAGTGCCTCGCTGGCTCAGTCAATAGAGCATGAGACTTTTCATCTTGGTGGGGTGAGTTCAAGCCCCTCACTGGGCATAGAGCTTCTATATATATATATATAAATCTCTGTCACCATCACCTTGTAATTTGGAAATGTTCCTGTTCAAGGTAACAGAACTGGCCTTCAATATATTAGGTTTGTAGACTCCTGAGCTGGGAGAATATGAATAATTGTCACAGAGCATGTGGTCGGGGCCCAGCTAAAATGAACTGAGCAACTATTTAATGGAAAACTGGTCCAGGGAAAATGTCTTGATCATTAAACTGACTCTTTGCAGGCTATGACTCAAGTGCATTATCTGGGGTCACCCTAGAGACTTGATGGGTAAACACAGTTCCTAAAAACCACAACCAGTCTTGGGCTTCAGTAAATGACCCTTGACCACCTTCATTACAATGAACCAATCTTGAACTGACAAGCTATGTCTTGTTCAGTCAGTCTTCATGAAACTTTCCAGCCTTGATTTTATAAGTCCCACCCTTGCTTTTTTTCTGAGAGAGTCTCCATGTGGGCTGCTCTCTCTTGTGTAGTTTTTTTTAAATATTTATTTATTTGAGAGAGAGAGAGCATGAGCGGGGCCGGGGGGGGGGCAGAGGGAGATGGAGAAGCTGACTCCTCGCTGAGTAGAGAGCCCGACATGGGGCTCGATCCCAGGGTCCTGGGATCATGACCTGAGCCAAAGGCAGACGCTTAACCGACTTAGCCACCCAGGCATCCCCTATACAGCATTTTAGCAACAACAACAACAAAAACCCAATGTATTTGTGGAAAGGGGACAAGACAAAAGAAAAGAAGTTTGGGCTTCTAGGAGCAGTAAATTGTGGGATGGTAAACATTGGGGACAACAAGTGAAAGATATGGGTTATTTAGTAAGGTTTGTTACACTGATCCATCCCAGGGCTAACTTTCTGTCTTCAGTGGTAAAGGTTTTTTTCCTCCTATAGAATTGGGGAGGGGAGGAGAAACACTTTCACAAAGGGAAATTTATGCCCTAATTTTAGGTAGACGTGGGGAGGACAGAGAACTGTTTATTCTTTTGCAGTTTCTTAACTGCCTTCAACTCAAAACAATCCTTATATCAAGGTGGCATATTTTGGGGTGGCGCACTATGGTTTCCTTCAATGTGTTTTACTTTTTTCTGCTTATAAATTAGTTGCATGCTTTCACTCCTGGAAGGTGATTTAGATAGTTTTACATTTCTGCCTCTTAAAATAAATGGTCCTTAACTTAAAACTGCCTTTCTAAAAAAAAAAACATAAAGCATTCTCTGTCTCCCCATCCCCAGTGTATTTGCTTGGCAGAGGTCTAGAGTGCCCTGCCCCCAGCACAAGCCCACCTTTTTCATGTTTATTCTGCTCTCCTAGCCCCTTTACACTCTCACTCTTCAGTCTTCACAGACCTCCCCTCAAAACTTGCCCTGTCCTCCCACCAGCTAAAGCTTCACAAAGGGTTTGAGAGCCCAGGAAATAGTATAAATTCCTTTCAGTAAAATAATAGATTTTAATTATTAAATGTTTTTTCTGAGGCCTGAAAAAGCTACCACACACTTCTCCTTTCTGAGGCACAATCAATTTACTATTCCAATTAAAAACCTTTCTTGTGCATCAGTGAATGAATGGATAACAAGGTTGTGGCACATACCTACAATGGAATATTATTCAGCCATAAAAAATGAGGAAATCCAACAACATGGATGGAACTTGAAGGCATTATGCTAAGTGTAATAATTCAGACAGAGAAAGACAAATACTATATGATCTCACTTATATGTAGACTCTAAAGAAAAACAAAAACATTGGTCACCTAACTGTGGAACAATCATTAGAGATACAAAAGTGAACAAGAAACAGTCTCCATCTTTGAGATGCTTCCAGTATAGGGATAAAAGCAAAAGTAAATAGGCCACTATAATAGTATGTACAATGACGGGATCAGCAGACTCACGTTGTAAGAATGCACTGGATGAGCACTCATCTCAACATTAGGATGTACCAAACAATCTAAAGCAGAGCAACTTGCTTAGTTTCCATTTTTCGAAATCACTCATGGAGACCACTATATTTGGCTGACCTCATCATCGTATTGTAGTACATCACAGATGACTGTGTCCATGACTTCCAGACCAGGGAATAATGGTAGATTCAATAGTCACACGCTGTGGAGGCTTCCTAGTTCACAGAGTTCCCCTGGTTTTACTCACCCTTTCTCTTTGACATAGATGATTGTGTCAAGGATTGAAACCCCTTGGTAACAGCCAGTCATGCTATCTCTCCTGAGAATTTGAAAAAATGTTTACAAAGATTGAAGAGAGAAAATGCTTGATTTGACCAAAGCAGTGGTTCTCAACTTGAAGCATGCATCAGAATCCCTGGAGAGCTTGGTAAAACACAAATCGCTGGGCCCACCTCCAACCTTAGAGCTTCTGATTCCATAGGTCTGGGGTGGGGTCCAGAGCATCTGCGTTTCTAACCAGTTCCCCGATGCTGCTGATGCTGCTGGTCCTGGCACCACATTTTGAGAACCACTGGACCAGACAAAAGAGAATTGTTCATTTCGAAGCCCCCCCTGAGTCTTTGCACTACTAAAAATGTCCTCGGGGTTGATGGCTTGTTCTTTCATGGGGCATGTAATGGGCTTATTTTCTCCATACATTTCCTATGTACCACCAGTATCTGGGCAGGAGGTAGACGAGGGGAATAGAATCAGCTTGGCCTAATTAAATAATCTAATTTTGAGTAGAGCACCTCTCTGCAGGTTGCTTTGGCTTTGGGAAAGTTTGTCCTCTATAATACAATTTAAATCTACTATTGCTAAGAATTTTTTTTGTCCTTGGGACAGATGTTTATTTTGCCCAGAATTTACCCACTGGGGACTGGAGTAGTAAAGGGGCACAGTTTCATCCTGCTCTGATGGAAAGACAACTGAAAAAGGATTTGACATATCACACCAGAGCCCCTGGGCCATTCAGCTGGATTTTGGGAATGTATTGCTCGAGAATCCTAGATCCTTGGACTATACCTGAAAATGGGTGGAGAGGTACTTTAGGTCTGTTCCCTAGAAGACGACCCTGGAAGAAGACCCTGAAATAAGGATGCATACACAAGTGGTTTTTTGAAGTAAGTGCTTCTAGGGAGACCTTTAAAGGGTGACAGATGCAGAACAGGGAAGGAGAGGAAGCCAAGGGCGTGACCTCAGGCCGACCCAGCCTCAGCTTAACCTGAGCGGGGAACTCTGGGGTGTGAGTTATGCCTCAGAGTTTGTCCCAATTTAAGGCCAGGGAGCTGGGCTTTCACACTCCTGTCCTTGTCTATCCCTGGTTCTTTCTGGCTCTGCAGAGCTGTTCCAATAACCTAAGAGTAATCTTCCAAAAAAAGAGTCTCTGATAGAGGCCATTAGAAGCAAAAGCACACAGAAGCCAGGGGAGAAGGGTGGAGAACTGGGGCGCCTGGGTGGCTCAGTCGTTAAGCGTCTGCCTTCGGCTCAGGTCGTGATCCCGGAGTCCCGGGATCGAGCCCCGCATCAGGCTCCCTGCTCAGTGGAGAGCCTGCTTCTCCCTCTCCCACTCCCCCTGCTTGTGTTCCCTCTCTCACTGTGTCTCTCTCTGTCAAGTAAATAAATAAAATCTTTAAAAAAAAAAAAAAAAAAGGAGGGTGGAGAACTGTAGACAGGATCCCAGGAGACCTGGGTGGGGCTCAAAGAGTGTCCACCACAGAAGGTGATAAATCCTAGCACAGCACTGACCTTGAGGGTGGGTGGTGGAGTTTTCCTACTGTGGAATGAAAACTGACCATCTTTGAAGAAGGAGACTCTCATGTTCTCTCCGGAAGGGACAGAGGAGAGTGGGCTTGAGAGTAGGGCTGAGAACTGGGATGTACCCTCAAAAGGACCCCACCCTCCTCAATGAAGTGTTTAATGCCCTCTGGACAATGAAAGGAGTCGTATTTAACATCCAGTTAAAGAGTATTTCCTACTTTGTAATGCCATTAAGTTATCCCCAGCTGGTCAGTAAAGTCTTAAAACACATTCTCACCTGCTGTTGTCGGGGAATCAAGGGCAGGTCTTTACAGGGAGTGTGGCCCACCCCATATCACCCTCCTCTGCTCCATGATTGCATTGTCACATGGAGGAAGACATGGTCGCAGGTGGTGACCCAGAGCAGGAGCTCACAAGGCAGAAAAGGAGGTGCCAAGTGGATGACTCTGGAGCAGACAGATGACAAATCCCCCTTTCTTTAAAAATAAAAGAAAAAAGGCCCTTTTGAGGGGAGTAGGGAGAAGCTAGTGCTTGGGTTACACCGGATGTGAGAGGTTTTTATAAGAGATGACACCTTCATACCTCAGCCTTGTAAGGAGCAGATTGTTATCAAAATGGCAATGGCACAAGGCATTGACTCTCTGAGACAGATGAACAGATAATGAACGATATTTCCAGAAAAATGTAGGCCAGGAGTCATATCCAGCTTTTATATCTGACAAAACTAAAATTATAGTTGGGGTTATCATCTTTTCTTAGTAATGCATTTTGACTGTAATTTGGTATTAGACAGTGTTATATACTTAGTAACATTAGTCAGCCTTATTAAAATGGATCTGATGGCACAATTTTTTTCTTTTAAAAAATATTTTAAGTTTTTACTCTTTTCAAAATGTAGGATGACTAAAGGAGAGGTACTTTGTCTATAGGAACTTCTTCAGGTAAGGTAAAATAGTGAGTTTGAATAGACATGTAATTTTAATATAGGAATATATTATATAAATATTAAAATGATATAAATATTAAAATCATATATGCACTGAGGCCTACTATTTTCCCTTATATCTTTATATTTACCATGTATGCGTACATACCTTATATATTTATATATAGTAGCAAAATAATATTTACATATAAAATTTTAGAATTTGATATATAAAATTGTAATATATATACATATATACACACACATAAATATATATGAATATAATTTTATTTTTCTGGGCACCAAGCACACTTTTCATTTTCTGAGCTACATTTGGTAATTCTTGTAAACCCACACAATCTATGGTCGGGTTTAGGTATTAGAGTGTTGTGGATAATGAAAAAGGTTTTGGTTTTAGCCCTTATCCTTGGAAACCTTTCTAAGTGGTAGCATGAGTTTGGTTTTTTACCTCAGCAGGTGTGGTACAATAGACATAACTGAGTCTTTGAACGATGTCGCTGATCTTGCTTTGCTTCTGGATCCTGACCCTAAATGTTGTTTTCATTATAAGTTTCCTGGATATGAATACATTTTGGGTCCATTCATTTTCTTCTAATTTTCCTCTTCCCAGTGTTTTGAGGATCTGCTAATTGAGGTTCTAATGAACTGTAAGTCACACCTGAATAAGTGCTTCACCTTGGGAAGAATTAGAAATAGGGAAAAAAAAAAAAAGCTGAATCTGTGATTCCAAAAGTCCTTGCTTGAATATCTGCCATTTTTCATATAAATGTTAAGAAGCCCAAAGGCTTCTAGGCAGCACATTTTAGTTTCAGGAGAAAGATAAGGCTTGTCTTTCAAAATCAAAAGGCATATTTTGCTCGTGATATTTTCAGGGTGTGCTTCTTCCAGGCCACTGATGACCGGTTGGAGGAGGTGGAGGCTACTGGCTTCCCATTTCCCCCCAAGGACTGGGGGGGGGGTGCGGAATGTTCCATTTCTATAGGCTGTTCGGCCTGGTCACTTTCTCGGCACATACACTGCCAGTTCCCCCCGGCCTCAGTTCACAGCTTACCCTCAACAACTCCAGCTCCCTGCCCTGGGTGTAACTAGACACAGGGATAATCCCATAATGTAAATCAAGATTGTGTAAATTAACTTTTCAATGAAAACTGAGATTACCAGCTCTTCGGTTCCAGTTAGCTTCAGAGAATGACAATGACAATGACTAACATTTACTGAGTGCTCACTGTATATAGAGTGTTTGCATGCTTCAGTCTCTCAAAGTCTAATGTAGTCTCAATTTTATAGTTGAGGAAATAGAGACTCTAAAACGTTTTAAAACTCATCAAAACGCGCAGAACTGGAGCAAACCCAGGAATATGGAACAGGCCTGTCTGGTTTCAGAGCCTGAGTTCTTACCACCACATTGTTCTTGTGAGGTTGGTTTGCATTCCCCAAAGACCCTAAATCTCTTATTTGTTTCTGAGATTTGAGATTTTGGAAACGAAACATTTCATAGAATTAAAGAAGGATGACATCAGATGTTCTGGGAAAGGCTGCAAGCACGTTTTGCCTGCACCTTTCCTCCCCCTCAATCCCAGCTACCAGACAACAAGGTTCTGTTAGCGAGGTATGGAGTGCTGCAAACTTAGATTCAGCAAACTTGCGGCCATGGAATACAGGTCTTCATAAATTCTCAGCACCGTCCATCACATAAAACAGGTACTCGTTTTCTAGCATTGCTGTAACTTATTACCACAAACAGTGGCTTAAAACAACACAGATTTATAATCTTAATGTTCTGGAAGTCGTCAGAAACTGATTTCACTATGCAAAAATTAAGGTGTTGACAAGGCGTGTTCCTTTTTGGAGACTCTAGGGATAATCTCTTTCCTTGCCTTTTCCGGCTTCTAGACGTTGCCTGTGTTCCTTGGCTCATGGCCCTTTCCTCCATCTTCAAGGCCATCAGGGAGGCAACTTCTGGTATCTCCCTCTCTCTCTCTCTGACTTTCCTGCTTCCCTCCTTCCCTTATGAGGACCCCTGTCGTTATACTGGGCCCACCCAGAAAAACAAGGATAATCTCATCTCAAGCTCCATAGCTTAATCCTATCTGCAAAGTCCCCTTTGCACTGGAAAGGTAACATACTTATTGGTTCCAAAGATTAGGATGTGGACATCTTTGGGGGACCATTATTCTGTCTATTACAAGTACCTAGTTATATGTAAGGCATTGTGCTATGCCCTGGGTAAGCTATAGTGGGCAAAAATAGCAGTCCCTGCTGTTAGGACAGTTTACAGTCTAAAGAATGGCACTATTCCCCAGCTTCCGACAATCTTGACACATGAAAAACATTGTGAATTATATATGATACCATATAAGCCACCAGAAGTCACTCAATCTCTTCAAGCTAGCCACTCCGAGCCAAATTCAACTCTTTCCTTGTTTTCAACTCCTATAGCCAATTACTTCTCAAGTGTCACTCAACCTATCTGAGTACTTCCTTGCCGGCTGGACTAACACTGACCTCATCAGCTGCCACAAGGGCACTGCAGTCACCTGTCACCTGTTTCCTGTCCCCAGCCTCACCCCACGCTAGCCCATTGCCCTCATCCATGGCCCCACTTAATGTGCTAAACAAGTTACTATTTCTCTTCAAACTGTTCATTACTTCCCCACTGTCCCCAAGAAAGGAAAGAAGAGAAAAGAGTGCTAAGGCACTCAGAAGGATGGTGGTAAAGGAAAACGTGGCTGATCTTTAATGAGTGCTCACTATGTGCTAGGCATTCTATGGCCACGGTTATATGGACTGTCCCACTTAAACTTCAAAATATCATTAGCATCATCATTCTAATTTATAAATGAAAAAACAGGGGCACAAAAGAGTTAAGTGACTTGATCAAGGGCAGAGATAATTAGTGGAACTAGGGGTGAGGCCCCCAACTTGTAGAAATTCACAAAACGATTCTAAAATGTACACGAAAAGACAGAAGGACTAAGGTAGCCAAAATTACTTTGCAAAAGAACAAAGTGAGAGCTTTATCACTACTTGATTCAAAACTTATTATAAAACTAGAGTAATCAAGACAAGGTGGTATGGCCTCTGGGTCCTGAAAGAATCCACGTCAAATATGCATGAGGGAATTTTTTTTTTTTTTGCATGATGGAAAAATTCTATACCTTGATTGCAGTGGTGATTGCACAACTGAAAACATTTTTCAAAACTCACAGGTCTGTACACTTGAAAAGGAAAATTTTACTCTCTGTATATTATACTTAATAAAAAACATTCATGCTTGACCTCAATGAGCTTGGAACAAACCGGTTTACTATTGCAAATTAGGGTATTTATCTTGCAATTAATTCAATTCTCTTCTTCCTCTAGTATATCTTACCCTTTGTCACTGTGATAAGGAACATTTTCATAATTAAAAGTTGATGGTGACAGAGATTCTCTTCTTGACCAAACTTTAGTCAGGCTCCAGAACCTACTCCTAGGCCCATCTGTGCACTTCCTTGTAGAAGCCAGTTTTGGCAAGAACCCTGCTCCGTCAGTTTAACCAGAACCCCCCACCCTCCATACCCAATCACATTGCTCATCCTCCACCATCCCCCAGGCGATGCCTTGATCACCCTGGCCTGTCTTCAGCAGAGGATCCTGTTGGCTGTTTAGCCAGAATCCCCCATACTCCTGATGTTTCCTCTTAGTAATTTTCCACCCACCGACTCCCATCCTGCTCCTTGGCTATAAACGCCCACGTGCCCATGCCGCATTCCGAGTTGAGCCCAATCTCTCCGCCCCCCCACCCCCCCACTGGAAAATCCCATTGCCGTGGTCCCTCTCCCTATCATGATGCTTCTGGATAAGGTCTGCCTTTCCGTCTCCGTAATGGACTGTGGGAGGGGCCTTCAGTCACATGATCTCCCAGAGCGATAGCATCCCCCCCCACCCAGGGATTTGCTATAATGTGTCTTGGGGCCTGAACACAGGAAAGACACGTCAGTCTCAGGGCAAGTGATGGAGGGTTAACCAGAGATGAGGCCAACAAGCAACGTATCTTCACCTTCACTTGCTCCCCGTAGTCCATGTTCTCTGGCTGGTCCCTCTAATTAGCTGCAGCAGGGGAGAGGTGGCAAAATCGAGACCTAGACCTCAATGGGTATGGCACAAACCAGTTTGCTAATTGTAAATTGGCTCAATTATCTTGCAATTAACTGAACTCTCTTCTCCCACTAGCATATCTTAGCCTGGCCGTGAGTTTTCTCAGCATGTGCATCTAGGTCAGGCTGCTGTAGGGGAGGGCAGCCATCGGAGTCCTTATAATCAGCCAGTGGGCTCATTAACGTGCTTGCAGGGCTCCAAGGACGGTGTGCACTCGGAGCCATTTTTTTTAAACCCCTCGTCTCGTGGGAAGACCAGGCAATTAGGGAGTGCAAGTGGAGGGGCCGGCTGAAGCACGCTAAGCGCTGCCAGGCCCACTGACGCACACTGGGATGCACGCGCAGCCAGGGTGAGAGCCTCGTCCAGTGCACCCGTGGCCAGAAGGCCTAGGGGTTCACCCGGCGGGGGCCAGGGAGTAGGCCACAACCTCCACTGGACGCCCTGGTGGCCTTAAGAGCTGACACTCTCTCACGCGCGCACACACACACACACACGCACGCCTCACACGACACCGTCCATTTCACTTGGACGTGGAGTAGCATTTCCCTTGTCCACACAGCCAGATATATCAGAGAGCACACATTTCTCGACTGCACTTCTCCGCCTGAGCTTCAGTCGTGGCTGGAGCAGAGGCCGCCAGCGCCCTGCCCGAACCCCCATGGGGCTAACACTGTCCCCGCACACGGAGCACGATGGCGAGCGCTTGTGACTGTCCATATGCGGGTATCGTCCGGCCACGTCAGCATGGGTGGCTCTCCTAAGCGGCAAGCTGGAGGGACAGGGAACAGTGCCGGGCCTGTCCTCAGCCAACGAGAGAGACGAGTGCAGGGATACACACCCCAGCTTCCTTGCCTCTCAGGTAGCAGACCCCGACACGTGTTCGGTACTGTCCCCGCCGCCCCCGCCCTGCCGCCCCCTCCCCCCGGGAGCTCCCCAGCAGGGCCCAGCTGTCCACCGCGGTCTTCTGCTCATGGACGTGCCCGCTGTTGTCTTCTTTCCCAGGTCATCCCCTTTCCACCTCCCCCCCGCCCGGTGCTTCGGGGGATGAGCTCCCAGGCCAACCGCTTGCACGCAGATCCTCTTCTCAGGGTGCACTTCTGGGGAAACCCAACCTAAGACACAGCCAGGGCAACACCGCAGATCTGGGCCATCCCGTGGCAGCGGGGCAGATGCGCCTCTCTCTCTGGCCAGTGACAAGTACCCCGGGACGGGGGCTCAGGGGCTGCATTTGGATCACGCTCGTGGTTTCCAGAGCAGGTCTACAGTGGAGGGGTTCTCAACCAGGGGACGATCTTGCCACCCCCTGCCCCTGCCCCGCCCCCGCCAGCCGGGGGCTGGCTGGCAATACCTGGAGCCACGTTCGGTTGTCGCAGCTGAGGGGGCGAGGGCCACGGGCATGCAGAGGACCGCGCCAGGGATGCGCCAGACGTCCCCACACAACACATGTCAATAGCGTCCCGGTTCGGCCCTCCTGGCACCGTCCAGGGCACCAGAGCCAGAAGACCTGGCTGCGGGTGCCTTCGTGGTCTCCGAAAGGGGGATAAAATATTTACTTGACAAGATTCTGAGGAGCCTGGGGTTGAGGTAACTAGAGCGTGGCGTCCGCCCATCATTCCTCCATTCGACGGCACCGACGTGGTGCCAAGGAGTGACCACCCGAGTCGGTGAGCGAACAGGGATGGCAAAGACATGGTCTCTGCCCTCGGAGCATCCGGAGGCCGGGTGAGGAGAAACAGTGCGCACGCTCCATTCCTTGCCAAGGTGAAGGCCGGCTGTCCTCAGGCACGCGGCCCGTGTGCAGGGGCAGGAGAGCAGGGAGCGGGAGACACGCTTCTTGGAGGTCAGGACGGCATATCTGAGGGGGAGAAGGTGGAGACGGGCAGGCCTCTCAGCAGAAGCGGCAGGCGTCTGCCAGGACGGGGCGCCCTGGGCGGGGTGGCCTGTCCGTGGCCGGTGACTCGGGGCCGAGCACAGACCCGTGGGAAGGAGAGGAGAGAAGAGCTGGGAAGGAGGCGGGCGCCACGTGGCCAGGGGCCCATCGCAGGGCAGGGCCGGGCCGGGCCGAGGCGAGGCGGGTGAGGCAGCTAGGGCACCGCCCGAGCGCGGGTGTCTCCCTCAACCTGCCGCCCCAGGCCCCCTCGCTTGCCTGACCCGGGCTGGCCCTCCTCCTCTGCCCTGCTCGGAAGCCAGGAGTCTGCTCCCCTAGCCAGGGGCGGCAGGCGAAGTCTCGCACTTCTTTCTCTTCCAGGAGGATGTCTGAATTACGGTGTAGAAAAATATGCTGTAGCCATCCAGTGTCAGACTTAGCCTAAATTCGGGCAAGTGGGGGTGGGGAAAAAGAGAGACAGGGGAGGATGTGTAAAAGAGTGAAGAAACTGAACTGGACTTCCAGCCCCCTTGAGGCGCTCCACAAGAATCCACTTGCCCAAAGACAGCTGATGGGCCTGCAGAAAAGCATTCTTGTCTCTCCCTGGACCGGGGTCCTCTAGCTCTCAGGAGCCCTCCATCAAAAAGTGTTGAATCCTCTCTCAGTGGACCGTCCTATCTACGATACATGCAACTGTCACCATTGCCATTGGTTAAAACCCACCCCGGTTTTCCAGCTGTGTGAAATTCGGGCGTTCCCCCGATTTGTCTTGGCTTCTTTTCCTTTGTGAGCCTTTTCTATGCCGAGTCTCGCGTAAACCTCGAGATTCTTTTAAAAACCTGCCCTGAAGGGCCGGCACATCTCAAGGCAACAAAGGGAGTGGAAAACAAGGGAGCCCGTCACCTCCCTCCAGATCCATGCTTAGGATCCTGGCTGTGGTCTCCAAGACCGAGTGACGGCTGGAATGTGCTGCCATGGCCCGGGGACAGGGGTTCTCAGCTCCGTCACACGCAGGCCACCTTTTCAAACCGATGGTTTAATCCTGAGCCGTAATTCCCAGACGAGACGACTGGCCCACGGCATCCCTTGTAAAGCGCCCTTACTGTGATACACAGCGCAGCACAAGGGAAGTAAGTCAAGTTTATCAGAAGGGCATGTCCTGCGCACATCTACACGCCAACCATCAGGCAGATCACTGGAAGACTCAAGGAACAATTCCGACGCCGGCACCAAATACAGCGAGCCTCCACATAGGCGGGAGCTGCTACACACGTGGGCTCTGTGGGGTGTGTTCAAGCGGTGATGGGCACCAGGCGCAGCCCTGCCGTTCACGACAGGAGACTCAGACACAGTCAACGATTCTGGGTGAAGCGCTGGCCAAGAAAAGAAACGAACAGCTTCCGAGGCTTGCGCGACAGCCGCATTCCTGCGCAAACTGGCGTGGACTGGGACCGGACCGGAAAGTGCGTATTCTTCGGCTCGTTGCCTACGCGTCGGTGGCGGCGTGCTCTTGGCCTTGAGTGGAAAACAAAGGTCCGGCCCTGCAGTGGAAGTGCGGGCTGCGGGCCTCAAGGCCTGGAGGCGGAGGCAACAACAGGAGGAGGCTTGAGGCCCGCCGCGGTGGCCTGCAGAGAGCGCACGTGCGCACAAGCGGATGCTCCCGCGGGGTCGGGGAGCCAGGGGGCGGGGGGAGAGCGGGGAGGGCGGGGGGCTCCCATCCACTTCCGGCCCAGCCCGCAGGGAGTCCGGACCCAGCGCGGTGGCGGCTCCGACACGTGCAGGTGTTTCCCCCAAATCACAGGTATGTTGTGTGGTGCTTTCGGTGGGGCGGGCTTCTGGTCGTCCATTTGCAAGAGAGGCTCCTGGCTCCACGGTGGAGTTGCGGCGCTGGCGAGACTCTACCTCGACGTGAAAGGCAGGGTTTTCACCCCGCCCCTCAAGGCACTTGCGTTTTGTCTTCTCTTTAGGGCCCCCTCTGTCCCGCGATGCAACAGGCTGTAGAACGAGCTTTGGACCGCGCGGACTATGTCATCGCAAGTGCCCAGCAGAGGCCTCCTAAAAGGAAACGCTCGTCGAGTGGGGAAGCATCTCTCTATGAAAAACTTTATGACATGTATGTGGAAGAATGTGGGAAAGAGCCTGAGGCTCCGGAGGAGCTAAGAAGCAACGTGAACTTGCTAGAGAAGCTCGTCAGGAGAGAGTCGTTGCCCTGTTTGGTGGTCAACCTACACCCGGGAGAGGGGGGATATTCGCTGATGCTCGAGGGGAAACATGGGGCGTGTTCGGAGACCATTCGGCTGCCTTATGAAGAAGGGGAATTGCTGGAATACCTGGATGCTGAGGAGTTACCCCCTGGTCTGCTGGACCTCCTGGAAAAATCTCAGGTTAACGTTTTCCACTGTGGGTGTGTCATAGCACAGGTGCGGGACTACAGGCAGTGCGCTGGTGGGGAACCTCCCGGCTACCAGAGCAGGCATATTCTCCTGCGCCCGACCATGCAGACGTTAGCCTGCGACGTGCAGTCCATAAGCAGCGATGGCCAGGAATGGACCCAGGAGGACAAACTGCTGCTTGAGAGCCAACTGATCTTGGCTACTGCGGAACCCCTGTGTCTCGATCCTTCCATATCAGTAGCCTGCACGGCAAACAGGCTGCTCTATAACAAGCAAAAGATGAACACTCGCCCGATGAAAAGGAGCTTCAAGAGGTATTCTGCACCCTCTCTGAGTCGGCAGCGGCAGCTGTCCGGTTGCCCACCTCCTCCTGAGCTCGGAGTATGGGCCTCTTGCCGAAAAGGCAGACAGAGCCAAGCCGGGCGGCGGTATGACCTCAAAATTTCTCAAGCGGGCAGTTGTGTAGATACGTGGAAACAGAGACCCTGTGACTTGGCCGTCCCTTCTGAAGTGGATGTGCAGAAATATGCCAGAGGGAAGAGGTCCGCCAGACAGGATGTCTCACCTCCAGGAGTCTGGCCAGCCCACGAGGTGAGAGACGGTGGTGCGTTTGGATGTGAGGCTGGCGACGAGCCTCAGACAACGGAGCTGACCTTCATGCAGCCGCCGCCGCTGCCGCCGAATAATCCACCTTTCTCTGGACCGAGAAGGCCCTGGAAGGAAGGCGGGTGGGAGGGACAGATGTCTCCTCTGCACCCCTCCACAGACGACCGTTCAGACAGTGTCCCGCCCGAGTCAAAGACTGCTGCTGTGGGGGTAGTCGTTCGGCCAGAGGCGGTGGTTCCGCAGGAGGCCAAGTGTCCAGTCCCCGCGCCCCACAGCTCCAGCGGCTCAGCGGGCCTCAGCGGGCTTCCTCCCGGGAAGGACCCAGAACAGCCTGAGATGGTGTCGGTTCGGTCTCCAGGCCAGGGCCAGGGCGTCAGACCGCCAGCTCTACGCATCAGACTTCCCTGGAGCTCAGGGGAGAGTTGGTCGGGGAACAGTTTTACTCCACGGGAGGCCAGCAGCTTTCTTAAATCTCCATCTCCGGCTCCTGCTTCTAAGCCAGCAAGTCTTTCCCGGCAGTCCTCCGTGGACGTGAATCGAGTTAGCCCGCTTCCTGCAGCCCCCCCGTCCTCCGCCAGCGCACCACAGAGGACCCCGGCGAGCCGGGTCTCGGCCAGCTCCCAGCAGTCCTCTGTGAATGTGACTGGAGTTAGCCCGCTTCCCGCAGCCACCCTGTCCACCGCCAGCTCCCCGCTGGGAGCCCTGGCCACCCCGGTCACGGCCAAGTCCCCGAAATCCTCTGTGAAGCAGGGCACTCGAGTTAGCAGGCTACCTGCGACCACCCCGTCCCCCGCCGGCCCATCACAAAGCAGCCCCCACGCCCAGGTCACGGCCAGCTCTGCGGGCCCCGGTTGCGGAGCGCAGGCTTTGGAGCGGGGCTCCGGCCCCGGGCAGGGCCGCACGGCTGGCGCCACGGCTCCTGCGGGGGACAAGCCCAGCAGCCTGCCCTCAGGAGCTCGGCCCCCCAGTGCGGTGCCCACGGCAGCGCGGGGTCCTCCGGTCCGCGTTCAGTTTTTTTTTAAACACGCTTCCGGCCTCAGGCCAGTAACTCCACTGGAGCTTCGCCAAGATTCGCTCCTTTCGAACACCCCGCAGCAGCCAGAGCAGCGGCTCTATCAGTTGATTCCCCCAGAACAACTTCAGCAAGCCTCCACTTCTGGTCCTCCGCAGCCGGTGCCACAGGGTGCAAGTGCACGAGGTGCCGCCGGTCCGAAAACGGCCTCATCTGCTCAGCCGGCTGTGGTCCTTAGCGGGGCTGGAGAGGGGAGTTTGCCGCAGCCCCAGGCGGCGCTGTTGGCTGCGCTTAGCTCTGCGGAGAGCCACGGAAGACCCCGGCAGATCCGCCCTCGCCCTGCGCACCCACTACCGCCGGCCCCTGCCTCGCGGCCGCCGGCCCCACCGCAGGCACAGCCCTTGAGAACCTTGCAGGGCCCCGTGGCTGTCTCGACAGTGGCCGCGCAGACAGCTGGGCCGCCTCGGGGCCAGCAGGCCGCGAGCCAGTCCGGAGGTAAAATGGACAGAGGCGCGCCTTTCCCTCCCAAATCCTGAGGCTTGCATTATTTGCTCTCTTTTTAAAAACACCAGAGCATGGGCCCAAACCAGCTCCCGAGTTTTGACCTCATTTTGGTTTTGGTTTCGTTGTTGTTGTTTTGTGTTGTTTTCCCATAACGGTGTCAGTATTTTACGGTTAGATGTCCAAACTCTACGGAAGCACAACCTCCTGAGTGGTTTGTAGAAACCAGGCAGCGATGTAAGAAACTGGGATTGTTTTTGCTTGAAGTCATTGCTTCGTTGCTGTACTTGTAGCCAGAGCCATCTTTAGGTTTATGTTCTAAAGTAGATCCAGCTCCAAACTGGGTTCCGTCTAAACCCCTAAAGCCTGTAATTTCCCGAAAACCGTAACACTACACTAGCAAAACAGTTAGCACGGGTATTACTTTAATAGGATGGTTGTAAAAATTTTTAGATGAGCTAAAAACCCTGACCTAAAATGAACCGCCTTCACCATTTTTGAAAGTGTGCGGTTCAGTGATGCTCAGTAGATTCACGTTGTTGCACAAGGGATCCCTGGAAGTGTTCTCCTCTTGCAAAAGTGAAACACTATCCTCCCCGTTTTCCCCCAGCATTCTCTTTTCTGTTTCCCCGAGTTGGACTGCTTCAGATACTTTGTGTAAGTGGAATCCTGAGGCAGTGTTTGTCCAAGGGCGTAGCTTTTTACAAATGGCTTCCCTGTACATAGTCTGGACTGAAGTGACCTATTAAACACTCGAAACACCTTTTAGTCACGGCCATACCACCCTGAACGCGCCCGATCTTGTCGAAACACCTTTTAGAAGAGTGGACTTGGTATGTGCTTAAAAGGTTTGTGCACATGTATTAAATGCAATTTTTACAAATTTGTTTTGATAGGATCTGTGAAACCTGCCAAAAGATGATGTGCTTGCCAGGCTTATATGGAGGATGTGGGAGACTTCGCAAATGGGCAGAGCGGCTCAAGGTCGCCCCTTCTTGGTGGCGGTCCCCAGGCTGCTCTCAGTGCCCACCCTGCCCCCCCCCACCCCAGAGCCCAGCCCCTCTCCTCCAGGTACAATCACTGGCCTTGAAAAGGCACTTGTGGGATGTCTTGCTTTCTCCCTGTACAATCATTTACTTGGCTTAGAATGCCAGGTTATTTGCAGAAATTAAAGAGCTACACATTTGAAAATGTGTTGTATTTGTTTGCATTTCAAGTGTTTGCGACCTCTGGTTAGATTCTGAAGTGGAAACCGCCCCCCCCCCCCCGCCCCGGTCTCTGCCTCTCCCCTCCTGGTGCCCATCAATTGTTCAGCATCCGGGCTCCCCCATGTCCGTTCCTGCTTTCTTGCATTGGTGGCGCTCAAAATAGCCCTGAAGTTCTTTCTGTTTCCCCTTTCTTTTTATGGAGGTGTAATTCACATAAGCGACAATCACCCATTTTCAGGGGTACCGCTGAGTGGCCTTCACTACATTTACATGGCTGTGCCACCACCAGCTCTATTTCCAAAACAGCTTCCTCACCCCAAACAGATCTCTGTAGCCAGGAAGCACTGGCTGCCCATCCTCCCCTCCCCCAGCCCCAGAAACACCAGTTTGCTTTCTGGGTCTGCGGACTTCCCTATTCTAGATATCTGCTGATGATGGGATCAGATAGCATGTGACCTTTCATGTCTGGCCTCTCTCACTTGGCATAATGTGTTCGAGGTTCGTGTGTGGTGTAACACGCATCGGGCTTTGTTCGTTCTTCTTCTTCGGCTGAATAGTATTCCCTGGTGTGCATATACCTCGTTTTGTCTATCTGTCATCCATCGATGGACATTTAGCTTGCTTCCACCTTTTGGCCATTGTGAATGCTGTTGCTAGGAACGTTGCTGTGCAAGGATTTCTTTGAGAGCTTCTGATATTTTGTTGCATTACAGTTTTTAAAGGGCAACCTGTCTCCCTAAAATTTGTTTTTCTATGTACACATGCATGCTTCCCTGCCTTTGGCCCTGACAGGAAAGGGAAATGAGGTCTGGCAGTTCCACTTTAAGAGATGAGCAGAGGCAGGTAACCGGCGGTTCCTACTTGATCAACCCCGCTGTACTAACGTGCTGTCCTGGCCCTGCTAAGGGAAGATTTCGGCCAACCCACGGGTCAGACGTGCCACGTGAGTGACGCGGAGCCCGGTAGGGCTTTAGGTTACCCATCCTGGACATCTCCGTGTATGGTGCCTGCACTTTTAAGAAGTGAACCAGCGTGATGACCACTTGCTAAGAAGAGTTTCCGCTTGGCCTTGGGAACCAACCAGACACCTGCACCCAGAATCCCACCTGATCTGATGTACTTCTTTCCTTTTGCCCTCTTGGTACTGGTGACCGTTGAACAATGTGGGGTTAGGGGCGCCGACTCCCCATGAAGTCAGCAATCTGTGTTATGTCTGTTGCCTAGCCAAAAATTTAGCTCCTAATAGCCTACTGCTGACCGGAAGTCTTACCGAT
Source organism: Neomonachus schauinslandi (assembly GCF_002201575.2). Classification (NCBI taxonomy): domain Eukaryota; kingdom Metazoa; phylum Chordata; class Mammalia; order Carnivora; family Phocidae; genus Neomonachus; species Neomonachus schauinslandi. The sequence continues at coordinate 106,586,137 of NC_058419.1, forward strand.
CACTTAAACCGTCAGCTAACAGGTATGTTGTCTGTTATGTGTATTATATACTGTATTCTTATGATAAAGTAAGCTAGAGAAAGGAAACTATTATGGAAATTATTGGGAAGAGAATATTCATGTACAGTATTGTACGGTATTTCTCAAAAAATATGCATATAACAGATTTGTGAAATTTAAATCTATGTTGTGACATAGGTGAACTTGTCCTTGAGTAATGCGGCGCTCCCTTCCCAGACAATAAATTAAGGTTTGTGTCACATCACTGTTGGTGATCTATGATTATTTCCTTCTAATCATCCCTATCAGGGTTGGTAATTTGAGGCAACTGCCATACTGATGAACAGAAAGGTAAGCACCCTTGAAGTAAAATCTCAGAGTGTGTATTTATTCACACAACTGTTCAGGGAGGACTTCCTATGTGCCTCGTACTGTGTTAGGCCCCAGCTGGGATGGGGAGATACAGACACCAAAGAAAAGAAAAATCCCTCTTCAGAATCTAGATTTTATTCACAACTCATGTAATTTCATCCTTTAGCAATTTAAGCTACATTCCCAGTATGATAAAGTCTCGATAGAATAATGCATGTTATATTTGCAAATATGAATATGTAATAAAGAGATTGGGAAACAGAAGGTTCAAGATTTTGGTGGCCTGTCACCCTATCACAAGTCAGAGGGCAGAACACAGACCATAAGATGATGGAGATAAGATTCCAGATGAAAAAGTATTGCCCAGCCCCTAGAGTCCAGGGATGTGTATCTGCACAGAGAATGTGTACTTACTCATAAATGATAAAAAAAACCAAACTATTATCCCATTTTCAATTTCTATTTTGAGAAAATTTCGGGAAAAACATCTACTTCTCCTAAGAAACTTTTGTTTTCTTACAAATAACTAAACGTGTTAGGTTCCTTGCTGGATAGGCTGTCTTCAGGTCCTATTCCCACTTCTCCCACCTTCCAACCGATACCAATCTTGTCTTTGGTTTTTGTTGTGTGCTGCCTCCTGAAATAGCACCGCGGCCACCGCTCATTAGCAGAAGCTGAGTTTATTCTCACTGGTAAGGATGAGGACATCCTTGACAGTCCCAGTAGTGTTTCAGGTAAATATCTTTTTCCATAAAATAATCCTTCATCTCCAGAACTTCAGTATTTCATCTACAGGGAAAATGTACTTAACTGCTTTCATCGCATCTTGGAAAACACCTAGGCTATAAAATACAGGATTTCTTTGCACTCTTCTCACTACATGCTAGGCACTGTTCTGTTGTATATGTTGTAACCCACTCAGTCCTTGCAAGGACCGTGTAAGGAAGGTACAATTATGGATGTGGAAACAAGGCCTTGGGAGCTAAAGGTCACCTACCTATAAAGTATCAGAGCCCAGATTTGGACCCAAGCTTCTTGGGGTAAGAGACCATGTCCTTTCCCACACTGCCCTCTCCACTGCCTCACTGAGGGCAAGACATAGACCTATCCACGGTGGGCTCAGCATATGGTTGGAGAGACCCCAAGACGTATGGATGAAATGACAGATTACAGCCCGTCACTTAAGTATGTATTGGTGCTTGAGGGGGGCTAATAACTGGCATCTCTGCCAGAGTTTGGAACCATCTGAAAGAGAGATTCAGAGTCAAAGAGTTGGACATCATTATATTCTCTTTGTATGGGACGCTCATATGTTAGAAGATGTAATTCAGATGTGGGCTAAGCAAGTTTCATAATACTGCTCCCTGGTTGTAGGGCATCCTTCCACTCTCCGGCAGGGCTAGAGAACTGCAGACCCCTCCTCACAGGTCTGGCCTTCTCACCCAGGAGAACTGAGTGGGCAGAGCAAGGCTAATGTTACTCTAATAACAGCAAGATGACAGGTGGTGATCAAGCTTGCTTAAACTGTACATAGCAGCCAGATTATTGAATGGTTATCACAGCAGCCTGGCAAGGAGTCGCTCACAAGACATGCATTATTCATTTAATCCTCAAAATGACCCTATTGGTGGTTAGTGTTGTAAACTCCATTTCCAAGCGAGACAACTGAGAGGATACTGTAACTAATCTAGCTAATGGAGGGGCCAGGATTTGAATCTAGATAGCCTGCCTCCAGAACCCATAAAGAGAGTCCACTTCTCCCTCTCTTTCTGCCCCTCCCCCCTGCTTGTGCACACACGTGTGCGCGCTCTCTCTGTCAAATAAATAAATAAAATCTTTATTTTTTTTAAGATTCTCTAGGTATGGGGTGTGACCTCAGGAGCACCTTTCTTTTTTTTTTTTTAAGATTTTATTTATTTATTTGACAGAGAGCGCGCACAAGCAGGGGGAGTGGCAGGCAGAGGGAGAGGGAGAAGCAGGCTTCCCGCTGAGCAGGGAGCCCAATGCAGGGCTCGATCCCAGGACCCTGGGACCATGACCCAAACCAAAGGCAGTCGCTTAACCAACTGAGCCACACAGGCGCCCCAAATAAAATCTTCAAAAAAAAACCTTACAAATCATACTTAGAAGACAACCCTTTCATAGAGTGGGACTTCCTCCATGTAGCGGTCAAAGATGATCAACCACCCTGGAGTTGCCAGTTATCTGCTGTATTGAAATGAGCAGAATTATCCCAAAGTGACCTCATTCTGGCTTGCTGGGACCACGAATCAGCTGAGGCTGGAGCGGAGTGGAGGAAGCTTCCACTGAAGGATTCCTGACGGGGCAGCAGGACACCTCTAACGGGCTCCGGTGAGAACTGGGAAGGGTATGAGACTTCCCCTGCCTGCAAGCTAACAAGTGAGTCTGCTTCAAGCTCACGGATGCTGGCAGAAATCACAATAACATTGGGTCAGAGGCAAAGGATGTGATTCCCTGTAGCACAACAGACAGCACGCGCTTCCTGTTTGCGACGGTTCTCTTACCCCCCACGTCCCACTGGGGCAACACAGAGGTGGGCCCAAGTGGATGCTGCACGTTCAGTGGAGGTGTGTCGCAGGGGAGGAACCAAGCTTAGGAAATACCAGTCTCTTAAAGAGGGCTGCAAGCAAACCTGCCCAGTTTTTGCCCTAAAGGGAGACATTATTATACCGTCAACAAACACGTTTTTCTTTGGCTCCATATGGAGACGTGCTCTCTATCTCCTAAGGCTGTTCACTCTACAAACTTTCTTGGAAAGTTAGCTCAGAATAAAAGCTATCAGTGTTTCTGCTCACAAGATGTGCAGAAACAGGAGAAACCCATGGAAAAGTGTCTCCCAACAGACCTCAGATGCCAGAGGCTGGAATTCCCAGACAACTTCTTTAAATATCTCGTGTCCAGCTCCAGACTGCGTGGCACCCAAGCAATTTGTGTGTCCCTTCCTTGACAAGGTTGTTTTCTCATGTTTGTTCGAAAGGAAAGCAATAAGGGCTCGGGTCCCTCTACTGGAACGTGGCCCCACACCGTGTATCCAGGAAGGTATGGGGGCACAGGTAGTCTCCTCGAATGCATAACAGGAGCAAAGGGACCCATGCCTTCTCTTCTCTTGCTACCCTGGTGGTGTAAGTTTTTTTCTCTCCCAAGAAAGCTAATGACTGAATTTGTTTCAAGCCCTGGTATATGACAGGCGAGACCCAAATGGTCTCAGTACAGTAGATAAAGAAAAAAATAACCAGACAACTTAGAATTTACAAGCAGCCAGAAGGAGAAAGATCAAACAGGGCAGGCACCCAGCAAAAACAGAATTGTCAGAGAAGACAGATAACAAATAAAAAATAAAACTAGGATTTAAAGAGATTCAAGTACAGCATTCGGGTGACCAATTGTCCCAGTTTGCCTGGGATTGAGGGAGTTCCAGGGATGTGAGACTTTCAGTGCTAAAACCAGGACAGTGCTGGGCAAACCAGGCTAAGTTGGTCATCCTGTGCACGCACACCTCTTCCCACACGTACAAACTCTGTGAAACCAGATGCTGTGGTTTGAAACTTAAAGATACATCAGACAAATTAAAGGAGAAGATGGCTACTCTTGCAGCCAGAGTCAGTAATCTGGGTGAAGGGAAGAAATATCTCAAAGCATAATATCTCAAAAAGACAAAAAAGTGGAACTTACAGGGAAAAGGTAAGAGTCTTGGTGGAGGATAGATCTAGGAGACATAACAAGCAAAAGCAGGCCATGAAGAAGGAAAGGGAACTGGTGAAGGAGAAGCATAATGAAGCAAATAATAAATGAAAATTCCCTGGAACAAAACAAAGGCCCAAGTTTGCAGACTGAAGAAGTATGCCAAGTTCCCAGTAGATTCCATGAGAATCTTAGTAGGTGATCTAGAAACAAATTATAGTTGATTAAGTTCTGGTGCAACAAGTACCAATTCCCTCCCCCTTCATCTAACACAGATGAGCAGATTGCTCTTCCCAAGCTCCTGACTTGGGGTTGGTTATGTGCTTCACGTGGGCCAATGGACATACTACAAGCAGAAGCCTGAATTTTCCCTGCACAGGGGGCTCACCGTTGTCAACCTCAAAAATAAAAAAGCCAGTTATTTTACTAGTCAAATTAGTTTATTGAGGAATAACAGAGCAATTGCACTTTGGGACATACAAGTGATGGTGAACCCTAGGTAAGTCCAAGGAGATGAAGGGAAGGTCAGCTTTTATTAGTTTTTTTTTTAATGGTGGTTGGAATTTTTCTTAAGTTTATTTATTTAAGGGATCTCTACACCCAACGTGGGGCTTGAACTCACAACGCCAAGATCAAGAGTCACATGTCAGCCAGGTGCACCAAGAGCTCCCCCTTCAGGGCTTCCCAATGCCATTTTAAACGAGGCTTCCCTTATTTTCACATCCTCCTGTTCTGCTTTCTGCCATGAGAGCACGCTCTGGGACGCTCCTGACTCAAGGAGGATGAGAGGGGCGCCTGGGTGACTCAGTTGGTTAAGCGACTGCCTTCGGCTCAGGTCATGATCCCAGGGTCCTGGGATCGAGCCCCGCATCGGGCTCCCTGCTCCGTGGGAAGCCTGCTTCTCCCTCTCCCACTCCCCCTGCTTGTGTTCCTGCTCTCACTGTCTCTTTCTGTCAATTAAATAAAAAAAAAAATTTTTTTTTTTAAAAGGATGAGAAATACATCAAGTGGCCTGGAACCAACCTGAATGTTAGAGTCAAGCCCAGCCTAGATTTACAGATGTGTGAGTAACCAATAATTATAATTTAATGCTGATGAGACTTTTGTGGTAGTTTGTTCCAGAGCATCATTCTGGCAATGGCTGATATACAGACTTAAACATACCTTGGTGGAATTCTAAATCTCTAGAATGAAAGATAAATCTTAAGTTTCCACTCAGAAAGAGTAAATTTTCTATAAATAGAAAATAAGACGAGTATTGGACTTCTCTTATACAACATTCGAAGTCCTAGAAGACAGAGGATGTTGAAATAACATCTAGAGACTTTTGAGAGTATAGGACTATCACCCCAGAACCTCATATCCAGCCAGGATTTCATTCATCAGTAAACAAAATTTTTTTTTCATTTTTTAAGAATTAAAAAATGTTAACAACCACATGACCTATTTGAGGAAAATACTTAAATCATACTAACCAAATGACAAACAAACAGAGGCCTCAAGTGCTAAAGTTTAAATGGATAATGATTGGATGTTTGCAAATAAGTAATAATATGTTTTCATCTAAATCAATCATAGGGGCACCTGGGTGGCTCAGTCGTTAAGCGTCTGCCTTCAGCTCAGGTCATGATCCCAGGGTCCTGGGATCGAGCCCCGCATCGGGCTCCCTGCTCAGCGGGAAGCCTGCTTCTCCCTCTCCCACTCCCCCTGCTTGTGTTCCCTCTCTCGCTGTCTCTCTGTCAGATAACTAAATAAAATCTTAAAAAAAAAAATCATTCTCAACTGGGGCCAGAGAGGGAAGGGAAGTTAAAATAGTCTAACAATCGCATCTTACTGGAGTAGGGGATGCAAGGAAAAATAAACTGTCTTAGTGAGAAAAGAGTTGAGGGGTCTTGTTTTCAAATAATGTTAACAAAATAGTCAATTAAGAATACCAGAGAATACTTCTTTTTTCCGTCTGGGCTGCCGACATGCCATCCAGACTGAGGAAGACCCGGAAACTTCGGGGCCACATAAGCCACGGCCACGGCCGCATTGGCAAGCACCGGCAGCACTCAGGAGGCCAGGGTAATGCTGGTGGCATGCATCACCACAGGATCAACTTCGACAAATATCACCCAGGTTACTTTGGAAAAGTTGGTATGAGACATTACCACTTAAAGAGGAACCAGAGCTTCTGCCCAACTGTCAACCTTGATAAACTGTGGACCTTAGTCGGTGAGCAGACACGGGTAAATGCCGCCAAAAACAAGACTGGAGCTGCTCCTATCATTGATGTGGTGTGATCGGGCTACTACAAAGTGTTGGAAAAGGGAAAACTCCCAAAACAGCCTGTCATCATGAAGGCCAAATTCTTCAGTAGAAGAGCAGAGGAGAAGACTAAGGGTGTTGGGGGCGCCTGCGTTCTAGTAGCTTGAAGCCACGTTTTGGGAGGGGGTTCATTAAATGCTAACAAGTGCTTAAAAAAAAAAAAAGAAGAATGCCAGAGAATAAATTGCCATTAAAAGAATGGAAAAGTACAAAGGAATGTCCAAATTAGCAAGGACAAAAAAATGGAATGGATAGCAACATCATAAAAGCAAAAGAGAAGGAAAAGAACCATCAAAAATAAAATGATATAGCATGAATACAATATGGAACAATAAAATCAAGTATATCAGTCATTTTGGTAAATGCAAATGACCAGAAATGTCCAAATGAGCTTAAAACAAAAACAAACCGAACTATATGATCACTTATAAGAAATAAGAGATAGCAAGCCAGCGCCATAAAAAACAGAAATGGCAATATTATTATCAGGAAAGGAGGGAGTGGAGATGAAAGCATTTCCAAGGGGCCGAAGAGGGCACAGCTCAAGAAACAAGTGTAAAAAAACTGGTATGTCTCGAGCAACATAGCAGCTAAATATGTAAAGAAGAGAGCCTAGGATTGAGTCTGGAAGGGTGCCAACATTTCTGGCTTGGGAAGAGATGAAGTTGGAATGGGAGCCTGAGAAGGAGCGGCCAAGGAAGTAGAGGAAGAACAGGAAAGTGGGCAATGGTCATTTCTGGAAGTCTCAACCAATATAGAGGTAAAGGTGACCCCAGCAACAGTGGTTGGGCAGACTCCACCCATGGCCGGCTCCAGGATCAGAAAAGACAGGACCTGGGCGCCAACACTCCCTTCCCCACAGGGAGGCTAGGGGAGACCACGGCCTTTCCACACAACCCTGGCTCTCCTGTGGCCGCACTTTGTAGCAGAGTGTGATGGAGATGCAGTGCAGAATTAGGTTCTCTTATCTAAACGGAGTGGTGTGAAGAAAGCTGTCCAGCATTTGAGTGACACTGCAGAACACACCAGTATGTGCACATCAAAAGATCATTTAACTTTCCGAGACTTAAAAAGTCAGTCCATGTTAAGATAATGTCATGTTTTGGGGCGCCTGGGTGGCTCAGTCGGTTCAGCATCTGCGTTCGGCTCAGGTCATGATCCCATGGTCCCAGGATCAGACTCCCTGCTGGGTGGGGAGCCTGTTTCTCCCCCTCCCTCTCCCTCTGCCCCTTCCCCAGCTTGTGCTCTCTGTCAAACAAATTTTTTTTTTTAAAAAAAGATAGTGTCATGTTTCTGACCTACTAAAAATCCCCCTTTCCCTTCTGTTGACTAATTGGGAATCTACACTTATTGTCAAGTCCTAGAAATAATTTTAGGGCATTTTTAGTAAAATCTATAGGAAATACAACTGTTTAATATTGGCAAATGCAGGTCAAATCCCATTTTTGTGCCATAAACTGTGCAGAGCTTTGACTTTTCAGACATGGACATCTGTGGCAATAAGTAAGTTTTTGAAACAGCACTCTCACTAAGCATAGTGACTGCCCCTCTCAACACACACATACACAGAGACAGACAGACAGACAAAGAAACAGAGAGAGAGAGAGAGGCTTTCTTTTTTTCGGAATAGCCAGTAAATTATGAAAAAAAATGCACTGCACAAAATACAGACATGATCTGGATGCCACTTACTTTGGATTTCTACCTCCTCCTAATAATCTTCAAGGTGTTGCTGGCATTTTCACTGTGTAGGTCCCTGGGGTGGGGGGGTAAAATGTAGCTGGCCTGATTCTAACTGGAAGAGGGAAGTCAAAGAGGAGCTGACATCCCAGACACCTCTTCCCCTGGTGGGGGTGTTACAGAACCTGGACTGGATCGCCCGACGGAAGATCCAAGCAGCACCCAGAGATCTTGGAGGACAGGAGGTTTATTTAATGCCGGTGGGCTCAGAGGAGAGTGGTCTCCAAAGGCCTGAGCCCCGAGCACAAATAAAGGGGGCAATTTATACACTTCTACTTCCGCATACTGGGCACTTTGGGCGCATGCGCGAAGTGGGGCAGGGAGAAGAACCCGGAAGAGCCCCAGGGCAAGGACTGGGCCTTTCTCGCTGGCTCCGTCGGCCATTTTAGGACACAGATTTTCCTTATCATTCCACCCTTTGATGCCCCTTTAAACACCTAGTTTAGAGGGCATCATTCTGTTTGACTCTGAGGGTTGACTGCAAGGTTTGGGGCGAACACGGACTTAATCATAAACTTAACAGCACACCAGGTAGCAGAAGACCAGGACTGACTGGGGCCAGGAAAACCATGGTGAAATGCGCTCAGGAGTAGACAGCAGAGGGCCAGTAAAAGTGGGATCTATGACCTTAGGTAGAAGCCTCCGGGGGGAAGTCCAGTCAGGAGGGGCAACAGTGTGGAGTCCGACTCCCAAGATGAGGGAAATCACGCCGAAGCTGGAGTGGGTTCATGAAGTCTGGCTGGACTCTCCATTGGCGAGGCTCCTCGGCCAAATGATGAGCTTTCCAATCTTTGACCCAAACTGAGTCCCCTGTCTGGAAGGAGTGTACCTGAGACCCTAAGGAGATTGGGGCCCTCTCAAAGGTGTACTTTTGTAATTTCTTTAGGGTGGCTCCAGGGCCTGAAGCTGCTCCTTTATCCCTTTATCTCCAACCTGATGCCAGTTTCCTGGAAGGCTTCCCAAGCACAGGGGAGGCCGTCCATATATTAAATCAAATGGGGAGAAACCTGATGTCCTGGGTGTGCAGCGAGCACGCAGAAGAGCTAGGGGTAGCAGATCGGCCATGGAAGTTAGTCTCCTGACAAAACTTTGCTAAGGTTCCCTTGATGGTGCGATTCATTCGCTCTACTGTTCAGAGACCCCGTCTCCTCTTGCCTTGGGTTGAATCAGAGGCTAGTGTGTCCAGTGGGCTCAAAGGTTATCTGAGCCCTAAGCTTGGAGAGTATGTCTCGGCCCAGGAGAGGGATGGGACAATCAGGCAGATCATGTTGGACCTTGTGGCCCCCGAGTTCAACTGGCGAGCCTGGCAAAAGGGCTGTTGTATCACCCGTGTCCCAGTGGCCCCAAGGACGGTCACAGTCCTTTTGCTGAAAGGGGCCAATGGGGAGGTGACAACAGAGTGCTGCCCCAGTATCAACCATAAAAGTCACTGGTTGGCCCCCCACCTTCATTCTGACCATAGGCTCATGGGGACAAAGAAGAGCCCAGTCCCCCTCAGTCTGAGTCCATTCCCGCAAGGCCTATGAGGTCCTCCTCTTGGGGGGTCTTATAGTGGCTGGGCATTTGTTTTTTCCAATGCCCTTTCTCTTTACAGTAGGCATACTGATTCCTTGCCAAGGGGGTTCTGGGCTTCCCCCCTTTTGGTGGTTGGGGTCTCCCCGTCTTTGTGTTGTCCTTTTCTTTCAGGGCGGCGGCAAGGAGGCTGACTTTCTTTTTCATCTTTTTGTTGGCTTCCTGTTCGGCTGCGACCTCCCTGTTCATGTAGACCTTATTGGCAATCTCTGTTAGTTGGGTGATGTTCATCCCGGCGAAACCCTCTAGTTTCTGAAGTTTTTTTCTGATGTCTAGGGCAGCCTGAGCCACAAAGGAGGTGTTTACCATCTGTTGGCTTTCCTGTGCCTTGGGGTCAAATGGAGTGTATATCCTGTAGGCTTCATATAGTCTTTCGTAGTAGTCCCCGGGGGACTCCCCTGGTTGTTGAGTGACCAAGGATACCTTAGTCATGTTCATGGGTTTCTTAGCTCCTGCCCGGATTCCCCGGAGGAGGGCCTTCTGGTACCAGCGGATGTAGGCCTGTCCCTCGGTTGTGGTGAAGTCCCATGCAGGGCGCTCTTCGGGTGCGTCTGTGTTAGCCCAGGCAGCGGGGTCGATGACTCCCGCTGGTGCGTGCTCTTCCAGGTACTGCCGTGCACCTTTCATTATTCTCCTCCTTTCCTCTGTGTTAAACAGGGTGTGGAGTAACTGTTGGCAGTCTTCCCAGGTTGGCTGATGAGTCTGGAAGAGGGATTCTATAAGGTCTACCATGCCTGTGGTTTCTCAGAGTAGGATAGGGTGTTACGTCTCCAGTTGAGGAGGTCAGTGGTGGAGAAGGGCTGATAATACATGATGGAACGGCCGGGTTGGACCATCCCATCTTCATCGCGCCTCTCGGGTTCCTGCATCTCTCATCGGCTAGGATTTGTGGAGACTGGGGCTTTTGCTGATTTTCTTTGGGTCGCCTGGATGAGGCGATTAAGACCCTGGCCGTCCCTGCCTATTGCAAGCAAATCGCACCCAGGGGGGAAGGGTCTGAGCAATTCCTAGCCGGGAGTCAATGTACGGAAACTGGTCAGGGTATCCTCGGTCTCCTGTTATGACTCGCCATACTCGATGAATCGCTGGGACATCCAATGTCCCTTCTGAAGGCCACCCGACAAAGGTGGGCCATTCCAATTCACATAGGGTTCTCAACTTGCCAGGGTTCATCCTGACTCCATAGTCTCCCGAAAACCCCTTTCCCTGAACTTTGGGGCCGGTAAGTGGTATGGAGTCTCCAGGTGATGTTGAGAGATTTGGTCAAGACCTGTACAATGTCTGCCACAAATGCGGGTCCATTGTCCCTATGGATTGTTAATGGCAGGCTGAACTGGGGCACGATCTCCTGCAAGAGGACTTTAGCTACTTCCCGGCTTTGCTCCGTCCTGGTCGGGAAGGCTTCGACCCACCCAGAGTATGTGCATACTATTACTAGGAGATATATGAACCCCCTGCTCGGCTGCACATCTGTGAAGTCTACCTCTACATCTTTGAAGGGGGTTTCTCCCATCCTCTGGACACCTGGCGGGGACCGTGGTGCAGACCGAGCATTATTTTTAGCATATGTTATGCACCATTCACTCGTTGCTTGGCATAGTGCAGGCAGCTGACTGATGTAGTAGTGCTTCTTGAGAAGGGTCTCTAATGCAGTTTTTCCCAGATGAGTGTATTGATGGTGTTCCTTGACTAGATGCCCTCCAGTTGCTGTTGGAAAGAAGATGCACCCATCTGGCATCATCATCCCTTTTCAGTCAGGGTGGCCCCCTCAGCCATGGCCCATTCCTTTTTCTTCCGTAGGTGTCAGGGCCATGGTGAGGGAAGGGGCTCTGTCCATGTCCTCACTGGCTGCGGTCTTGGCTGCCTCATCTGCCAGACGATTTCCCCGCGCTATGGGGTCATCTCCTTTCTGGTGTCCCTTACAGTGCAGGATTGCTACTTCCTTTGGAAGCCAGATGGCTTTGAGGAGTCTCAGTGTCTCCTCCTTGTTCTTTTTTTTTTTTTATAAAGATTTTATTTATTTATTTGAGAGAGAGAGAACGAGAGACAGAGAGCAGGAGAGGGAGGAGGGTCAGAGGGAGGAGAAGCAGACTCCCCGCTGAGCAGGGAGCCCGATGCGGGACTCGATCCCGGGACTCCAGGATCATGACCTGAGCCGAAGGCAGACGCTTAACCATCTGAGCCACCCAGGCGCCCCCTCCTCCTTGTTCTTGATAGCTTTTCCTGCTGCAGTTAGGAGGCCCCTTTCCTTGTAGATGGCTCCATGTATATGTACAGTAGCAAAGGCGTACCGACAGTCAGTATGGATGTTGACTCGCTTGCCTTCACCGAGGGTGAGGGCTTGGCCTAAGGCATATAATTCAGCCCGTTGAGCTGACCATCCAGCTGGTAATACCTTAGCTTCTAGGACTTCAGTGGTTGTGGTTACCGCACAACCCGCTTTCCGGGCACCCTCTTGTAGGTAAGTGCTGCCATCGCTGAACAGCGTGAGCTCTGGATTCTTTACGGCTTGATCCTGCCGATCTGGATGGCTCGTGTAGACTTATCAGTCACCTCGGAGAAGTCGTGGTCTGGTTCCCCCTCTTCCATGGGGAGAAAGGTTGCTGGATTTAATGTCCTTACTGTTCCGAGGGTGACCCGCGGGTTTTCACAGAGGAGCCCTTGGTATTGTGCTAGCCTAGAGTTGGAAAGGAAGCGGGGTCCCTGTGTGTTCACAACTGCATGAGGGACCTTGACGTTAAGTTCTTGCCCCAGGGTAAGTTTGTCCACCTCCTTGATGAGGTAGGACTGTGGCTGCTAGCGCCCTGAGGCATGGTGGCCATCCTGCTGCCACAGGGTCCAGCTTCTTTGACAGGTAAGCAACTGGCCGTTGCCAGGGTCCAACAGTCTGGGTGAGTACCCGAGGGCTATTTTTCCCTTTTCAGTCCAGGTAGGGGGTTCTTGATCTGGTCCCCCTAAGAGATCATAAAGGGGTCTTGCTGTTGCTGAGAACCCAGGGATCCAGATGTGGCAGAATCCTGCAGTCCCCAGGAATTCTCCTAGGCCCCTTTCTGTCTAGGGCTGTGGCAGGGAAATGATGATCCTTTTCCTCTCCGGCCCTAGTTCTCTTTTCCCTTGGGTGAGGAGAAAACCAAGGTATCAGACCTGTTGTTGGCAGATTTGTGCCTTCTTCCATGAGGCTCCGTATCCCGAGTCTGACAGTTTTTTTCTGAGCCACTTAGGTGCCCCCGGGGGTTGCTTTTTAAACACACAGCTTCTGGGATATTCCCCCCATCCCACCCATTTTGATTCAGTGGGTTTGCATAGGCCAGATAGTATTACACCCAGTGCTCATCACAACACATGCCCTCCGTAATACCCATCACCTGGCTCCCCCATCCCCCAAATAGTTGCCTTTTTAACAAGGTCCTCCCAGGTGACTCTTATAAAGGAGGTTTGGAAACAATGTCTAAGCCTTGCTGTTCAGAGTGTGGCCAGTGGACCAGCAGGATCTGTATGGCCTGGGGTATCTTGTCTAAATCGCCAATGTCAGCCCTACCCGGGACAGACAACCGGAATCTGCCTTTCAACAGCGTAGCAGCTTGGCTTTTGATCTGACCTCTTCTCTGTTTTCATTTTACTAGGGTTTCTCCCCCGACTTTTGCCCCAGTCCTCTCCAGAAGAGCCAGTGTCCCCTGCCTCTCCCTACCTGAGACCTGTCCCATCCCTGGGGGATGCTCGCCCCAGCCTCCCACCACCCAGAGACGACAGGGAAAGGTGCTCTGTGAAGCTAAAGAACCTAAATAGCTAGAGATCTTGCCTTGTTAGAGAAGGCCGACTTGACTCCCAGGTCTTCCGACCTCCGCAAATTCCAGACCCCCAGGCCTGTCTCATGAGCTCAATTTTGGTTGCTCCGCTTTGTCTCCACCAAGTGTTCTGAAGCATTTCACACACGACTGGGCTTAGGCAATCTGGCCAGACCTTGAAATTTTTGATCATGGTCTCTAGAACCATAGGTTTACTCTGCCCTGACCCCATGGTGATGTCCCCGTGTGTGGTGGTGCAGAGACAGACAAAGGGGGGGGGGTGCCTCCTGAGGTGAGGAGACCAATCAGATGCCCGTCTGGCCGTGTCCCGAAGGAGCTTAGGTGAGGCTTAGCCGTAGCGGTCTCAGCATCGCGACTTACGATCGGAAACTATTCCAGTGCCACCATAGACCGTATGCCGTTCACCACGGAATCGCAGACGGGCCCACTTGGACTCCATAGGCTTCTGGGGACCTTAAGGGTGCCCGTCCATGGAGTCACAGAATCAGTCCGCTTGAGCAAGCCAGGTTGGACTGCACATTCACTCACACATTCACACTCCAGAAGTTATTACATTCCCTCCCTGGGAATCCCTACTTGTGAGACCTCTAAGAGGTCTCTGGGAGGTGACCAGGCTCCCCTTCCATCCCAGTGGGTGGGCCTGTCTGGGTCCTGGGGCCCATGGCCTTACCGGAATCCGACGTCGGGACCGGGTCCTCACCTGCCAAGTCTCCTCGAGTCTGGCGGGAACAGCAGAGCGGGGCCGGCCCAAGGCGACCGGGGCGGGAGACTGCCGAAAATTAGGCAGAGCGCGCCTTCTCTGTTAGGATCCCTCCTTCCATCACCGCCTCGCCATTGCCCCCAAACCGGTGGCAACAATGGGCCAGCGCGGTTGGGTTTCCCGGTCAGGGAACGAAATGTTACGGAACCTGGACTGGATCGCCCGACAGAAGAACCAAGCGGCACCCGGAGATCTTGGAGGAGGGGAGGTTTATTTAATGCCGGCGGGCTCAGAGGAGAGTGGTCTCCAAAGGCCTGAGCCCCGAGCACAAAGGGGGCAATTTATACACTTCTACTTCCGCATATTGGGCACTTTGGGCGCATGCGGGAAGTGGGGCAGGGAGAAGAACCCGGAAGAGCCCCAGGGCAAGGACTGGGCCTCTCTTGCTGGTTCCATCGGCCATCTTAGGACACAGATTTTCCTTATCAGGGGAACTGGGGAGATATTATTAAAGCGGACAAACTTGCAACCAGAAGATGAATAAGTTCTGGGGAGTGAATGCACAGCATACTGACTGTAGTTATAGGCTTCAAAATTGCTAAGGGATTCGATCTTAAATATTCTCACTACAAAAGAAAAATAATGATTAGGTGGCATGATAGAGGTATTAGCTAAGGCTACGGTGGTAATCATACTGCAGTATATAAATGTATCAGATCAACATGCTGTATGCCTTAAACTTAACATGTTATATATCAAGTATATCTCAACTTTTAAAAAATGTTCAAAAATGGGTAACAGCATCCATTCTGGAATTTACCTTAAAAAGAAACAAATAGAATCAAAATCTAGAGCCATGCTACCCGAAGTGTGGTCCCCCAAGCAGCAGCATTGGCCCCAGTGACAGCCGGTTAGAAACACAGACTCTCAGGCCCCAGATCTACTGAATCAGAATCTGCATTTTGCCAAGATCCCCAGTAAGTTGGCCAAGTGCTGCTACAGAAAATCTCCTGGTGAGCTAATAAAGAACACAGAGTTTCAGGCTTGTTGAAGTGAGATGTCGCCTGGACCTTTGTATTTTTACCAAGTTCCTCAGGTGGCTCCAACACCAGCCAAAATATGAACAGGAGCGCACAGCAGGCTGCACTGTTAATACCGTAGCCGTGAGCCATGAGCCACATGCAGCTCTTGACAGTCACATTGTAATTACTTACAGTTGAACAGAATGAAAAAGTCAGTCACACGAGCCACAGTATTTCAGTGTTCAAGAGCCCCTCTATTGAGCAGTGCAGAAATTTCTGTTGGACATCACTGGCCTCATAGGTTTTCTCAATCTTGGCTACACGTTAGAACCACTGGCCATTGTTGTTGTTAGTAGTTTGTTTTAAAGTTAAATGCAGAATGCTTATTTTAGGCCTCATCCTACAGGCATTTTATCTTCATAGGAACCTGACCTAGCATTTTCTAGTAAGAACACCATTAGGAAAGTGATGACCTTGATCTTGATAAGACCTCACAGACACCCTGCTCAGATGATCGTGTGAGATATTGTCATTTAAGTTTGCTCAAGCCCAGGTTACCGTGCCAGGTTCTACATAGGTAACTTTGTGGATGTGATATTTCTTCATTTTCCCTTTTATTAACTGAAAAGGTCACATAAAAGCACTAAGAAAACCTTACACGATTCCATACAACCATTACACTAGTTCTGTTTAGAGCCATTACCCACTATCCTTACATATCTGCCTACAGAATCTGATTTTTCACAGGCCACCCAGCCTGACTGTTCAATAGGTTTACAACAATTATAAAACTGTATTTCTCTAGATCAGCCCCCACCGCCAACCTGCGGACTGACTACACAGAAACATCATCTCCAAATGCCTGACTTTCAGCTCCTGACGTTCTGGTTTGTCCCATACACATTTTCCCACAAACGTAATGCACCTCCTTCAGCCGCTGCTCCTACAAGGACAGTGGAACCCCAGAGACCCAGGCTGCTATAGTGATGTCCTTTGCTGCTTCTGACTCACAGACATGCCTCCATTTCATACTCGAACAATCTCCAAGAGTCACTCAACTAGGTTACTTTAACAGAGTGGTCCTTTATGGAGATTTGCATGGTGGGGCACTTAGACGTGCTGGATCTTCTTGTCCCAGCCCAAGCCCCTGAAAGATCGATTTGACATTGCACTACATGGAAACATCTTTCCTCCGATCAACCATTCCCTAACCAAGTGTGCATTTGGATTCTCCTTCCTTTGGGGGTTAGCAAGGAGTAGCCCCGATTCTCAGTGAAGCTCAGTGCTAGAGGTGGGAGAGGGCCAGTGGCCCTACATGGCTAGTCATTGTCCTTAGCAGGGCTGAGACTAGGGTAAGGCAGTGAGGCACTCCCTCTCTGGGCCATACCAGGACAGGTAAAATTTTGACACTGTGCTCACCATGGATTTTTTTGCCTTAATTCTGATTTTTTAAAATAGTACACAAATTTTTTTTTGTCTTGATTACTGAAGTGTGTTTGCCTGGCACTCTGTTAAATTTTGTGCAAGTGTCTCGCTTGCCTCACCATAGTCCCAACCCCTGATCCTCTCCATTGAGCTCCTCTGTCCCTCATTTGATAGAGTCTGGACAGGCCTACTGCTCATGCCATCACGTCATACTTAGTATAAATCCCACCTGGCAACCCCGTTTAGCCCCTGAGCTACACACAAATGATTGCTACCTCGTTGTAATCACAGTGTTCACCATTTGTTGTATTATGTTTAATTTCATAAATGATTGTTTCATAAATAATTTTCCTTGTTTCTAGGTTGCCTTAATTGCCTCTTTTAACAGCTGGAAGATAGTCTACTCGGCCAATGCACTCTACTTAACTGTTCTATGATTGGGTATTCATTGCTCATTCATTAATGAGCCTTTAGGTCTGCAAAGAAGCAAAGTGTTGAGGTAGAGGCTTGAGTGGGACAGAAACCACGCTGCCAAATCAAGTCGGAGGCTTTTTTGATGTCGTTTTGGAGTTTGGAAGTTTGGGGACTCTTTTTGTTTGTTTGCTTTCTGGTGGGCTGCAAAGAGGAGAGGAGAGTTCAGCAAAAGCTGGAGCCCAAGTCGGCAGACCCAGGGGAAGGGCATCGGAAGGAGATGTATGTTGAGAACCGAAGGTATCGACTATACGGAGCCACAGTGGAGACCCCGCTGTTACTGGCACATCTCAGTAACGGTCTACCACGGGGCGCGTGCATACAAAGGAAGCCACTAAGCAGATAAATTCCATCTGACAAAGGCAAAGACGGGATTTATGTCAGATAAAGAGGAGGGAGAAGAAAAAAAAGCAGACATTTGTAAGTGGTGACGTTTGCTTTCTTTCCCCTAGCATCGCTTCCCAGGCTGATCAGCTGGCAAGGAGCGGAGAGGCCAGAGGAGGTGCCTACTGACAGAAGACCAGGAGGAACGCACCTGTGGTCAAGACCCAGTCGCTTCAGGTCTCCTGCTGCCCCTCGGAAGAACCCAGTCCGGGACCCGTGGGGCACTGCAGGAAGGAGTGGGGAGGGGTTGTTGCCGGATTTAGGCAAGTGTTAAGGGATTCTAAGGAAAGTTTAAGGAAGTGGGGACATGTTCCGAATTCCATGTTGTCAAGAGGCAGAAGCAATACAATAACTGGGCGACCTCATTTTTATTCGAGAGGTGGGAAAATTAAGAAAGGGCTAGAATTGTCACTGGGAAAGGAGCGGCAGTGAGTCTCATTAGTCAGAAGTGGGGGATTGTTAATAATTTTCCTGGTCTCTGTCTAGTTCCCAAAGTGCTCACAGCGACCTTCCCTGGACATTACTTCCCGTGAGTGCTATTTTGCTTCACTTGGGACTATCGTGGCCAAGTCGCCATCAGGGCTGTTTGTCACTCTCTCAGTCCCTCCTTTTGGCCAAGGGCAGACTAGGTCAGCCTCCAGGATGTTAATCTCTAGAGTCCAGGTCCACACAAGTTCAGACATTCTGCCCTTGAACAGCAGGATCAATCACCAAGGGAATAATTTTGGTCATTCACGGACGTACCAGGAGACCCTGGGGATCTACTTGGACATGTTTGGGACAGGCTGCTTCTGCTCTGGGGCTGCCAATGTCTTTGGATGGCACACATATTTCAGTTATGCCCTCGCTCTCCTCCGGTTTTTCTGAACAGATGCAAATGCTGAGTCTTAGCTTCAGTTCCCTCCAAATGCAGACCCCTTGGTGACAGCACGTACACAGGCAATTCACTGTGGAAAGTCATCCCTTTCAGCAAGGGTGGCTCCCGCGCATCGGGGCCCACCTGAGGGCCTGTAGAAGATCCACCTCGGAATGGTCCACCTGAGATCCAGAAGAGGGGAGTCTTTTTTTTTTTTTTTTTTTATTCATGAGAGACAGAGAGAGAGAGAGAGGCAGAGGGAGAAGCAGGCTCCCAAGGAGCAGAGAGCCCGATGCGGGGCTCGATCCCAGGACCCTGGGATCATGACCTGAGCCGAAGGCAGACGCTTAACCATCTGAGCCACCCAGGCGCCCAGAAGAGGGGAGTCTTGACCCACCAGCCCATCCTCACGGCCAAGGGTCCCCCATGAGCCCCTCCCCCTTCCAGAGTGACTGGGCGGCTCCCATCGGGGTCCCTGCCTGGCAGATGTGAAACATTTGCTTGATATGCCGGAGATGAATGGATAAATGAAAAAAAAACATTCCAGCATTTTGCCCCTAAGAGTTTTCAAAGATTTCTGTGGTCCCCACATTAGTAGGATCAAGTCCCAAAGAGGCTGTCTCATATTGATATGTTGAGAAACCTAACACCCAACCAGGTTGCCTAGCTTTACCTAGAGGATGCCCATGGCCTCCTAGAGCTCCTTTGAGTAATTAGCCAGAGTTCTGCCTGGCTCTGCCGGGCCCCAGAACCTTTTGTACTTGTGGGTGAAGGCCCTCAGTAAGCGCATGTCCCTACAGACCAGATGCACTCTGGGCCCAGTAATGAGAAAAGGAATAAAAGAGAGAAGGAAGACAGATTAGCTCTAGCCTGCCCCATACCATCACATTGGATGCACACCTTCTTGGGAAACTATCTGGACAACGTAAAATTTCCCCCACCATCCGAGAAAGTCCAGCGTTCCTCTGAAACCTTTTGTAAGCCGAAATGGTATAAATCGAGGAAGCAATTATCATTAATTTATATGGAAATCTTTTTGAACAGTCTCAGACTCCAGCAATAACCTCTTAGGCTTTTCTGATACCTCAAGACACATCTTGTTGATGGATGCACAAAATAAATCGAGATAAAGTGTGGAAGCTCACAGACCCAGTTCCAACCTCTGGCGGCTTGATGCTGACCTGCTGAGTGTAGTTTCGGGGAAGGAGCTTGGCGGGGCCGCTCCTGCTGCCCGGGGTGCAAGCTGCCTCTTTCGGGCTCGCTGCGGCGCAAATGCTGAACCCTATTTGCACTTTTCACCTTTTATCCATAAAAGCAAAAATCCTCTTCAGACTTCTTTCGGTTAGGGAAAACAGGTACTAATGTAGGTCTTTCACAAAAATGAAGTGTCATAAGATGAACTTTTGAAAAGCGGGGGATACCCGTGCCTCTATTTTTAGCGGTATAACTCCAGCAAAACTCTGCACTGAAGGGTAAGCATTCAGCCTGTTAAGACTGGCCAGAACTGAAAAGGACCCCAAAATGTAATGATTGAAACTGGTAATGTACATAAAGAGCTAGACCAGTTCGTCTCATTCAAAATCCTATCTCTTTGCGAGCAATTTTCTTCCACTTCAAAATCTCTCATTATATACCCTTTCATTCAAAATGTTAATTCTCCCTCCTCTTGTAATTTAACCATCTACTAATCATTTCTGGGATGGAAACACATATTCCTAAGTGAAACGCTTGTGAAGGGCTGAATTAAGCAGGCAGCAGATTTGTGTCTCTAATTTCTTGTCTAATGGTTAATAGAATTGCCAAGGAAGAACTTTTTCAAAGTCTTAAACAATTCATGATAATGTTTTTGTGCAAACTAAACTTTTTGGGGCCAGACAGAGGCTTATAGCCCAGTGAAGTGGGGAAAAGACCAAAGTAATAACAACACGTTGCCCCAAAATGATATTTGCAAAGCTGATTAACAGTCGACAAAAATACAGTGCAACTCTTTCCAAATAAAAGGAAAGCTATGAGATATGGATTCTAGCCTTGGGTCTTCTGGTTACTAGCTAAGGGACCTTGGGCACGGGTCTGCATCTCCCACCAAATTTCTGAGTCCATTTATAAGAAAAATGATTGAAATTGGATGATGAACCCCAAAGAAGACAATAGCAAGGAAGTTTTATGTAAAGAAGAGACTATCAATGTGATGGGCTGGGGAAGAAGTCAGACATTCTCTCTGATTTTCTCTACCATCACCTCTAGCCAGTCCACCCCACTGCTCAAGCGAGTCTCTAACCAGAGTAATTTATGGTCTCCTTTAACAAAACAACGTCTCAAGGATGTCGGCCATGAGCAAGACCAGCTAAGACTTTCCTGTGTTTGAAATTGAGAGATAAGCAATTGGCTCCAAACTGGATTTCATTTATAAATGTAAAACTGAATCTAGATTTGGTCAACAGTTCCTGCTGAACCCGAATATCATCCTTTACCACTCTCAAGAAGAAACTTTAAAGATCTGAGCATTTTGAGAGCCTCCACTCCCTGCTGTCTTCACAAAATAAAAAATTTCCCAGACTATCAGATGCAGGGTGTGGTAAATTCCGCAAAGGGCCCAATTCTTCACCCCTCCCCGGATCCATACCCTTTGCCATGTAATTCTGTAGAGCCCTCCTGCTATAGAGCCCAGCCGGGTACGGAGCCTGGGTTTGTGGGGACCGGTGCAAAACAAAAATGTAGGACCCCTTGTTTGAAAGGCAGCAAATGAGGGCTATTACAGCTGCTCAAATATAGAGCCTTTTCCTTTCTTCCACAGTATGTCTTTCTTTCTTTCTCTCTCAACATGTCATGGTGTTTTTTGCTATTTAATGTCATTCTAAATAAAGAAAAATTTTAAATTATTAGCATGAATTTTACAGTTCATCTTTATATTTTGCAAGAAGTGACACTTGAGGCTGGGACAACCATGCAAAGTGCATGAGACAGGGACCCTTGTGCAAGCATAAATATGCTGTGTCTCCCCTGGCCTGAGGAGTTTTAGAGTATGGACACAGTGGCATATTTACCTTTGAACTCCCAGAACTGGGCACAGTGCCTGCTACATAGTAAGCAATAAATACATATTTAAGGAAGAAAGAGAAGGAAGAAGAAAATAAGTTTGAAAATCAGTTTTGCTTGGGAGTATGAGAAGAAACTGGCACGCTCACATATCACTGGGTGAGACTGTAAAATGGTGCACCCACTTTGGAAAACCATCTGGCAGGTCCTCAAAAAGTTAAACATAAAGTTCCTGTAGGACCCAGGAGTCCCACTCCTAGGTACATACCCCAGAGAACTGAAAGCATGTGTTCACACAAAAATTTGTACATGAATGTTCATAGCAGCATTATTCCGAATAGCCCAGAAGTGAACACGATTCAAACGTCCATCAACCAGTGAACAGATAAACAAAATGTGGTCTATCCATACAATGGAATATCCAGCCATAAAAAAGAAGGAAGCATTGACACCTGCTACAACATGGATGGCCCCTGAAGGCACCACACTAAGTGAAAGAAGCCAGTCACATATCGCATGATTTCATTGGCATGAAATGTCCAGAATAGCTGAATCCATCCAGATAGAAAGCAGATTGGTGGTTGGGGGGAGGGGGTGGCTGGGCAGAGGGGGGAATGGGGAGGGACTGTTAAGGGGTAGAGAATTCCTTTTTAGGGTGAGGAAAGGGTTTTGGAATGAGATAGTGATGCCGGTTGCACAACTTTGTGACTCTACTAAAAACCACCACATTTTACAAATCGTATGGTATATGAACTATATGTCAAATCTAAAAACACACTTCTGCTTGGGTCCATTTCTTACTAGTGGTGTGACCTTTGAAAAGTTATGTAACCTCTCTGAACTTCAGTCTCCTCAACTATAAAGTGGGAAAAAAATAATACTTGACACAGAATTGTTGGTGGAGAGGTAGCTAGCGATTAAATGTACAGCAGTTTGCACCAGTGTTTAGGGCCTCGGCCCTTACCCGCTGCCCTCAGTGTCAGGGAGGGTCTCTGGCAGGCTTCAGGGCGAAGGGATACAATGAACTCCCTCACTCACCCTCTTTCCCCGGGGAGTAGAATGTGAGGGAACATTTAGCCAGGGAGTGGAGTGGTGGAAGTTCTCTCCCTTGTCCTGTAAGTGGATTCTCTCCCCCTCTTCTCACTCCTTCTTGGGAGGGGATCTGCCTTCAAGGGAGCAGATGAGACCCCAGGGGAAAAAAGCTAGGACAGGGGCGCCTGGGTGGCTCAGTCGGTTAAGCAGCTGCCTTCAGCTCCGGTCGTGATCCCAGAGTCCTGGGATCGAGCCCCCGTATCAGGCTCCCTGCTCAGCCGGGAGCCTGCTTCTCCCTCTGCCTCCGCCTGCCGCTCTGCCTACTTGTGCTTTCTCTCTCTGTCAAATAAATAAATAAAATCTTAAAAAAAAAAAAAAAAAGCTAGGACAATGCCTCCCCAAGCTTGGCTGGTCTCTAGGCTGTGAGGGGCAGAGTAACAGGGCTTTGGGGGATTTCTGCTTGGTCCAGCCACTCTCAGCACCTTAGTGTGAAATAGTGTGAACAGTGATTTCTTGCTGGACCCAGACACTCAGCAGGAATACAGTTTCAGGGAGGAGAAGGAAGCCCCAGTATCTGGCACCGCCAGGGCCAAACAGACCCATGCGGGACTCCAGGCAGCAAGGCGATACCTGCCCAAACAGAATGATCTTGAATTGTATTTGCTCAAAATAATTTAGTGACGGTGGGTAGTTATTGATGAGGAGTGTTTTCATATTTCCACCAGAGGGCGCTGTCTGCCTCCTTGGTGGCCACACCAGCGTTCTATAGGAAAGAGATGGGGAATTAACTGGTACCATATGACCAATTTTTACAGTAAAGTTTTCAATTAGCAATAATCGCGCCTCGGATAAACCTCATTGGCTACGATACTGCCACTGCGCAAAGCTTACAGTAAAGTTTTAACACGGTGGAAGTGACTCCCCAGTCTACACTTCTAATCTTAAACTTCCCTCCAAACACCGGTCCTACATTTTCCGCTTCCTGCTTCCTATTTCCACCTGGATGTCCTGCTCACTGTGCCCCAAACGGAGCTCATCATCTTCTCTCCCAAATTGAGCTTCTTATCTCGGTGTGTGGACCTACGACAGCTAATTCTATTCTGCAGAATGTGAAAGGCAAAGGGATCCCTGGCTGAAACCTGCTCACACTGTGCTTGCCGCGTCAGGCCCTCAGGAGAAAGCAGCATCTTTTTCTACTCCGCACAGAGGCACCGTCACTTGTCTCTCGTACTCAGCTGAGCCATGTGCATGGAGGCGCTTTTCTCTAGTCCGCATCTGCCACCATCTCTGAATGTCAAAATCGTATTTTCATCCCTGAAGATCCATCACAGTTGTTGCCATTGCCATAAAACCTTTTCTGAGCTGCTTCCTCTCCTGCACTCCCACACCCTTAGGCCACACCTTTCCATCCAAATTTTCAAAGCACCTTACTATACTCGAATTGTGGCATTTCCCCCTTTCTGCCTGGTCGTCAGCTATATTTTTTATTGTGGTAAAAAAACGCTTAACATTAAATCTGCCGGGACGCCCAGGTGGCTCAGTCGGTTAAGCGGCTGCCTTCGGCCCAGGTCATGATCCCAGGGTCCTGGGATCGAGTCCCACATCGGGCTCCTTGCTCAGCAGGGAACCTGCTTCTCCCTCTCTCTCCCTCTCCTTGTGCTCTCTCTGTCAAATAAATAAAATCTTTAAAACAAACAAACAAACAAACAAAAAACATTAAATCTGCCATCAACCATTTTAAGAGTGCAGTTCAGTAGTGTTAAGTATATTCACATCATTGTGCAATAGATCTCTGGAACTTTTTCATCTTGCAATGCTGAAACTTTATAGACATTAACCACCAATTCTTCCCACCCCTGGTAACCACCTTTTTCCTTTCTGTTTCTATGATTTTGACCACTTCAGATACTTCATGTAAGTGGAATCGTCCCGTATTTGTCCCCCTGCAACTGGCTTCTTTCGCGTAGTATAAGGTCCTCTAGGCTCATCCATGTTGTACTATGTGACAGAATTTCCTTCTTTTTAATTAATTTTCATATCCCATTATATGTATAGGCCACATTTTCTTTATCCATTCATCTGTCCATGGACATTTGAGTGGATGGTTTCCCCCTCTTTGCTACTGTGAATAATGTTGTGACGAACAATGGGTGTGCAAACAGCACTTCAAGATCCTGCTTTGAATTCTTTTGGCGAGGAAGCCGGAAGTGGGATTGCTGGATCATAGGGTAGATTTACTTTCAATATCTGGGGACCCTCCATACTGTTCTCCACAGTGGCCGCACCAGTGTGCATGCCCACCCACGGTGCAGGAGGGTTCCAACTTCTCTGCATCCTCATCAACACCTGCTGTTTTCCCTTGTTCTGTCCATCGTGGCACCTAGCTATTTCAGTACGCGTGGCTGTATTCGTTTCCTGGGGATGCTGTAACAAATAACCACAACCCGAGTGGCTTAAAACAACAGCAATGTATTCTCTTGTAGTTCTGGAGTCCAGAAGTCCCAAATCAAGATGTGGGCAGGGCTGGCTCCCCCTAAAGTCTCGGAGGGAGAATCCGTTCCCTGCTGCTGTCTCAGCCTCTGGTGGCCGCCAACCGCACTTGGCACTCAGCACTCCTTGGCTTGGAGCTGCAGGAGTTCAGTCTCTCTCCACCTCCATCTTCACGTAGCCGTCTTTTCTCTATGTCTTCTCCTTTTCTGTCCCTTATAGACACGGCCCCTGGATTTAGGATCCATCCTAATTGCAGCAGGGGGCACAATTCAACCCCCTACAGTTGTCATTACTACACTAAGCTCCTCAAGATCAGGATCTATGTCTTGTGCGTATTTGTTTACACCCACCCAAGTGTCTAGCATTGTGCCTTAAACACAGAAAGCTTGTAGAGTTTGCAGCTAGGTGGCCTGGTGGGTGGTCAGACGATGGATATTGTCTCACCTGTTGGATGGCCACCTAATGCGGTCAGAGTTGGGAGGTGTGCATCAGGGATTGACGCACCCCACAGAAACTCGATAATCTTTCCAGGTATGACTTTTAAAATACAGTGCAGAGAACTCACTGAAAAACCACACGTGGCTTCATAGCCACATAGCTTAAATGAAAAACTCCCAATTCTTGCAAATATATCCCAGATGAAGCCTGGCTGGCCTTGGGAGATGAAGGTAAACTTGGCCAAAACCCCAAGTTTCACAATGAGAGTCCCCAGCCCTCCCCCTGAGTCCTGGAAATCCTCAACTCCCTCCTTCACGGTTCTGACTTGTTGTTCCTGTGTGAGTTCTTGACTCCTTTCCTTGCCAAAGGTCAGATGCTTTGCCAGAAGCTGTGTGAGATCCCCAACCACCTCCCCGACACAAGCGGTTTGAGTGTTTGGAACTTCGCTCGAGGTTTGGGGGGTTACACAGTGCACCCCCAGTCTTTGGCCAGCTTGCTCATTTTACTTTCCCCTCGTTCTACTTTGCTCTGTCCTTTCCCTCTCTGGTTCAAAACACAAACTCCTTTCCTGTCTCATCCAGAAAGTTTTGCTCACACTTCCTCCCCCTGACATCTCAGCTTCTACTCTAAACAGGCTGATTTTTTTTAAATTTAAGGAAGGCAAGTAGGCAGAAAATAAAAGAGAGTGGGGAGGAGGAGGGAGGGAGGACCTGGAACCTTCTAAGAGGAAATCTCATACCAGCTATTAAAATAATATTATTTTATTTTCTTGTACTTTATAAATATTAATAACAAGTAAAAGTTGGAAGTTCTTTGAGTAGGGAGAGAAATGTAACAACAGCCTTTGGTCCACTTGCTGTAGACTTCCCCCAAACCTTGGCCTTCTTGCCAGAGTGAAGCAATCCTCTTCTCAAGTTTACATTTAATTATAATTGCAACTGTCATGATGATTAAGCCTCTCCCTTTGTCATTGTCTTTTCTTGGCATCATTTCTTTGGCTCAGCTTCCAAGCTATAGACGGTATGAATCACAGCGTATCTGTGCTTTTTAACTGTGGCGAAACCATAGGCAGCTTTTTGTTTATTCCCAGAATCTGTTCCAAAACAGCTGTTAAATGTTCATCCTTGCTTTTGTAATCTTATTTCAGAGAATTGTAACAGCAGCATCTTCTGTTTTTAATTCTCCTGAAGAAAGAAAAAAAGAACTCCCCGAGCTGGTGTGCTGTGCGTAGGTGCTAGTTAATGCCTTATTTCCTCTCATGTCCTTAATCAGGAAATTTCATAGTTCAGCAGGGGAAAGGTTCCCAGGAATGTGGCTCTGACCTCAACCAAGCTGTTGAAACACTCGACCACGAAAACAGCTTGCTCTGCAAGCCTCTGAGCGGTCCAAACTCAGGGCGACGAGAAGCTTCCATTTGACAAAGTCGTGAGGAAAGTTTGTACATTTTTCATGGTTAGTGATGGCTCCATCTCTAGTAGAATCAATCAGCTGAGAAGTAATACACGAAGTCATAAATCAACTGGTAGTCTGGACACAAATTGGCTGGTTGTTTTACTTTAGGGAGATTTCCTTCTGAAAAGCTGCGGCGGAATGATGGACACAATACCACATGGTATGAACAAGCACTCAGAAAAATCAAGACGATTTGTGCCTTATCTGGGTGCAAGATATTGCTTAGTTTAGAATCATTGCTTGAAGGCTAACAGCTTACGGCCATTTTTTAAATGTCATGAGCCATGTTTAAATTGTGTTTTACCAGTGGTTTTCACACCAGAGCTATACCTTGAAATAACCTGAGAAGAGTTTTAAACTGTATACTGGTAACTGTTCCCTACCCCCAAAGATTCTGAATCACTGGTCTTGAGTGAACCTTGGACATTGGTCTTTTTAAACTTATCTCCAGAAGATTCTCGTGTGCAGCCAGGATTAGAGCCGCTGCTTTCTGAAAATCACAACTGCAAGCAAACTTTGAAACCTGTATGTTGTGTATCGGGCACACACACTGCAACTGTGCACACTGCAGTAAGTCAACTGGTTTTACACTTGCCTGTGGTGTTTTTGCTTTATTTATTATTATTATTAGTTTCAGAGGTAAAGTTCAGTGATTCGTTGCATAGAACACCCAGTGCTCATCACTTCACGTGCCCTCCTTAATGTCCGTCACCCAGTTACCCCATCCCCCCACCCACCTCCCTTCCAGGGACCCTCAGTTTGTTTCCTGGAGTTAAGAGTCTCTTAGGGTTTGGGCGCCTGGGTGGCTCAGTAGGTTAAACCATCTGCCTTCGGCTCGGGTCATGGTCCCAGGGTCCTGGGATCGAGCCCCGCATCGGGCTCCCCGCTCAGCGGGGAGCCTGCTTCTCCCTCTGCCTGTCACTCCCCCCTGCTCGTGCTCTCTCTCCCTCTCTCAAACAAATAAATAAAATCTTTTAAAAAAAAGAGTCTCTTGTGGTTTGTCTCCTTCTCTGATTTCGTCTTATTTTTCCTTCCCTTCCCCTATGATCCTCTGTTTAGTTTCTTAAATTCCACATAAGAGTGAAATCATATAATTGTCTTTCTCTGATTGACATATTTTGCTTAGCATAATACCCTCTAGTTCCAGCCACCTCTTTGCAAATGGTAAGATTTCATTTTTTTTTTTATACTTGCCTGTCTTTTAAATAGAATTTGTTCTTCTATCAGAGATAACTTAGTCCATGACAAATAATCTTTGGCAAGCCTCACATTCACTTCTGTGTGACTTCGTGTGTCTGTGTGTGTGTCTCTCTCTCTGCCCCCCCGCCTCCGCACCCCCCACCCGGAGATGCAAACCTAATTTTCAGTCCACACCATGTTTTAGTGACTGAAAACCCCCCAGGCAGTTCAGACTGCCCTGGTGGACTGGCTTCTGAAACACATACATTATCCCCTGTTTGAGTGAGTATGATTCTCTTTCCCTCCTCAACCTCAGCAGGGGGAAAACACCAAAATGTGAGCCCTTGCAAACAACAACAACAACAACAACAACAACAACAACAACTCTTAATAACCCAGTTTTCCAGACTCGTCCTTGTCCAGTGTCCTCCATTTCAGGAAATGGCCCCTCAAATCCACTCTTACTAAACCAGTAACTTGGACGCAACCTTGATTCTTTGCTTCCCATCATCCCTCACATCTAATCCCTTGCACTCGCCCTCACGTTTAATCAACTCAGCGTCGGGGATAGAACTCACATTCACAGCTTCTCACCACGCCCACGTCACTGCGTTCTCGCCACGCCCACCGCCTTCTCGCCACGCCCACAGCTACCTGCCCGTTCCAAGCCAGGATCACAGTCCCAGCTCCATGCTGCATCGCCTCCCAACTGCTTTAGCCTCCCTCTCTGCTTTCACCCGTTCAAGCCATTCCACACCCAGCAGCCAGAGTAATGTTTTCATATGGCGGTTTATAAGCTACTTTTCTGCTGAAAGGCTTTCAGTAGCTGCTCATTTCAAGTGGAGTAAAATCCAAACTCCTCACCATCACCATGGGACCAGGCTGCAGCTACTGTATCCCAGCCGTGAGCTGTGTCCCTCTCCTTCTCCTCATCAGGATCCAGTCACACTGGTTGCTACCATTCCTGGAGCATGACAGGTTCTGCCCTGCTCTGGGCTTTCTCCTGTGCCTCAACTGGCTGGCTCCCTTAACCTGTCAGTCACCCTCTAAGTCTCCCTCTTCAGAAAGGCCTTCCCTGACGATTTTATCTCTGTCATAGCATCGGTGTATTTCCTTTCTTGTAATTATTTACTCGTTTGTTTGTCTTCTCTCTCCCCCAACTAGAATTGAAGCTCCATGACGAAAAGCACTTTCTCTGATTCACCGGTGTGTTCCCAGCCCCTAATAGCGGACCTGGCACACACTAGGAACACTTCAGGTATTTGCGGAATCATCAAACGAACGACTGGAAAGAGGAGCAGAGGAAGCGACTGGGTAATACATATCAGAGGCAATGTATCTCTGCATGATTAAGGGTTGATTGCAGCTTTTGAGAAAAGGAATGTCAGCTTTAGGTAACACATCCAAGCATCCGCTCTGACCATCGGCTATGGCTGAAACAATTATCACTCAAGTCATTCTCATAATGTGCACCAATGAGGGCTCTGGTGACAAGTACAGAAACCAACTTAAGCTAACTTAACCAAAACGAGAATCCACAAGAGGGCTTCTGACCTGCCTTATGGAACCTAAGCACTGGAGGCAGAAAGGGACTAAAATCAGGAAACCAAAATCCCTGGAAAGCTGGGGACATTTCTCTTTCTTCTTTCTCTTTCTTCTCTCTCTCTCTTTTCCTCCCTCCTTCCCTCCTGCTTTTCTCTGCACAACTATTTCTTTCTTCTTTCTCTGCAGATCCGCTTTCTGCACACCTGCCACTCATCGTTTCTGAGCATTTACATCTCTGCTGTCCTAGAACCCACATGGAGCTTGAGTCTCTCAGAATTGAACTTCCACATTTCCTGAGAGAGAGATTCTGATTGCCCTAGGCCTGGGTTAGGTGCTCAACCCTGGACAATTGCTCGTAGCCCGTGAGTTAGGAATACCCGCACAAACACTCCCTCCAAGGGGTATCACCTTGACATGCCCCAAGGGCGAGGGAGTTTAAAGGGACAACTCCTGGTGACAAGGGGGATCACTGGCTTTTTGGCGAGGGAGACACCTCAAGTTATCTACTGGGTCATGCTCATCCTTAGCTCCTCCTTGCTGTCTTTCTACTTGCTCCTTACCACTAGTTTACCTCTGGAGCATCCAGGCTTTGGGCTGATTCTTTAATTCCTGGAAGCCTCCAGGCCTTCGAGGGGCATAGTATGGGAGAGTAGGAAGGGAAGAAGAGAAGCACTTTTATGCCACAGAAAGAGGAGATTGAGATCAAGAAAAGAGTATTTTAAGCATCAAAGCATGACAAATTATTTCTAAGAGCAGAATCAGATTAAGAAAAGAGTAAGTGCATATTAAGTATGAAAGCTTGATGGATTATTTTCAGTTGTTGCCTTTGAATCATTTGTTCAAAGCTAATGACTCAGCCACTAAGAGATTCTTTTGTTATGTGATCAGTCTTATCTTATTGCTCATATGGCAAGTTCAAATGATAATATATTTCTGATTAAATATTGCATTGAGGAAGCAACCTGTTTCTTGGTCCTTATGCTCACTTTTATGAAGCACTGTCTTCCAAAAGTGACATGTGAATCTATAGAAACAGACCCATCAATATATTTGAATAAAAAATAAGTGGTTGAATTTTGGGTGTAGGATTTTAAGTTTTTATGGAACAATGTCACACAAGATAGAACAAGCGACATATTTAGGAAAAGTCTTCCTTAAAGGCCATATGGTATATTGGTTAATATTCTGGCTTTGTGGCCAAAGGATTCATACCCTGGTTTCTGCTGCTTAACTAGTTGTGTGATCTTCAACAAAATATTTAATTTCTTTTTTTAAAGATTTTCGTTTATTTATTTATTTATTTGAGAGAGAGAGAGGGCATGAACAGAGGGAGGGGCAGAGGGAGAGGGAGAAGCAGGCTCCCCGCCAAACAGGGAGCCCAACTCGGGACTGGATCCCAGGACCCTGAGGTCATGACCTGAGCCGAAGGCAAATGCTTAACCGACTGAGCCATCCAGGTGCCCCTAATTTCTTATCGTAAAATAAGAATAGTAACAGCACTTGCCTCTGAAGAGCTGGGTAAGGTTTACTTGCATGAATGGATTGTATCAGTTAGGGATTGTACTGGAATACAAACAACAGAATCCCTGACTACATAGTAGCCTCAGCATCACTATATCACACACCTGAAACTAAGAGAGCACAATGTGTTATCTATACTGGAATTAAGATAAAAATAAATAAGTAGTAGCTTCAGCAGACCAGGCGATTCATTTTTCTCACTCATTAGGAGGCCCGGGGTAGGTAGTTGCTGGCCTTGGGTAAAGGGGTCACAGATTTCCGAAGTGAGGTCTTTGCAGTTCCTGTGATCTTTCTCTCATGATCCCAAGATGGCTGCTGTGGCCTCAGCCATCACGCCCATGTTCTTAACAGCAAAAAGGAGGAAGGGGTAGTGATTGAATCAAGAGAGCAAAAACTTTCCCAGATGTTTAACTCAGTGCAGCCTAAGTGATGTGATAAAAAAAAAAGCCCACTCATCAGTGGATTAACACAATCGAAGTTTACTTCTCACTCCTGCCAAGGTCAGTTGATAACGGAGGGTAGGGGCTAGAGGAAAAGGATAGGATGCAGTTTTGCTCAGTGCAGTCGTGCAGGAGCCCTTTTAGAATATGGGGCTTCCAGGGTCAAAAGAGGCATGAATATTCTGCCGGCAGACAAGGGAAGATAGAATGTGGGGAAGTGTGTAGAATGGATCAGGTCTAGAATTGAGGTACTAGATTTTTGTTCACATTTTATTGGTCAGATTTCAGTTGCATGGGTCCTCATAAATGTAAAGGGAGCCAGAAAATATAGTCCCTCAATGAACAGTTCTTCCCAGCAACTTCTCAAAGGGGAGCCATGGAAGGGGAGCATGGACCTCCGCGGGTAGAGCTATCTCTGCCACACTGGAGACCCACAGCAACTTCTACATAAACTATATTGCCTAGAATTGTGGTACTTGATCACAAGTACCACAAAAGAGGTTTCTTTTGATAAGGAAGAACATCCTGTGTAGGCAACTAACAGTGTCTGTCTCACGTGAGAAAAGTACTTAACACAATGCCTGGCACTTCATAAACACTCCGGAAATGCTAGCTTTCGTCACTGCTATGCTATCTTTCTTAGGGAGAGATGTACTCTTTGGCGTAGCTAACTGCACTTCCTGCTCTGAATAACTTGCTTGACATTCTGGTTTATTGAGCGCTGAAACTAGAATCAGAAAGCCTGGATTTAAATCCTGGCTCGGTCCCATACCATCTTCTCTGAGCCTCACGTTTTTGATGGAAAAAATGGGAAGGTTTAGACCTGCCTCACATGCTTGTTTTGTGGGTTAGCTTAGACAATGAACTCGAATGGGCTCAGAGCATTCTTGCGTTCACGCTACGTACACAATATTAAAACCGAATCTCGAACGGAAGCAACCCAAATGGTCATTGCATCAGTTTCCTTGGGCTTCCGTAACAAAGGACCACAAACTGTGTGGCTTAAAACAAAGGGGTTTATTCTCTCATGGGTCTGGAGGCTAAAATTCTGAAATCAGGGTGTTGGCAGGGCCAGGCTCCCTCCCAGGGCCCTAGGGGAGAATCCTTCCTTGCCTCTTCCAGTTTCTGATGGGGGCTTGGTGTTCCTTGGCTTCCCACTGGATCACTGCACTTCTGCCTCTGCACTCACGTGGAACTCTCCTGGCATGCCTCTGCGTCTCTTCTCCTCTTCTTATAAGGACACCAGCCATATTGGATTAAGGGCCCACCCTACTCCAGTATGACCTCATGTTAACTAATTATATCTGCCATGACCCTGTTTCCACATCAGGTCACATTCTGTGGTACTGGGGGTTAGGACTTCAATGTGTCACTGGGGGATGCAGCTGGGAGGGGGGCTCAATTCAACCCAAACATAACGTTCATTATATGATGAATGAATAAACAAAATGTGGTATATCCATATAATGGAATATTCTTCAACAATGAAAAGGAATGAAGTACCGATACATGCTACAATGTGGATGAATCTTGAAAACAATGCTAAGTGAGAGAAGCCAGACATAAAAGGTCACATACTGTATCATTCCATTTACATGCCATGTCCCCAATAGTAGAGGCAGAAAGTAGATTAGTGATTGCTTGGGGCTGGAGGAGGGGGGATTGGGGAGTGACTGCCAAAGAGTATGGGGTTCCTTTCGGGGAAGGACAAAAATGTTCTCAAACTGACTGTGGTGATCGTGGCGCTAAGAAAGTGAGCAAATGAAATTCTGCCATTGTAAGTAAGTTTGGACCTCTACCTTCAATAAACGACATTTCCAGGGTCCTGAAAGAACCTATCCGTGTCATCCTATGAATGCTGCTGGAAAGCTTAGAGGAATCTGGGGTTAGGGAGGGAGAACATGAGACTCTTGTGGGAGGAGGAGAGTTAGCTGGCCAAGCGGACTGGTGAGAACTGACATCCACTGGCCTCTAATTCCGCGCTCTGGGCTCCGCAGCTGGGAGGCTCCCTATTAGGAATGGAATGCATTTCTTAATCTGTGTCTTAGCTCAGTTTGCAGCCCTTGGTCCTCATTGACAGGAGTAACCCCACTGTTTTCTCTTCCCTCCTCTCCTCAAACCTGCATTTACACAGAAGCCTTCTCTTTCCAGGTCACCTTTGGCAAGCCATTCAAGGCTCTGTTGTGAAAATTTTCATGAAATGATGCCTGCAATGTCACAAAATGATACTAAAATTTGAGAGATCTATTTCTATATCCCATAGCACCTAAATATCCCAACTCCCTTTCATCATCCAGACAGGAGGGGGCAGAGTCTCCTTTTACACAGAGAGAGAAGGCGACCGACTGAGTGCCACTATTTGGATGTTGCGGGCTGCCCCATTCCTGGCCCAGGGCCAGGGGCTGTCGGCCATACAAAGACGAGTAAAACCCAGAACCTGCTCTCAGGGATCTTTGAATCCGGTTGTTGACAGTGTGCGTGGTGAGTGAAGGAGAAAGAACTAGCCCAACTAAGATTTGTAACTGCAACTGCCTCCAGAACCCCTCCTTGAGAATACATCATCCCTATGTCCCCCTGTGGGTCTTTAAAGATTTCTCTGCTTTCTCTATGCCTATTATTCCAAAGCAAGTTTCTCCGGCTCTCTCTTCATCTGTCCCTTCTTCAAAAACCTCCACCTTTCACTAAGTAATACCGCTTTTTGAGGTGACTCTTTCCTGCCTCCCCTGAGTCCCCAAATCAGCAGGCCATTTCTTCTGTTTCCAGTCACCCCAAGGTGAAATACAAATGTCTGTTACATTAACAGGAAGAAAATTGAACTGAAAGAAAGTTTGCCTAATTTGTAAAATAAAAATGAGCTTCGATCCCAGTAGCTTATGTATTATTCTCGTAAGGACTGGGTTTACATCGATCATCTTTTCCATGGCAGTCAAGTGTGGAATGTGGTGAAGTTAGAAATATAATTGTGTAGACATAAAAAATTGCATCTCTATAACCATCATCAGGCCACTTTTCTCAAGATGCTATCTCGGTGTCCTTCAGAGCAATAACTCTATCAGTTGAGAATGTAACAGAAGCAACTTAAATGTTGTGCCTCGTTTACTTCTGCTCAGGCTAATGTGCTTCAGAGCAAGCCTATTACTCATGACATAAGGTACTCTCAGAGAGGCTGGAAACGCTTCAAGACCATTAAAATAAAATGCCAGCCATTCCTGCTGTTCAAATATTCTTCAACTTCTAATTTAAGGCACCAACACCTAAGAATGTAATTGTGTTATTCTCTCTGATAGCTGGAATCTATCTAAGCCAAATGCTGGGGAATTATGGACTATTGGGGCTACGGGAGTCCAGGAGACAAATGAGGTGGGGAAAACATGTTATTTTGTACTGGCACGTTCAACATTTGTGCTCCGTTAGCGTTTATGTGTTAAAACGTATTCAAAGACCAAAGTGCCTGAATTGTCTTTCCTCAGCTGAATTGAAGAAGAGGTTGGGGAAATGCATAAACCACCTCGAGATCTAAACTCAGAAATCTGAAAGAGAGAGAAAGACTCACACACCTCTACTCGGAATTATTTTCCACACTAAATTTTCTCCAGAGTTGATCATCCATTTTCGAAGCAGGAAGTTGTCATCTTGATCAAGCAGTCCCGTGCGTCACCCCCCTCCCGGGCCCCAGAACTGAACAGTTCCGTCCCTGATAAGCAAGTGGACCACAGTTTGAAAAAGGCACAGTGGATCAGAAAAGGGCAATTTTAAAAGCCGATGCTGGGAAAGGTGATGCTTCCTCCACCACATGGGTAAATTATTTCTATTTAATGCCTGCCTTGGGAGGGGTACACTTTAGGTTCAGGGACCCCATTGGCACATCAAGGCTTTGCCTGGGACACGATGCCAATTCAAACTGTCACACAGTACAGGGAGGGGAAAAAAGCCTAAATCAGTTTCTATTCTTTAATAGAAAGCAATACTGTAGTTTAAATTAGCAAGGCACTGCTGAACCACTATTTAAAATGCGTTTGCACTGACATCCCAAGAAAGGGTTTTTTTTCTTGTTTAATTGCACTGTCAGTGTGGAACGCTTTCACTTAAAACCATTCTGAGGTAGACCTTTTAATAGAAAGTGACAATTTAAATTGCCATGATAGCGGCGTAAATGGTGCTTAAAGTCATTACTAAACTCATGTCGTACTTGGCTCCAGACCAGTTTGTTAAAGCTGAAGAAAAGGTGTTGGGGGCAGGGAGGAAAGTAACTAAATGGTGAATCATTAATTCCTTTTATATTCATTGTAATAACATTAGCTGTGATGAAGTAATCTGGCTCCCACTGGATGTAATGTACATTTCTACTGAATTCCACATTATTCCATTCTAACATCGTCCCGAGTGATGCCTGTTACTGAGGAACTGCTCTAGTCACAGGCAACTGACTTCTCTTCCTCGTCTTCAGTGCCATGGCCTGGAAGAGGAGCTGGGCCTTCCGTTTGCTGGTTGGAATTCAGAAGCAAAAGTGCTAGATTTAACTATTTCCCTTCTCTACTCTGCCTTGAGTCAGTCAGATTCTCCAGGTTGTCCTTGGGAAATGACAGCTCTGTCCCCAAAGCTGAAGGTGTCATTCATTGTGAGTTGAGGTCAAGGCCGCTCCAGGGGTGCCATTGGTCAAACGTGATTGGCTTAACCAAGACAACTGGTTTGCCAAACCCGTGAGGCCACACCTAGGGCCCCAGGGAGGGGAGCACCATGGAATCTACTGGAGCCCTGCACCCGGAAAGGAGCTCCCCAGGGGTTTAAGGTTGAGTTCAGAGCCCTGGGGACGACGACGGAAGGGAGAGGCAGGAACAGAGAAGCATGTGTGTGGGATTGCGCAGCACTCAGCCGCTTCCACAGTCTCTCACTCAGCTGCCTCCGTTCTGAAACAGAACACCTTAAAAGTGAAGTCATTTGGTTGTTTGGGCACAATAGGTAAACTAGTTGATTATAGAGTTACCATATAAAAATATGCTGCACATTCCTTTTTATCATGTAAAAATTTCCTCAAAGAACGAACAATTGTAATTGGGCTCCCAGTAGGGAAACATCCTTTACATTTTAAACTTAAAACACTGTATTTAGGACAGGGTTTCTGAGTAGTTTTCGGAAGTCATACGATTGAAGGGCTCTGGGAATGACTTTACACCCTTCAAATTTTTCCTAGATGAGACATTAAAAATTTCTGAAATTGGGCACCTGGGTGGCTCAGTTGGTTAAGCGACTGCCTTCGGCTCAGGTCATGATCCTGGAGTCCCTGGATCGAGTCCCACATCGGGCTCCCTGCTCGGCAGGGAGTCTGCTTCTCCCTCTGACCCTCCCCCCTCTCATGTGTTCTCTCTCATTCTCTCTCTCTCAAATAAATAAATAAAATCTTTAAAAAAAATTTCTGAAATTTCCATCACTTAAAACGGGAAGTGACCATGGTGATCTTCTGGGGCATGACATTAGGGTCTTAACTGGGGGGAGGGGGGGCTGGGGATGGGTTACAGAAACACCATGAAAACCATACACAGATTTTGGTGTAGGTGTGCATTACTAAGGAGAGAGAGTTCATTTCTTTCATCAGAATTTCGAAGAACCTTGCAAAGCAAAAAATAGTTTATCCATTAATCCAATCTTGCTTCACTAAAAACCAAAAAACAGAGACCCAGAGAGGTGGTCGACTTCCCAGAGCCATACCGATGGCTCCCGGCCAGTCTACAGAATCCCAGCCAGTCTCCTATTCCCGGTCCCAAACCGCCTTTTTAATTTTTTACAATTCTTCTTCCTCTTGCAAAACAATGCATACTGCACTGCTGTGCTTGTCTGAAAGCTGCTCTCTTGGCAACCTGAACTCTCTGGAACTCAACTGTCCCTGGCAGAGGCAAGAGGGGCCTCAGAGCCCCTGCAATTATTGTCACAATGTTCATTCATTTTGGTCCATGGAAGAAGGACCCAAGAGAACTCTGATTCCTTTACACCATTTATGCATTCATTTAACAAAGATTTATTGAGCTAAATATTTATCAGTGTGTTATTTAGACATAATTCTGACACATTTTGTTATCCACTTTCAGAGAAAACAAATTTTGTTGTCCATTTGCAGAGAAAATAACAGGAAGTGAGCTGGGAAAGGACTGCAAAAGGCAGAGAAATGATCCAGAATTATGAGATACTCACTCACAGCCTGGCAGCAAAGAGAAAGCAAGAGCATCCACTGTTGAGCAGGGAAGACCCGGAGCCGTGAAGCAGACAGTAAAGGATTTCTCACACAGCCTGACTGGGAACGGAGGGTTGGGCAGAGTTTGCTTTAGAGAGCACTTCATTTAAAGGGTTAAAATGTATGCCATGTGATGAAAACCATCATCTACACAAAAACTCGTACACACATGGTCACAGCAGCAGTATTCGGAATAGCCAGAAGGTAGAAACAATGCAGGTGTCCATCCACAGAAGAGCATGTTCTATCCGTACCACAGAATATTATTCAGCCATGAAAAGGAACGAAGTACTGATGCATGCCACGTCAATGAACCTTTAACACATGATGGTGAGTGAAAGAAACCAGTCACCAAGGGCTGCATATTCCGTGATTGCAT
This sequence comes from Neomonachus schauinslandi, assembly GCF_002201575.2. Classification (NCBI taxonomy): domain Eukaryota; kingdom Metazoa; phylum Chordata; class Mammalia; order Carnivora; family Phocidae; genus Neomonachus; species Neomonachus schauinslandi. The sequence goes on from NC_058419.1 coordinate 106,624,235, forward strand.
TTATATGAAATGTCCAGAAGAGACACCTCGATCGAGGCTGAAAGATTAATTGTTACTTAGGGCTGGGAAGGATGGGGGGGTGGGGTGGGGAGGATGCTCACCAGAGGATACACGGTTTCTTTCTGAGGCGATTCAAATGTTCTAAACCTTTCACATATCAGAATATATTAAAAGCTTCTGAAATGTATACTTTTTTAGAAGTGGGCTTGAACTCATGACCCTGAGATCGAGACCTGAGCTGATGTGAAGAGTTGGACGCTTAACTGACTGAGCCACCCAGGCGCCCCAAAACTATTGTTCTTTGAATAGATAAATTATAAGCTGCGTGAATTATATCTCAATAAAGCTGCTATTTTTTAAATGTACACCATATGAAGGCTTAAAGCCTAAGCTCTAGCCTTGTGGAAAATTGCTTTTCCCTTTGGAGCCAAATTCTGAAACGTCACTGGTCTTGAAGAAGTGAGGCTAATTCACACCAGGTTCTTCGTGCCGTCTGCTTTTGTTAGAGTAACAAAGGATGCAGAAAAATCCATAGAACGCAGAACGTCAGTGAAAATATCAAAGGAGGGAGGAAAGAAAAGAGTTAGAAGGAAAAACCCACATGACACACATAGAGCACAATGTTCTGTCAGAGAATAAACTTGGGTTTTGGACTCAGCCAGCTAGTCACCTTAGCCACCTTAGGGAAGAGGATTGTCAAAAGAGGGAAGGGGGGAGGATCTAGGATATAAATAAGTTTACTGTGTTTTGAAAGGCTAAGTCTTATTGGAGGAAACGAACTGCTGGTATCCAGAAAATGGAGAAGTCAGTCTCATGTGTTTAAGGGTCGAAGGAGACAAAGTGCCCGGTACAGTGGGGGAGAATGCAGAAGGCAATCTAAAAGTCTTGAGAGAAGCTATGGCCCTTCTCTTGTCTTTGAGGACATGGGAGGAGCCCTTTGGCACCGTCGCCATCCCCAAGACTAGAGAAAGGGGGACAGCTGTGAGTGTCACAAAGCATGGACACCTGGGCCAGCCTGGGGCATCAGGGCACCAGAGGGGCCCAACGTGTGTGGCTGATGGGACTGGACACTAAGCACTGTGACCTATGGAAGCCCGTGTGCCGTGAGCCGAGCACCCTGGGGTGAGCAAATCACGGAGGAAGCACAACATGCCACGCTGGGCCCAGGAAATGTCACAGCAGGGAGGCCAACAGCGCCGGTCGGTCGCAGGCCATGGAGGAGTGGTGCTCCTCACGACACCAGGAGGCGGCAAGTAGCATCGCAGCAGTGCCAGGAGGAGGCGCCAGCGAGCTGGGATCCGGCGTTTGGACAGTGGGAGGCCCACAATGTTCTCAGACCACCCGGAGGGGCATCATGAACCAGGCAGTTTGATGCTGGATTTCCTATTCATCTGGCACATGGGGTCCTGAATCCATCTTAACTGAATTTGCAAATAATAGGAGACATCCCGTGCTCAAACCCTTAAGTTTGTGGACAAATTCATGCTGGTTACAACGAGAATACCCTGCCCTAGAGGCTGTATCCAACTTCAGAATTACGATGTATTTTCACAAGCATTAGCCCATACGGTCCTCACAAAGTCCTGTGAGCAGGTAGGTGGTTCACGTTATCCTCCCCATTTGTCAGATGAAGAAACTGAGGCTTGGTGAAGCCAAATGAACTGCCCAACATCCCATGATTAATAAGTCCTGAAGCTCTGGCTACCATAAGGGGTATTTTGCCCCCTTAGTCCAGCACCTATCATGCCATGATGCCTTTCAAAAAAAGGGGACTACATAAGCCCCCCAAAACTTCAGGATTTTCCTGCCTCTGGACTGGAAGGGCCACGTTCCAAAGTTAACTTCAGTTTGGTCCAGCTGCTCTTCTGGCTTTAGGCCACAGCACTGGCTCTAAGAAACCCTCCCTGCGCGCCCCTGTGCTCTCCAGCAGAGGAGGCCCCGGGCCGGGGCTGTGCCCGCCGCGTCTCCTGCCCGGATCCGCACACCCGGACCCAATCCTGCCTCGTCGGCCTGCCGCACCGGTCCGCTTCCGACCTTGCCATGTCCCGGCCAAGCGGACACTGTGCTTTGTTTGTCGGGATGTGTCCAACATTCCTGCTGCCTTGCTCCTGACGTGTTAATTCCGTGGGTCACTGGTGCCGGTTCTGTCTTCCTACCGAGAGTTGGAAGCTCTGAGATCAGGGGCCTTGTTTCACGTGCCTGTGACCCCCGGCAGCGTCCAGAGCAGCCAAGGAGCTGGTGAACTGCTGTGACGGACGCTCAGTCCTTTCTTGGCAGACACTTGGTAATTGCCTGGTTGGCAAATGTACGATTTTCTCGTCATGTCCTATGCTAAACCGCAAGGATCCTCAGCACCTACTTCCTCAGCCACTAACAGGCTGAGGGCCCCTTCTTCCTGGAGAGTCTCGGCCCAGGGGTGGCCTTGGTTCGATCCTCTCTCGGCGGTGGCTCTGTGAGCTCCCACAAGCCCTGGGCTTCTCACTTCCAGCCTGTGAACTGGGGACCAGGAAGACGGTAACAGCTCTCAGCACTTAGGATTGTTATGGGGACGAAGTCCGTTAGGATGCGCTCGGACCTGTGAGTGAGCACAGCTCCGTGCTGGATAAGCGCAGCCCCTTACGATTCGAGTTGGAATGACCCCCGCCCCCCGACCCCCACAATGGCGCAGCCAGTCCAGCTACACCGGGGGCTTCTCGCACTGCTCTCGGTTGAGCTTGAAGGAGATAAAAAGCAGATTCTAAAATGCCCCCCCACACACACACACAAGAGGAAAGCAGGGTTTAACAATTGTTTTTCTGGGAAGACTCGCCTCCCTCTTCAAGATGGGCCTTTCAAAGGGGACTAGGCTTGGGGCGCCTGGGTGGCTCAGTCGTTAAGCGTCTGCCTTCGGCTCAGGTCATGATCCCAGAGTCCTGGGATCGAGCCCCGCATCGGGCTCTCTGCTCTGCGGGAAGCCTGCTTCTCCCTCTCCCACTCCCCCTGCTTGTGTTCCTGTTCTCGCTCTCTCTGTCATATAAATAAATAAAATCTTTAAAAAAAAAAGGGGGGGGGGACTAGGCTGGGACTCGGCTGAGCTATTGGAGTCACGGCGGCGCGGGGGGCGCCCCGTGTAGGGGCAGCAAACCGTGCGGGGCGGCCAGGCCACTGGCCGTGGTCTCGCGCCGCCATTGCTGCGAGGTTCACAGGCTTGCGTGGGCGCCAGGGCAGGGGCCGCTTCCCCGTGAGCCAGCCGCTCAGCAGCGGGTCGCACATGGATGGGTCCTCTTAGTCGCTCACTTAACAAATACGTCTTCAGCACTGCATGGAAGACATAAGATAAAACGTATTTTTTTTTTTCATTTTCCTGATATATATACACCCTTGGTCCTCTGGAATCCCCAAACGGATACACTGACAAAGAGTTTACATCCCAGTCGTTTACAGACAACAGATAAATGAGTAAAATATGTGGTATGTTTAGATAGTGACCTGTTCTAAGAAGAAAGAATAAAGCAGGGAAGGGGATATGAAATGTCAGGGGATGAACATTGAAATTCTAGTGAACTTGGCCAGGTGACCAAAACCAGGGTTCTTCCAGGTTCTCCAGAGAACCAGAACCAAGAGGATGGAGAGAGAAAAGAAGGGGAGATTTTAAGGAACTGGCTCATGTGATTATGGGGCTGGCAGGTCTGAAATGTGCAGGGCAGGCCAGCAGGCTGGAGTCCCAGGGAAGAGTTGATGTTGCAGTTTTGAGGCCAAAGGCAGTCTGGAGTCAGCTTTCCTTTTCCTGGGAGGACCTCAGTCGTTTTCACTTAAGGCCTTCAATTGATTGAACGAAGCCCACCCTGTTGGAGGAGGTCATCCAGAGGACATGACCGCCAGGTGACCCTCAAGCTGGCCCCGGGCAGAGGCTCCCTCCCCCATCCTTAGAATGTTCCTTCTGCTTACTGGTCCCACACAAGGAGCCACTTTCAAGGACACAGCCTTGACAGGGTAAGGTGTTTCCAAGCCCATCTGGACTGGATACATGGCTGAATCCTGTTAAAGACTCTATATCAACTTTTAAGATTCTGGCCGGGTGGGGGGGAGTGCGGTGGAGCTCTCGTCCTGCAGCACCCAAGACAAGCCTCGTAAGTTCCCTTGCTTATTAAACATGCCACCCAAATCTGGAATGGCCTACCTCTTTCTTCAGTCACCGCCCCCCCACTGCCCTCCTTATACGGGGGCCAGTTTGCAAACCAACAGCCAGCACACATAGTGGAGGGTGATCTGCTTTGCTCAACGTCTACTGAGAAGGGGGCTCTTGAGAAAAAAAAAAACAACCATTCAGAAAGTGAGTGAGCCAGGAAAGAGAAAAATAGAGTGAGCAGAAGGCGCAAAGGCCAAGGCCAAGTGGGAATATGCTGGGAGGGGAGTGAACAAGGGGAAGAGGAATGGAGAAGAGACCAGAATTCCAGGGGACAGACTCTGTGGGGCCTCGGAGGTCTTCCTAAGGAGCTCGGCGTTGATCTGAGCGGAATGGAGGGCAGGGTTTCAACAAAGGCTGGCGGGATCTGACTTAGGTTCTAACAAGATTGCCGGCCGCTGTGTTGAGAAGGACTGCAGGTGGGCGAGAACAGAAGCAAGGAGAGCAGCTGGGAGGCTCAGTAACCCAGGAAGCACGGTGGGGGCTCCCATCAGCCTGGTAGTGGTGAGGGCCAAGGAGAAAGGGCAAGGAGAAGTCCCCGAATTCTGTGTGTAGTTTGAAGATGGAGCTGGCCGACTGGCAGACTGCATTTGGGTTGAGAGAAAGGAAGGGATCAAGGAAGGCACTGAGGTGTTTGGCTTGAACCCCGGGAGCTGCCATTGGCTGAGGTGGGGAAGTTTGCAGGAGTAGCTCGGCGTGGGGCACCGTATAGCAAAGACTCTGGGACAGAGAATGGGGCTGCTTAACACATGTCTCCGTGGAGGTGTCCTGCAGGCAGTTGGATGTACAGGGCTGGAGTTGGGGAGGGAGGCTCAGCCTGGAGATAGAAACTGGAGCGTTAGCAACACATAGATGATGTTGAGAGCCCTGGGGCATCGCATGAAATCACCCAGGCAGTGAGAGCAGATAGAGAAGAGGTCCAAGGATTGAACTGTGGGCCACTGGACACTTGGAAGTTGGGAAGCTGAGCAGAAGCCAGCAAATGGGATGAGAAAGTGTGATCAAAAAAGAGCAGACCCGGGGCGCCTGGGTGGCTCAGTCGGTTAAGCGGCTGCCTTGGGCTCAGGTCATGATCCTGTGGTCCTGGGATCGAGCCCCGCATTGGGCTCCCTGCTCCGTGGGAAGCCTGCTTCTCCCTCTCCCCCTGCTTGTGTTCCCTCTCTCGCTGTGTCTCTCTCTGTCGAATAAATAAAATCTTTTAAAAAAGAGAGAGTACCCAAGAGGTGAGTGGGGTATTGTGGGAGCAAGGAAGAAAGTGTCTCAAAGAGAAAGTGACCAACGTGTGAGATGCTGCTGCAGAGGACTGAGAAGTGACATTGGACGTAGCAATGTGGGGTCATTTGTGAGCGGGGTGGTTTCGGTAGACAGATAGGGACAAAACCTGATTAGGTGGGCTCTCGGAAGAACAGAAGGCCAGACCTCACAGACTGCGAACGGACGCCAGTCTAGTGTTTAAGAGACGAGAATGAGCAGCACATGTATATGCTGCTGGGAAAGGCCCAGGTGGAGGAGGGAGGCGGCGATGCGGTGAAGAGACAAGACCGCCATGGCCGTGACCTTGAGAAGGATGGAGTCTAGTGCACAGGTGGAGGGACTGTTCCTGGCCAGGAGCATAAACAAGTCACCCGCCTTATTGGAGAGGAAGTAGATGCGAGGGGAGGGTGGCTATGGGGCTGGGGACGTGTGGAACTTCTTTCCGTTTGCTTAGTGAACTAGGAAGCTAGGTCAAGCTCAGGGAAGAGTGAACATGGGGGGTGTGGGAGGAGAAAAGAGGTTTGAGAGTTTGAAGACAGAGCTTTAAAAAAAAAAAAACAGGCTCTCTGCTCCTCCCCGTTCGACAGGTAGCCGCATCTTCTGGTGCAGTGCCAGCCGCGTCCCCGAGACACGATGGTGAAGGTCGGAGTGAACGGATTTGGCCGTATTGGGCGCCTGGTCACCAGGGCTGCTTTTAACTCTGGCAAAGTGGATATTGTCGCCATCAATGATCCCTTCATTGACCTCAACTACATGGTCTACATGTTCCAGTATGATTCCACCCATGGTAAATTCCACGGCACAGTCAAGGCTGAGAACGGGAAGCTTGTCATCAATGGAAAGTCCATCTCCATCTTCCAGGAGCGAGATCCCGCCAACATCAAATGGGGTGATGCTGGTGCTGAGTATGTTGTGGAGTCCACTGGGGTCTTCACCACCATGGAGAAAGCTGGGGCTCACTTGAAGGGCGGGGCCAAGAGGGTCATCATCTCTGCTCCCTCTGCCGATGCCCCCATGTTCGTGATGGGTGTGAACCATGAGAAGTATGACAACTCTCTCAAGATTGTCAGCAATGCCTCCTGCACCACCAACTGCTTGGCCCCTCTGGCCAAGGTCATCCATGACAACTTCGGCATCGTGGAGGGACTCATGACCACCGTCCACGCCATCACTGCCACCCAGAAGACCGTGGACGGCCCCTCTGGGAAGCTGTGGCGCGACGGCCGAGGGGCTGCCCAGAACATCATCCCTGCTTCCACTGGCGCTGCCAAGGCTGTGGGCAAGGTCATCCCTGAGCTGAATGGGAAGCTCACTGGCATGGCCTTCCGTGTCCCCACCCCCAACGTGTCCGTCGTGGATCTGACCTGCCGCCTGGAGAAAGCTGCCAAATACGACGACATCAAGAAGGTGGTGAAGCAGGCGTCAGAGGGCCCCCTCAAGGGCATCCTGGGGTACACTGAGGACCAGGTTGTCTCCTGCGACTTTAACAGCGACACCCACTCCTCCACCTTCGATGCCGGGGCTGGCATTGCTCTCAACGACCACTTTGTCAAGCTCATTTCCTGGTATGACAATGAATTCGGCTATAGCAACCGGGTGGTGGACCTTATGGTCCACATGGCCTCCAAGGAGTAAGAGCCCCCTGGACCACCAGCCCCAGCAAGAGCAAGAGGAAGAGAGAGGCCCTCAGCTGCTGGGGAGTCCCTGCCCCAACTTACCCCCAAAACACTGAGAATCTTCCGACCTCCTCTGTTTCCATCCCAGACCCCCTGAAGAAGGGGAGGGGCTTGGGGACCCCTACCTTGTCATGTACCATCAATAAAGTATACTGTATCCAGCCAAAAAAAAAAAAAAAAACAGTACTGAATTTTGCTGGAATTTCTATGAGTTGAAGGCAAGCTCTTTAACCAGTAGTGAGAGCACAGGACACATAGAGCCTGGAGTGAGCTAACCCAAAGGCTTAAGTTTATAGAAACACCAGTGTCCACAGAAGGGAGGGGAGGGAGAGCACAAAGGACCCCAAGGTGCCTGCTGCAAGACAGGAGGCACCCCAGAATGGACAAAGGGTACATCTGGTAGCGACTGGGGATACCAGTGATTCGCCGTGTTGGCTAGTGTTACCGTGAGTGAGGTCTTTCAGTGCCCCCAGAAAACAACAGATGTAGAGCATTCCCTTCATCTTGAACATCTGCTCCCTTCAAGTGGAAGACGGGGTGTAGAGGCTCAAGCAGGGCCGCGTCGCCCCCACCTCTGAGTGGCAGCCCCAGCTCATCTGTGGACACTGAACGTGGCGGTGCGGTGGGCCAAGGGACCGTTAGGAGGAAGGAGAGGACACGGCCCCATTCCAACTCCCTGCACTCCAAGAAGCTCTGGGCACGAAGGCAGCAGCATGAGTTTCACCTGGGAAGCTGTTAGGAATGCCGACTCTCAGGCCCCACCTGCCACCTGCTACATCAGAGCCTCTGAGGGAAGGGCCCAGGAAGCTCTGTTTGAAGCAGGTCCTCCGATGTCCACCGAAGTTTGAGAAATACTGCCGTGAAGCAGCCTGGAGAAATTTCTCTCTGCTCTTATCCGGTAGTGCCACCTATTGGGCAAGTGCTTCAGATGCTGGGAGGTTCCTAGAAACACCAGAGCGTGTCCTTTTTCTTTTCCATATTTAAACGACTTTACAAACCCAAACCCAAAAGCAACCTTCTTATGATCCGTCACATTATGTAAACACTAATTTTACATGGCTGGGATGAATATATTGAGACTTCTATTTTGCTTAATTTTTTTCATAAAACATTTTGTATTCACTTTCCATGAATTAGCCTAGGAGAATATACAGTCATTATATTTATGGTAATATTCCATCATAATAAAATTACAGAGTCACAGGGACATTTTTCGAACGTGATGAACTGGACCCATGGTCCAATTGAGCATAAATAAACGCATGGAGACCACATGACTTAATATTTGGAATTAATCCCATCCTGGGAAATCTAAGAAGTTTGTTATCATATCACAAATGAGTCCATCATTTCCGTGGTTTTAGACACTTGAGCTCTTTATAGTTTTCAGTGGTTACAAATAAGAAGTACCTTTGTATAATAAACTGGTTTCTGAAAGTTATTTCTTTGGGATTATAATCTATAAAGTAAAATTTTTAGCCCAAATGGTCTGATAACATCAGAACATTATCTAAAGGAAGTGAAAAGAATAGCTAGCAAACTCTCCAAATGGGTTAACAAAACAATCGGTCGGTTGTGGGGTGGTCGTCACATGCAACAACAGGCTTACAACACAATATCCAACCTTCTGGCTTCCCAGTATCTTGGGGACACCTTTCCTATGTTGGTCCCGTCTCCCTGGTAGAAGCCAGAAAACTTGCTTTCTCAGCTTCCCTTGCAGATAGGTTCACACGTGACTTAGGATTCATCCATCAGACATACAGAAGTGAGACTCCGCTTCACACGTGAGCAATGGAAAGAATCTGGAAGCACGTGGAATCCACTTTCTGGCGAGGGTACGTGGCTTCCAGCACTCGAGGTGCTGGTACCTGGTCCTCGGTCGGCATTGCGGGTGCAAGCGGTGGGTCCTTGTCTGGTGGTCTTCACTGAACAGCTGGGGGGATGGTTTAACCACTACTCCTGGCTGAGTAGCCTTTAAGCTGCACACTCTGGCCCCTGTCGGAGATCTGGGAACTATGTGATTCTCGTTAATAAATTCCTTCTCTGCTTCTGTGCTTGCTTTAGTCCTTTTGCTATGGAACAAATCACCCTAAAACCTAGTAGATCTTGTGGCTTACCATGGAATTTCTCAATCTCGGCACAGTCAGCATTTGGGGCCAGATAATTCTTTGTTGTGGGGAGCTGTTCTGTGTCTTGTAGGATGTTTAGCAGCACTCCTGGGCTCTACCCACTAGATGCCAGAACACCCCCCTCCACGTTGGGACAAAGGAAAATAATGTCTTCAGACATCGCCAAATGCCCTGTGGCGGCAAAACCTCCCCTCGCTGAGACTCACTGGCTTAAAAGAATGTCTCGGCCGAGGGGGTTCTGGCTTGGGGTGTCTAATGCAGTTGCAGTCGGATGGTGGTTCGAGCTAGGGGCTGGCTGGGAATCTCTCTCTTCTCATGTAGTCTCAGGGCCTCTCCACGCAGTTTCTTTATATGGGCTAGTTGGGGCTTTTTCACCACACAATGACCTCGAGTTAGTTGAACCGCTGATGCAGAAGCGCAGGGCTCCAAGAGGGTGTCCCAAAAGAACAGGGTGATGCCTTTTATGATCGAGCCTCAGAAGTCACGCTGTACCACTTCCACCATGGTCACAAGATTCAAGGGAAAGAGTTGTCCAAGTTACACTGTAGGATCACGTGGGATGGGAGACATGTTTGCAACTTTTATCTGAAAAATGTAATGTGTCACAGTGCCCTACAACATTACTCATCAGAGAAATGCAAATGAAAGCCACAATGACACACCACTGCATACCCACCAGAATGGCTAAAAATAAAAAGATTCACAGCACTAGGGTTTGATAAGGATGTGGAGCGACTGCAACTGTCTCATACTGACAGGAATGTAAATTGGCATAACCAACTTGGGAAAAATTGCCTGTGTCAGCTAAAGCTCAACACATGCCCAGTCTGTGACCCAGCAATCACTTTCCTGGGTTTGGAACCCAAAGGAAATAAATGCATATGTGCAAGGGTACTTGTACAAGCTTTATTCAGCCTAATTAAAAACTGGAAAGTCTGTCAGTAGGAGAATGCATATATAAGTTGTGATCTACTCATCCGATAGAATGTTACATTTGCAATATAGAAGGACAAACAGGACGCCTGGGTGGCTCAGTCGTTAGGCGTCTGCCTTCGGCTCAGGTCACGATCCCGGGGTCCTGGGATCGAGCCCCGCGTCGGGCTCCCTGCTCCGCGGGAAGCCTGCTTCTCCCTCTCCCTCTGCCCCTCCTCCCCCCACTCGTGTTCTCACGAGCTCTGCTCTCTCTCAAATAAAAAAAATATTTAAAAAATTAAAAAATTAAAAATAAAAGGACAAACAACTTATATACTCAACAAGGGTGAATTTCATAGACATTATGCTCAGCAAAGGAAGTCAGACACGTACACACGGTGTGATTCCATTTATATAATGTGCAAAAACAGGAAAAACTAATCAGTGGTGATGGAAATCAGAGGAAACGGTACCTCTAGTGGGGGAAGGGGAGGAATACCAACTGGAAAGAGACACAAAGAACTTCCGGAAGGCTGGGGATAATCTATGTTTTGATCTGGATGGTGATTACACAAGTGTATACAGATGGAAAGGTTCATCGAGATACTTCGATTAGTGTATCAGTGCCCTGTAATCACTTTATTCCGCCCCTCAATTAAAAGTAGAAATAAAATTCCTTTGCTGCTTAAAGTAGCCAGTGGATTGTCAATGGCACCTGAAGCCCTCACCACCGGAAGGCCGGGGCTCACACTGCAGCCACCACGTTCCCAGATGGCCAGACCCGCTGCACATGAAGCCCACCGGAAAACCATCTCTACTCAGCATGCACCCAGGAGAATCTTCCTATAGAAGAGAAGTCCACGGGGCGCCTGGGTGGCTCAGGTCATGATCCTGGAGTCCCGGGATCGAGTCCCGCATCGGGCTCCCTGCTCGGCGGGGAATCTGCTTCTCCCTCTGACCCTCCCCCATCTCATGTGCTCTCTCTCTCTCTCTCATTCTCGCTCTCTCAAATGAATAAATAAATAAATAAAACCTTAAAAAAAAAAAAAAAAGAAGAGAAGTCCACAACCAAGCACTGTAACCCTAAAATACGAAAAATCGAGGAACAAAACCATGTCGCTGTTGAATGTGTCCGTCAATAGCAGCCTGTGCGCAGCCGAAGGAGAAATGAGGCAGGGAAAGGCTACATTGAAAAGTTTTCCCAGAACGCAGCACCAAGAGATAAAGGGACAAAAGGAACAGAATTGTAAACGCACAGGGAGGAAAGATTCAGTAGTTACAAGGTTCCTCTTAAAGTTATTTCCAAAAGGAGATAAGCAAAGCAACATTCAAAAAAATGATAATAGGCAAGAAATTCCCGGAACTGAACCAAACACAAGTCCCTAGATTGAGAGAGACTCTGAGTGCATATCAGTATTAAAAAAAACAACAAAAAACAAAGCCATCACCCACATCGAGACACTGTGACAAATTTTCAGAACGGAAGGACAGGGTGCCACCTAAAGCTACTAGAACAAAAAGACATGAAAAAAATGAGAGTGTGATTGACATGGAATGTGCCATCAGCAAAACAGGGGCAAAACTACTGATAATCGCTGACGTGAAGTGATCGAAACTTGGGAGTTCGTTACATTATTTCCTCTGCTTTTCTGTAAGATTCGAGTTTTTTCATAATAAAAAGGTTTCTTTTGTTGTTTTTCCTTTTGTTGTTTAATAGAGGGAAAAATATTTGAACTTTGAATTCTATATCCATTCATATTGTCAAAGATGAAGGCAAAATGAGAACATTTTCAGATTGTAAGGACTCAAAAGTATTATCATACCAGATGCTCAAAGAGGAGAGAACTTCAACAAGGAGAAAAATGGGACTAAAACAAGTAATGGGAGGGAAGGAGCGATGGAAAGCAAAGAAGTCAGTAAAATATGGGGTAAAACTAAATTATGATTGCTTATAAAAATTACCATCTTCAACACCAAACTGTAACGAAATTCAAGATGCATCAACATGCAAGTCATAGGAGGGCAAGGAAGGGCTGGAGTTGAGGGCAGTAAAAGCTTTTAAGGGTCTACGTTTGTCCAGGCTGGTAATACAGAAGCAAACTGACTTTTAGCCGAGTGCTGCTCAAACTTTACTATGTACAGGAATCCCCTGGGGATTTTGTTAAAGAGCATTTTCTGATACAGCAGGGCTCAGGTGGGCCTGGGATTCTGTATTTAAAACACACTGCACCGACCACATTTTGAGCCGCGAGGCTGTGGACTATATTGTGGCTAAGGATTGTGTTGCCCCAGAGTGAAGAGAGGCTAAACGTCCCTCATTCTGTTTCAAAAATGTAAAAATGATAGAGTGTTTCAGAAGATATTTAGGGACATGATTTTAAAAACCACGGACCAAAAATGAAGTGGAAACCCACAGCCGTAAGTGTGGGCCCTTGGAGACCAGGAAGGACCTGGAATTTCAACTCCAACCAAGGAATAAGGAACCACCGCCCCCTCCCCCCCACCATTCGCAGTAGGGGAACGGATGCCCCGAGCTCCCGTCCCCCCAGCTCTGGCTGCAGGCGGACCAAGTTCACCGTTATCTGCTTGGGAGCAGGCTGGAAACCGCTCGCTCAGGACAGGACGAGAAAGCAGAGATTGCTGCACAACCAGCCAGCCCCTATACATTCGGTGTGAGCTCCTGGTGTGGAACTGTGATACACCTACAGGGCAAAAGCCCCGAGCCACTGACTTCTGTCCTCAAGACACTGGGCTGAAGCAATCTTAACACCACTTTGGGGGACAGTGAGTGGGAGAGAAAACAAAACAAAACAAAAAAGCCTCCATAAAGATGAACGTTGGAAACAAATTTACAAAGGCCACAATGAAAGCCAGCACTACAAAAGGAAGCCCACATGTAAGAAGAGTCACATAAAACAAAGTAGAAATAATAGAACAATCTCGAAAGGATTTTTCAAATGTGTATTTAAAATCAACAAACAAAAGCAGGTGGTTATGAATCAAGGACAGATGAAAAGCTTGAAAATTAAAAAAAACAACAACAATGAAACAATTTTTAGATGGCATATTAGCCGAAGTCCAGGCAGAAAAAGAAAAAGCTCTCTAGATATTTCCAACAGAGGGAACTTAATATAAGGAATGCATTACACAGGTGATAGAGGACCTGAGAAGCCAAGAGGGGATAGTGAGGCCCCCCAGGGATCAAAATCAGCAGGAAGCCGCTACCACCCCTGTGGCTCAAGGGAGAGCAGAGGTGGCTGTGCGACAGAACCGAGCATTTAGAGCCGCGTGATGGGAACCAGAACCATAGCAGGAGCTGCCTCCGTGGAAGGTGCAGCTATCTGGCGGAAGATGGGGGCACAGAAGGGACACAGCCACTGCCGGAGACACTGCCCAACACCGAAACAGAACAAGAGAAGTACCGCAGTTTCGCCCCTCCCTCTCTTGGCTTCTCCCCACTATCCCCTCTTGGCTTCTCAGGTCCTCTATCGCCTCAAGCCATCTGCCAATACCTCCCATCCGCCACACCTGCCCAGAGGGGATCCCGGGATACATCGTTCCTTGCAGTATGGAACAGGGCAGAGCAGGGTGGAGAATGAATCAGAGAACAAGCCCGCAAACGCCCAACATGATGAGATCAACGAGAATGGGGGCAAAAAGTGGATTCGCAATTTAGAAGACAGAGCTGAGGAAATCACTCAGAGGCAGCACGGTAAAAACAAAAAAACAAAAAAAACAAGATTTAAAATATGAAAAAGTAAGAGCGAGGGGATTAGAGTGAGAGGCACCAATACATATTTAATGAAAGTTCCAGAGAGTGAAACGAGAAAGAATCAGGAAGCAGCAATATTTAAGGAGATAATGTCTGAGAATTTTCCAGAACTGAAGAAAGACAGTCGCTAGATTGAAAAAGCTATTTCCAGGGAAGATTGGCTGTATTATTTGTATCATGCATCCCACTGAAAACAACTAAAACTATGGATAAAATTTTTAAAATTTTAACAGCATTAAAAAGCGAATAAAAAAGTAAGGAAATACCAGGCCAAAATCCAAGACAAAGCAGGAGCCTATAGAAACAGTTTCAAAGCACAGAATCACTTTTACCCCAAGGGATTTGCTAATCAGGAACACTTGTGCTTTGATTTTAACAGTTTAATGGGAAAATTTGGACATAAATCAATGCCAGGACCTGCCCAAGGTAGAGAAAGTAACAGGAGGCCTTTCCTATGGGAAGCTGGGACTCCATTGGCTTGGGGATATTTAGAGCGGGGGGGGGGGGGAAAAAAATCCTTCCCTGTGAAGTTGTGACCATGAACTTGCAGCTCAGGTTCACACTGCCTGAGTAGTTCTGGGAAATCTGTGTACCTGATTTAAAGTGGTTCCAGATTGGGACTAACCCAAGAAGAAAAAGCAAATGCAGAACTTTTTGTCAAGAAAAGCAACTTCATCCTGGGCTTCAGTGAATCTCCAGCAAAACAATTTTTCAAGTATAAAGTAATCAGCATCGAGTAAGAAATAACCAAAAATATAGGAGAACTAGTCACCACGAGTGGGAACCAGATAAAACAACAGACTGCAGAATCAAACTTAGCAAAATGTCAGACATTAATTGGGGGAAAATCCTTACTGCATTTAAAGAAATAAAACACATGATTGAAAATATCCGCAAGAAGAAAAAAACTATAAAAAGTTATCTTTCTTGGTTTCTAATGCTATTGTCCAATAAAAGGATCCAGGGCTCCTTGGAGAAATGATTGTTTCTAGGCGCCTGGGTGGCTCAGTTGGTTGGGCGACTGCCTTCGGCTCAGGTCATGATCCTGGAGTCCCGGGATCGAGTCCCGCATTGGGCTCCCTGCTCGGCAGGGAGTCTGCTTCTCCCTCTGACCTTCCCCCGTCTCATGTGCTCTCTCTCTCTCTCATTCTCTCTCTCAAATAAATAAATAAATAAATAAATCTTTAAAAAAAAAAAAAGAAATGATTGTTTCTAGAACTGGGGCAGGAAAAATACACGATGAGCCTGGAGCGTCTTGAAGTGCCAGAAAGTAAGGAAGTGCTCAGAAAACAAAAACGATAGGAGTATCTCAGAGGAGTACAGAAGACAAACTCAAGGAGCTAATAATGGCCAAAGCTGAGACAATTTGGGCAAGAGAAACAACATACGTAAAGTAGTATTGAATTATAGCCTAAAGTTATGTTTATAAAATAAACATCCATGAGTCCATAATGATATAAACAATTGAAGAAAAACTAATGGGAGAGAAGAGACAAATCTCCTGTACAGAAGAATCCCAAATAATTTCCGTACATACTCCCATGCAAGAGATGAAACTTAACTCCCTCCCCCTTACTTGTGGGCTGTGTTTGAGTCTTGCTTCCAAAGAGGACAGTATTGAAAGGAAGAAAAGTCACTTGACCGTGGAGAAAGCTGGTAAGCACTACCTGAGCCAGGTGACCAAGGTCGACATTGCCAGAGAAACTGCAGAATGATCTATTTCCTACAAAGAAGAAACAGACCGACAGTGGACTTTGCTGCAAGAACGGAGACCAGAAGAAAACAAAGAGGTAATTTCAGTGAAGCTGAAAGAGACCAACAGCCAACCTAACAATCCCCACTCAGTGAAAACATGCTTTAGGAATAAACGTGAAATAACAAAGAAGAGAAGCAGAGCCATAGCAATCCAGATAATGAAGTTTTTAGATTCTAATTTAAAAGTAATTGGTTAACGGAGCACCTGGGGGGCTCAGTCGGTTGAGCGTCTGACTTCAGCTCAGGTTGTGATCTGGAAGTCCTGGGATCGAGCCCCGCCATCAGGCTCCCTGCTCAGTGGGGAGTCTGCTTCTCCCTCTCCCTCTGCCCTTCCCACCCCCTCACCCCACTCGTGCACATGTGCTCTCTCGCTCGCTCGCTCTCTCTCTCAAATAAAATAAAATAAAATAAAATAAAATAAAATAATTGGTTAATATGTTGAAAAAATTAAAAGAGAAGATTTAAAATTTTGGCAATAAAATTAGAAAGGGTAAATAGAATCGAATGGGAATCCAGAACAAAAAAATACAGTAATTGACATCAGTAACTTGATCCATGGGCTTAACAGCATTATTATACACAGCTAAAGAGATAATTGATGAAGTGGAAGATAAGCCAGGAGAAAAAGTATCCATGACAAACTAGAGGGGAAAAAGGAAAATCCACAAAACAGGGTAAGAGACATATACGTTATAAGGAAAAGACCTAGCAAACGGGTCAGGGAAGCCTGAGAAGGGAAGAGGCAAGGTGGGACAGAAGCATTATTTGAAAAAGATAATAACTGGCAATTTCCCAAAACTAATGAAACATACAAGCCATGTATTCACGAATCGCTGTTAGTGTGAAGTGGGACAAACACGAAGAAAAGCACACCTAGGCACATGATGGTCAAACTGCTGAAAACAAAAGGCAAACAAACAAATCTTAAAAGAAGACATGCAAAAAAGACAAGTACCGGGGCACCTGGGTGGCTCAGTCGGTTAAGCGGCTGCCTTCGGCTCAGGTCATGATCCCAGGGTCCTGGTATCGAGCCCCACATCGGGCTCCCTGCTCAGTGGGGAGTCTGCTTCTCCCTCTCCTCCCCCCTTGTGCTCTCTCACTGTCTCTCCTTCTCTCTCTTACAAATAAATAAATAAAATCTTCAAAAAAAAAAAGACAAGTACCTTCAAAGGAGCAATTATAAGACCGACAAATTTTTTAACAGAACCGGCGAGAAGAAAATGAAATGGTATCTTCAAAGTGTTGAGAGCAAACAACCGCCCGTCTCAAATTACACAGTCAAGGAAAATACCCTTCAAAAATGAAGGTGAAAAAGAATATTTGCAGACAAAAGACTGATGGAATTCCTCCCCAGCAGAATTTCCTTAAAGGAAACAGTAAAGAGTGTCGTTCAAGCTGAAGGAAAATGATCCCAGATGGAAATCTGGATTTGCAGGAAGGAAGAAGTACAAGGGGAAGGGTAAATATGTGGGCAGTTCTAATATCGACTGTTCGATACAATAATAATAATTTGGGGGAGGCTTAACATACACAACTACAATGGCATATAGGTCAGGAGAGGGTATAAATGGAAGGTTCTGAGGTCCTTGCATGGTCCTGGAAGTAGGCAAAAAGACCATTTAGCATTAGATCTTAAAGAAGACGCCTGTTTAATCTCTCGTACAACTACCAGCCAGCAACTGAACTCCCGGGTATAGACCCAAGAGAAATGTGCAAATGTGTGCACCAAAAGAGAAGGGCAAGAACGTTCACCGTAGCAGTATTTGAGATAGCCCCAGATGTTGATGGAGAATGGATCAATAACGCGAAGTATATTCGCCCAGTGGAACAAAACGGACCCGGGGAGTTCCAGAGAATCTCTAACTGGAGTAGCTTGCCGATCTTTCCCAGCACAGCCACTGGAATGAGTGAATTGATTTGCTTCACTCCCGTTCAGGATTAAAGGATTAAAAGTTCCAGGAGAATGAGTCACCCTCACATACTTTAGGCAACACGCTGACACTTTTGGATCTATTGCAAACTTGAGAGGAAGAATCTGGCAGATGGAGCCTTCAGGAGCCTCTTTAGTTTCTGTAGCGGGAGTTCTGCCAGATCCTCAATTTATCATTCCACCAAGATTGTACACACCTAGGGAACTGCCCAGAAGTAATCGTGCTTGCTGTTATAGGAAGGATGGATCAATGTGGGGTGGCGCCCCCCTCCCCTCACAAATCAATCCATCCTTTTGGTCACTCATTATTCACATAACCTATCTGCCCAAATATACACATCCCAAAATGCTGTTGTCCAAAATAATGTGATTTTCTCCCTTACAACATAAAATGTGCTCACACTTTCCAAAGAGAGAGACACACTGAAGTCTCCTCGGTTTCTGTATCCAGCTGCAAGATAAAGATCTTTGGGTCAAATCTGTTCCTCTTCTAATTCCAGCACAGTTCTGTAAGCCGTGGTCTAAATAGCAAGTTTATCCATCTTCATCTATGTTGGGAAAGGAGTCAGTCAAAGTGATGAGAAATTCTTTAAAATTTATAAATATACGTATTTGGCAAGGAAGACAATTTGAGGATCGGTGATAGTCTTGTTTTTGCCACCAGTTCTGAAGTTTCCCTCCTCCATCATAGAACCCTAACTCCTCCTGCCTTGCTGGCACAAGGGGTCCCAAACCTGAATTTCTGAGAGTCAGTCCTGACTGTTCAGGCATCCGGTAGTCTTCCATTACCTTTTGCCTAGGGGAGCCCCGTGTTCTATCCATCCCCTATGCCACCCCCATAGTGTGGCAGCAACTAATTTTGTATCGATCAGAAGCAGCTAATCAAGCCAATATCATAAGCCCCTTGTTTTGCCTTCACACAGTCATATCCAGAAGAGACAAGCAGTTCATGTACCGGATGAGCCCAGTGGCTCTCTAGATTAATGTCCCAGCTAAAACCAGTGGCTCTTCCTCCCCACAAAGCGAGAGGCTGCACGTGATCTCAGTTTCTCACAGGCTCCCCCCGTGCTATCAGCAATGGGCAGCTGATGTTCTCGGCACTGGTATGCAACTCCCCTGGATAGTTGGCATCCAAGTTCAAATCCACATCCTCCTCACCCCTCCACCCTCTACCCCCACACAACTGCTCTCATAGAAGCCCCATAAAAAAGGGGGGGAAACTGCCAATAAATATATGAAAGGATTTTCAACCTCACTAATAACCAGGGGAATGCAACTAAAACAATAAGAATTCATTTTTCACCCACCAGAGTGGAAAATATGACATTTCGGCAAAGTTTAGGGCAAAGAGACACTTTCATCACTGCAGGAAGTATAAATTGGCACAGCCATTTTGTCAAGCAATTTAGTGGTGTCGCTAAGACTAAATATGTACGTATTATATGATTCAGCATCTGCTCTAGAAAACACACTCTGGAATAGATAGGTGGGAGATGTTCACCTAGGCACTGTGTATAGGAGTGAAAATCTGGGTACAACCTAAAGGTCATCAGTACAAGATAAGTGAAATGTGGTGTTTTCATCATTTCATAGCTAAGAATGAACTAGATGCACATGTATTAACAGGGAGTTCAGAACTGGATGAGATGGTTGAGTAAAAGAAAAAAAAGTAAAGAGGATTGAAAAAAGTGAATGATACTGCAGGAGAGTATTATTTTTGTAAAAACAGGCACATGCATGTTTATATACATATTTTTTAAGTTCTGGAAAGATTTACTCCAAAGTCATAACAAAGAGTGGAGAGGTGGGGAGTAGAGGGACCTAGATCAGGTTACAGTCAAAGAGGACTTTATCTTTATTTAAAATGTACTTATTTTCACCAGGAGAATGTTTTAGTCTTACAAATGAAAATTAATAATAAAAATAATGCCTGTTACTCTGGAAAGTATACTTATCTTAGAATGCTCACCCACCTAGTGTATGATAAAGACCTGCCTTTGGCAACATCCTTTTTGTAGGACCATAGACCAAGTGGCCCCAGAAGCTTCCAGCAGTACTCCCTTGGAGATGCACGGTCTAACAGGCTAACCAGGCAGGCACAGCAGAAGTTCTTTATGAGGCTTAATTAAGCCAAATCTAAACAGGAACCTTCTAAAGCTTTTGAAAATCCACCAAAACTAGTGAGCCAGCTTTGGCCCTCGAATGACTTATCTACTGCTGCCTAACAAATTATCCCAAAACTTAATGGCTCAAAACAATATTTATTTCCCCACAGTTTCTGTGGGTCAGGAACTAGATTCTCCCACAGTGCTGCAATCAAGGCATCAACTGGGGCTGCAGTCTCATCTGAAGGCTCTATGGGGAAGGATCTGCTTCCAAGCTCACTCAGGGTGTTGCTGGCAGGAGTGTATTCCTCGCAAGCAATTGGACTGAGAATCTTGGTTCCAGTGAGGGTCTCAGTTTCTCACTGGTTGTTGGCCAGAGACTGCCCTCAGTTCCTTGCCATGTGGACCTCTCCATGGTGTAGATCACAACATGGCAGCTGGCTTCATCAGAACGAGCAAGCAAGAGGCACCAGACAGGGAGACAGTTGTGACCCAGACAGAAGTCACAGTCTTTTGTGACCCAATCTTAAAAGGAACAACCCACTGCTTTTGTCATATTCTATTCATTAGAAGCAAGTGACGAGTGCAGCACACTCAAGGAGAGACGAGCATCATTAGGATCCAGATTAGAAGCTGCTGCAACCATCCCATGTGAATTCTGTGTAGTGTTTATGCTGTGTTAGAGTGGAACAAGTAAGGTGCGGGGGATGGGGGGTGTGCCTCAGGTATGGAGGAAATATTAGTATCCAGGAGTCCTGAAAGACAATTCCTGGTGTTAGAGAGAATATTAGTAAATCCAGTAGATGGCAGCCTTCACTATGAGCTGGTACCTACTCCCTTGAGAATAGCATCTTCTGACACAGCCTACCCTGGGAATAAAGAGATTTAAGCAGCCAATTAAATAATCTTGTTAATAGGGAATTATGGTATATACCTATTGATGACCAATTTTCAAAGAAAAATAATACAATTCTGCTATAATTTGAAGTGATTTCTGTGATCGTCTTTTTAAAATTTTGTTGCAGATTTTGACATGTATGATGACAAATTATATCATAATGACATGTAAGCTTTTTGCATGTAAGCCAGGATCTGACTAGTACAAGGCGAGCAGTCATTTTAAACTAAAAGTACCTCAGTTCAGCATCACAACTGGTAAATTCAGGAACGTGTGGCCATTTGTGTCTAACAAAGTATTGTACTTCCAGAAAAATGGCCGTACCATCAATTAACTTTTAATCCTTTCTTCACATGGGTAAAATCTCTGGGTAATTATAGATATTAAGGGTCATCCAGCAGTGTTTTTCAATCTATACTATGTGACTTATGAGTGCATCAGAAGGGACATTGCCATGGGGGCTGAGCAGTCTTCTCGGTGGTTGATTTGAAGACTACGTGTGGAGTGCTCGCTTGCTCTGTGTCTCTCTCTCCCGCATCCTGTGTTCTCCAGGGGCTTGTGCTGAGCAGTAGACAGCAGCAACTTGTCCTCTCTGCCCAAAATGACTGCCAGGAAGCCAGCAATCCCCAGCAGACACAGAGGCAGCAAAGCATCCTCCACTCCACTCCAGCCCTATAATCCTCAAAACAAACTCCATAATCAGAACAAGCATCACAGCCATACAACAGGAATTCTCAAACGCAAACACGAATACGTAAAACTCAGGGAACATTTGAGGGAATCCATTGCCATGAAAGACAGGCACCAAGCTCAACCAACACAAGAACTATCAGAGTTGCCTCTGGTATTTATGGAGGGATAGTTGTGTGTGTGTGTGTGTGTGTGTGTGTCTTCTTTCCACTCCACCTGGAGGAGTCTGAAACATCTCAAAGATTATCGGATAATAGGAGGAGGGTTTTTTAAAAATGTAATTAAAGGCTGAGAAGGAGTCATGACCTCTTTGAGCATAATTAGCTTCAAAATATACACCAACAGGAAGTTATCCTCCACAGAAATGTCTGATTGCTTTGTAACTATTTCTGCCGAGGGTCACCTCGCCACACTGAACTCTTCCACTGTCCACTTCCACCTGCAGGACCTAAAGCTTTCTCCTCCTGCATCCAAGACGGGATGACAGCCGTTAACAGAGGTAATAAAAAGATCAAGAGGTATGGGGAAGAAGCGAAGATGTTGAGAGTGGTTCAAGGAGGTTGCTCTCTCCTAGCGGAACAAGTGGGCACAGGCACACAAGATGGGTTAAATGGATAAGGACAACCTGCCAAGTTCTTCTTTAGACTCCATATGGTTGGGATTATGAAGTAAAGATTCAATGTTGTGGGTTTGCTTGGCTGAGGTGCGGTGTGCTACTCACAAAGGTTTGCTTTCTCTCAAGTAGAAGATAAAGAGGAAAAGGTCATGCATGGGGGTAGTTACTGACCATCCCGTCCCTTTCCCAATAAGGCAAAAGTCATTAAGCCTGAGCTGCATTTTGAGGCACTATGAGCCATCTTTGTGTTTAAAGGTGTAATATTCAGCTGGACTTTATTTATTTGTTTGTTTATTTATTTATTTATTTGACAGGGAGAGAGCACAAGTAGGGGGAGCAGCAAGCAGAGGGAAAGGGAGAGGGAGAAGCAGGCTCCTCCCTGAGCAGGGAACCCCCAGCTGGACTTTAGATTGAAACTTTTGTGTTAAACCTGAACAAGAAAACATTTGCACCATAAATGTCAGACTATCAGAACAATGATGCTAAAGAACAAGAGTTGGGGCACCTGGGTGGCTCAGTCAGTTAAGCATCTGACTCAGTTCATGATCTCATGGGTTGTGAGGTAGAGCCCCGTGGGCTTGGTGGTCAGAGGGGAATCTGCTTGAGATTCTCTCCCTCTGCCCCTCCCCTGACTTGTACTCTCTCTCTCTCTCTCAAATAAATAAACAAGTCTTTAAAAGAAAATACAGAACAGGAGTTGTCCAGACCCAAACGGTAATAGCTCTGACATTCACCCCAGATAGCCCCCCAAAAAGGGACATTGTGAGATGTGAAGTCAAAGTGGCAAATTTGGGAGAGAATATGCTGTTGGAACTGCATATATTAGAGAGAAACCAAACATATGCAGCATTATGTAAGTCTACCAAATTGAGTAAGTCTGAAGTTGTAAATCAGATGTCACTTAAAACATAACCTCTGCAGATGTCTAGTCTCTGAAGAAATTAAAGTTGTTCCTGGATGGGGACAGAGGTCTTGTGACCAACAGGCTTGCATTCACTCAGGACTCTCCCAAGCTCCACCAGTGCCACCAGCCCCCTGCGACTTAGTAGCCTCTGTGAGGCTGGTGATAATGTAGGCTTTAGAGTCACTGATATCGAATACTTGCTACCAGAAACATGATCAAGTTGTGAGAAGTATTTCTTAAGGTACCAGATCAAAAGATTTCCATCTGTGACTAGAGATGCCAGTGAAATGGGACACGCATGGGACCCACAGAACAGAGCAGCCATCAAGTGACTCCCATGTTAGGGCTGTTCATGGACTCCAGGTCACCAAAATGGTTTTTCCTTTGTTTTTGAGAGCCACCTCACAGCCCTGGAGAGAAGAGCAGAATGGACAATGGTGGCAATTCATAGGCCCAATTTATTAGCACATGTTGGTGAGATGGGGAACAAGGCACTGCCTGCTTCTCCAGATTGTTACAGCAGGCATCTCCTGGGAGAAAAGACAGCAAGTCTGGAAGGGCCAGAAGCCCCAGGAGCGGAGCTTCTCAAACTTGGCTGCACATTAAGTCACCTAGGGAGCTTTCTAAAAATACCAATGTCTTGACTCTTCCCTCAGAGATTCACATTCTACTGGCTGGGGCTGAGTCCTGTGCAGAGGAACTTTCTCAAACAATACCAGGTGGGTCTAATGTGCCCCTAGAGTTGAGAACCTCTGATCCAGATTAAAAGCCTGTATTCCTAATTTATAGTTAAGATTTATTAAGCCATCTTAGACTTCAGCACAATCTTCAGAATTATCATTGTTGGTGAAGCTAATCTGAGGATAAGAAAAAGGTCATTCATATCTGTTCTCCAAAAGCAAGAATAAATAATCCAGCTCAGACTGAAGATTCTGGTGTAGATCTAGGGGAGAGAAGTGATCCAACATACAAAATTGGACCCAAGATAAGCAAGATCCCACTGGTTTAGATAAAGCAGGGTCTGAAACCTGAATAGGGCCCCCTCCCTCCCAAAAGTTCCATTGGGAGACTATACATACTAATTTGCTTTCAATTGAACAGGAGGACTCATGACGGCTGGCAGTGAGTTTTTTTTTTTTTTAAAGATTTTATTTATTTATTTATTTGAGACAGAGAATGAGAGAGAGAGAACACATGAGAGGGGGGAGGGTCAGAGGCAGAAGCAGGCTCCCTGCGGAGCAGGGAGCCCGACGCGGGACTCGATCCCGGGACTCCAGGATCATGACCTGAGCCGAAGGCAGTCGCTTAACCAACTGAGCCACCCAGGCGCCCTGGCAGTGAGTTTTTTAGCCACTCATACCCTAGCATTTTGGAAACCCAGACAAATGTACATAAATGAAACCTATGTTCTATATGGCCTGGGTTTGTTTCAAGTTGTTAAGGAAGCCTGCCATCCAGCAAGCAGCCTGCCGCCATAAAGATAGCTACTTGGTGAACATTTTCTCATTTCCACATTACATAGAGCAGAAACTGTGGAGTGTGCCACTCTCTGGCTCTAAGGTATGTGAGAAGAAATCAAGATGAACTCAGTAAGGCTCAGCCTGGCCTGGCCTCCACAATGCCAACAAAGTAATTAAACTCATGTCAACAGGAGAAGGATGGAGATTGAACTGGAGAAGTATTCTTTGGGAGCCACTATCAAACACGGGGACTCTCTTTACAGAAACTTTCAAATACTTCCTCAGGAAAAGTGTAACAGGGACAACAATTTTATAGTAGGAACGTTCACCGTCTTCCCTCACTCTGTTCGGTTTCTAAGGGAGAAAGAGTCTTTTTCATGGCACAGTTCTGGGGTTTTCCTTTGTTGTGGAGAATCCACAGGTAATACACAAAGAGATTTAAAAAAAAAACAAAGTAAAGAACACAGAGATTCCAAGTTGGAAAAAGAGTTAAGAGGGCAAGAAATAAGAAGCTATATGGACTAGATATTTGAGGGGATTTGAGAAGGTTGGAAAGTGATAGTGGGAGAGATTTTCAGAGATCTCTTACCAGCAGTGTAAAGTTTATTAGAGAAGTAGCAGTAGGGAGAAGGGATATTTAATATGTTAGGTAGGCATTAAAAATGCATTTTCTCTTTGGTTTTTCCCTAGAGACCAAGTAAAGCTGTAAATTACTCATCATGAATGTTGGCTGCTGACCTAGATTTCTTTGGATAGATGCCTTGCAATAAATGGATCACATGAAGTCCTGATAAATTAAAATTATTAGACTTAGAATTAATTATTAATATCAGAGAAAGATTAAAGAGGCTATCACATTCATAAAACAAGAACTGGCTGTTAAGAAATAAACCAATTAGGGGCGCCTGGATGGCTTAGTTGTTAAGCATCTGCCTTTGGCTCAGGTCATGATCCCAGTGTCCTGGGATGGAGCCCCGCATCAGTCTCCCCACTCTGCAGGAAGCCTGTTCTCCCTCTCCCACTCTCCCTGCTTGTGTTCCCTTTCTCACTGTGTGATAAAAAGATAAATAAAATCTTTTTTTAAAAAAGGAAATAAACCAATTAAAGATTGGAACAAAAAAATTGAATATCAGAAAACATTCTAGCTGAAGAACAAGTTTTTCTGAGTGATTTTCTCAGAACACAGTGCAAAAGGGGAACAAAAGAGGTAAAAATGTGAAAGAAAAGTTAAGAGAACAAGGACAAATTTAGAAGTATCAGCACTGATCTAATGAAAATTCCAGGGTTGCTAAAGGGAATAGAGGGGAGAATATAATAAAAGAAATGAGAAGAAAATTACCCAGATGTGAAAAAGAGACACTAGCTTTCATACTTAAAAAGTCAATCCAATGCCAAGGCGGATAATTTTAAAAATATTTATCTGGATCTATTATGATGAAATATCAGAACACTGAGAATAAAGAAAAAAAGTCCTTTAAATTCCCAAACAGTAAAAACATATTGCCTTCAAAAGAACTAGAATAACATTATTGTCAGATTCTCATCATGGCCTCTAAATACCATAAGAAAGGAAATAATGTATCTTCAACTATCAAGAGTGAGAACAGAATAGACATATTCAGACATGCAAGGACTCAAAGTTTACCTTCCCAAACCCTTTTCAGGAATTTAGAGGATGTGTTCCAGCATGTGACTGCGTAAGCCTAGAAAGAGAAAGATATAATATTAAAGAAATGGTAAATATAACCAGGAAAACAAATAGAAATAATTCAAGGATAGAAGCTGCACAAATAGACTTGGAGAGAAATCAAGCCAGTTGAAACAGGGGAAGGAGGATCCCAGAGGAAAAAAATTTGTGAATAAACCCAACCATCCAAATGCTGAATTAAAATAAAGAGCTCAAAAATGGCACTGCAGTGGTACAATGACAGGTGAGGAACATTAAATATAAATTTAGAATTAACACTAAACTAGAAATTATGTTTGTAGAATAGAATGCAAATTTCAAACACCTTGATGAAGTGAAAAAAGGAACCCATGAAAGATGGAATGTATATTTTCTATTGGGGGAAATAGTAAATTAACTTGTATACAAACTCTTTCACAAAGTACAACCAGAAACGCCAGGTAAGGCATTTTTCAAAATCTGTTTGAAGGTGTCAGACCCAATGCAATGAGGACTTGAGAGCCAAGGTAAAACAGAGATGAGAAACATACAAAGATGAGACCAATATTCACTGCTGACTTCTTTTCCCTTTGAGGCATTAACTGATTCTAAAAAAGCAGCTGAAAGGCGGAGAAGCTTAGCAAAAGCGATGACTCATAAACTGTGGAACTGAGCAGTGCTTCCAATAGTCTCAAAGGGATGGGGGGAAATTAAAGAGTTTAGGGTCCACTAAGGAAAAGGGACACTGATAAACACTTCATGTTTTTAAATGAAATCTCTGACAGACCATATATTAGGAATAAGAATGAATCAGAAATGAATAAGCCCTCAAAAAGACTTACTCCCAGATTCAAATCAGTTTAATCCCTGGTTATATTAAGGAGAATTGTGTCCCTTTCAGCTTCTAGCCTGAAGCTAAAAAACAAAACAAAAAAAAACTATTATAAGAAAAATAACACTTTACAGTGAATCAAGTTATCTCTATAATTTTCATACATAATGTCAAACATTCCATCAAAAATTATTAGAAGGATTCTGGCCAAGATGGAGTAAGAGGATTAAATTTACCTTCCCACATGAATCAACCAGAAGATAGGAAAAAAAAAAAAGAAAGGAAAAACTAGGTTACAAGACACCATCTTTAAGCAACAAATGACAGTGATGGGGAGAACTGAGAAACAAACAAGGTGATTCCTAGGACTGCCCCACATTACTACCTTGAGTCTTGAGCTCACAGTGCAGGAAAGAATTCAGGCATAGCGTGGCAACCTCCTCAAGTTGAAGAGACAGAGCCAAAAATCTAGGGAGACCAAAATGGCGAGAATCTGCTGGAATTACTGCCAGAGAGGAAAAAACTGCAAAGACACTGAGAGAACTCCAACTATCGACAGAGGCCCCCCTGAGTATTCAGCAGATTGCTAATCAGCACAAGCATGTTAGCAAACTGCCCAAGGCCAGGGAAAAAACTAAATGAAGAGGGAACAGTACTCAAGCTTACACAAGGCCAACAATACTGCCTGTTCCCACCAACCAGACTGGACAACTTCAAAATTCACAGGGAATTTGGCAGAGTACTCAGAAGAATCTTGGGTCAGTCGTGGAGATAATTAACCCTAGACTAAACAATGTTCTGGTCCTGTCTGACAAATCTTTAAAGCAAGATCTGAAAGGATCAAATTGTTTCCAAGTGACTTAACTGTGTCACAGAATAAAACTCAAGAATGTTTATAGGAACACAAAATTATCCAGCACTCAACAAGGTAAAATTCACAATGTCTGGTGTCCAGTTAAAAAATTACTAGGCATGCAAAGAGGCAGGAAAATACAACCTAAAATGAGGTGGGGGGAGGGAATAAATCAACCAAACCAACCTAAAATGACACAGATGTGAGAATTAGTAAACAAGAACATTAGAAGAGTTATAACAGTATTTCATACCCTCAGAAAGTTAAGACATGGAAGATATATATATTTTTAAAACACCCAAATCAAGCTTCAAGAGATGAAAACTACAATGTCTGAGATGAAATTACACTGGATAAGATTAATAACAGATTAATAATAGCCAAAAAATTTCCAAATATGATGAAAACTATAAATTCACAGATCAAAGAAGCTCAGTGACATCCAGGCACACACACACACACACACACACACACACACACACACAAACCATGAAGAAAACCATTACAAGGCATGTCATAATCATATTGCTCAAAACCAGGGATAAAGAGAAAACCTTAAAAGCATCAAGATAATAAAAAAATATGTTACACAGCATATTTCTCTTTGGAAAGATGCAAGCAAGAAGACAGTGAAGAAACATCTTTAGTGTATTAAAAAAATAAAAGTCCACCCAGAATTCTATGCCAAGTGAAAATCTTTCATAATGAAGGGAAATAAAGACTTTTTCAAACTTACGAAAGCTGAAAGAAGTCATCACACAATGGGGAAAGGATAGTCTCTTTATAAACGATGTTGGGAAAACTGGATCTCAAAGAGATACCTGCATTCCCATGTTCACTTCAGCCATTAGTCACAATAGTCAAGATATGGAAACAACCTAAGTGCCTGTAATGAATTAATGGCTAAAGAAAATGTAGCGTGCGTGCACACACACACACACACACACACGAATATTATTCAGCCTTTAAAAAAAAAAAGGAAATCCTACCATTTGCAACAACATGGATGAACCTGGAGGACATTATGCTAAGCGAAATAAGCCAGACACGGGAAAAAAAATACTGCATGATCTCACTTATATGTGTAATCTAAAAAAGTTGAACTCATAAAAGCAGAGAGTAGAGTAGTGGTTGTCAGGGACTAAGAGGTGGAGGAAATAGGAAGATTTTGGTCAAAGGGTACAAAGTTTCAGTTACGTAGGATGAATAAGTTCTGAAGATTTAATGTACAACATAGTGACTAGAGTTAATAATACTGTATTGAATACTTGAAATTTGCTAAAATAGTAGATCTTAAGTGTTTTCACCACACACACAAAACAGGTATCTATGCGAGGCAATGGATATGTTAATTAGCCTGATTGTGGTAATCATTTCACAATGTACATGTAGATCAAAACATTACATTTTACACCTTAAATATGTACAATTTTTATTTGTCAGTTATACCTCAATAAGGCTGGGAGGGAACAAACAACAGATAGGATGAACAGAAAACTAGCAAAAGATGATAGACTTAAACCTAATCACATCAGTGTTCACATTAAATGTAAGTGGTCTAACCACCCCATTAAAAAGGAAGAGATTGTCAATTTAGATTACCAATAAGGAAGACCTAACTATATGTTGCCTATAAGAAAGTGACCTTAAATATAAAGATACTTGGTTAAAAATAAAAGGATGAAAAAGATATACCATTCTAATACTAATAAGAAACCTGGAATGGCTATATTAATTTCAGACAAAGCCCATTTCACAGCAAAGACTATTATGAGCAATAAAGAAGAGCATTTCATAATGATGAAGGGGTGAGTTAATCAAAATGGCATAAAGGTCCTAAACATTTATGCATCTAGTAACAGAACTCCAAAATACATGAAACAAAAACTAAAAGAACTGCATGGAGAAAGACAAATCCACAACTATGGTCAGAGATTTCAATATTCCTCTCAAAAATTTATAGAAGTAGGCAGAAAATCAGGAAGGATAGGGAAAATTTGAACAAAACTACCAACCACGTGGACCTAATTAATTGACACTTACAGAACACTCCCCCAACAAGAGCAAAGTACACGCTCTTTTCAAATATTTGGTAACTAAATAACATACTTCTATATAACTCAGGGTCAAAAAGGAAATTAGAAAGTAAACTGAACTAAATGAAAAAGAAAACAGCATTTCAAAATTTGTAAGATGACACTAGAGTAGTACTGAAGGAAGTACTACTTTAGGACAAAATTAGAAAAGAAGAAGGACTCAAATCAATGACTTCAGCTTCCACCTTAAGAAACTAGAAAAAGAAGAGAAAATTAAGCCCAAATTAATCAGAAGAAAGGTGATACAAAGATCAGAGCAGAAATCAATGAAACAAACAAACAAACAAAAAAACCCAAGAAAATAAATGAAACCACACGCTGCCCCTTGGAGAATTTTAATAAATCTGATAAGCCTCTAACCAGACTGATTAGGGAAAAGAAAAAGGAAAGAAATCATCACAAGATATGAAAACCACAAACCAGCATCCATCATGAACAAAGATACAAAAATTCTCATCATCCCTCAAACCAGCTCTCCTCCCCATATCTCTGCCAATATTCATGCGTCACCATTTGAGTCATCCTCAAAACCCACTTTCTACTTCTCTTTTTCTCTGCTCCCACATGCGACCAATCAGCCTGTCTTCAATTGTCTTTTCCCACTCACTGGTTTCAAGGCTGCCCCTGCTTTTCCTTCCTATCATCCCTGCTGTAGCTCAGGTCCTTCCTATCTCTTGCAGTAGCCCTCGAATGGCATCCTCCTCTGGATCCAGCCCATCCATACGCTGGGACAAACCGTTTCGACCTTCCAGCAACACCATTTTTGCTACCACCTTGAACTAAGTGCCTTATGTCAACAAGCACTAACCACAGTGTGTTATACATAATCAGCACTCAAACATTATTTGCTGAATGAAGTGAACGGTGAGCTCCTCAGGGCAGGGATCATGTTGTTTACCAATGGATACTCATGATCCGGCACAGTGTACATGGTAGCACTCAATAAATGTTTGACTGACCGAATAAACAAAAGGATGCCACTTGCTGACTCAAACATTTTCAAGGGCTCCCTCTCCCTATTGAATATTGATTCAAACTGCTTAGTCTGGCATTCAATACACTTTATAAAATATTTCTGTATTCATCAGGGCTCTTTATGTTTTGAGAGATTAAAAGTCCAATTCCAAAGAATTTATGCATAAAAGAGGACATTAATTGGCTTGTGTAACTAGAAAGTCTAAATATCAAGAACAGGATCAATTGAGCCAATGGGTTTGCAGTGGGCTGTGGCATCCCAAGGTGTCTGAGGCAAGATCTCAGGGGGAAGTATGCACAAAGTTAAGTAGAAGCTGAGGAATCAGAGATGATGGGGAGCAGTGGGGGAGTAACTGATAGGTGCTTGAGGCAAATCCTGGGGTCTGCAATCCTCGGCCATGCATGTGACCAGAGCAGCTCCATTAAAAGCAGCTTCAGCGGGTAATTCCCCTGGTGGGTGTTAAGGACTAAAGGCCAGGAACGCTCAACCTGGGGTGCGGGTAGAGGGAGGAGCTCAATAATGCCACACATTCTACCCAGTAAGAAAGACATTTTCACCTGATAATACCTCCCTTCCCACCCAAGGGAAAATTACTTCCTTCCTGTCAAAGAAGAACATCAGGGTTGCTGATGGCCCTGAATAACTTACACATTCATATGCCTAATATCAGGGCTCTGCACCAGAGGACTGCTTCCTGCGCTTTTCACTGCTATGATTTCCTAGTTGTTTCCCTTTGTCAATAACATGGGCTTTCCCCAAATTTCAGACAAGAGTAGTGATCCAGCGTTGATGAAAAAAGTCAGATTTTTTGGAAATGTGTGTGCCCCCAGGACCCAAAGCTAGAACCTGGGGTTACAAAGCCAAGGCAATAGAAGCACCACAAGATTTATGTTAATTGTAAATACTCCAGGAGTTTCTTTATGCATATGAAGGAATACTGTAGTTCAAAAGAAAATTCTAAACAAAAATTTGGTAAATTGAATCCAACAATATATAAAAAAGAAAGGGCTTCTACAAAAAACTCCACATCTAAAATAATACTTATTACTGAAAGACTGAATGCTTTACCCCAAAGAGCAGAAAAAGGCAAGGATTTCCAATAAAGCCAGAAAAAGAAATTTCACAGGATGGGAATGTAACAAGTAAAAACATGTCACAGATGACATGATTGTCTATGTAGAAACTCCCAATGACTCAACAACAAAAGCTCCTAGAACTAATAAGCAAATTTATAAAGGTAGCAAGTTTCAAGTGTCAAGATACAAAAGTCAATTGTATTTCTATATGATAATAATGAACAATTACCGGGAGCAGAAATTAAAAACACAATATCACCACAATAACTCCCAAATTAAGTACTTAGGTATAAATCTAACAAAACATGTATAGGATATGGGTGCTAAAAATTACAAAATGCTAATAAAAGAAATTTTAAATAAGTGGAGAGACATGCCATGTTCTTGGATCAGAAGACTTAATAAAACTAAGATGGCAATTCTTATCACATAGATCTACAGATCTAATGCAAACTCCACTCAAAATCCAGGGGGAAATTTTTGAAGTTAGAGACAAGCTTTTTCTAAAATTTATAAGGAAATACAAAGGAACCGGAATAGTCAGAACAATTTTGAAATAAAGTTGGAGGACTAAGACTACCCAATTGTAGGACTTACTATAAAGCTACAGTAATCAAGACAATGTGGTATTGGAGAGGGATAGACACATAGATCAATGGAAGAGAAGTTGACAGTCCAGAAAGAAAACTATATAAATATGGCAAATTGATTTTTGACGAAAGTACAAAATCAATTCAATGAAGAAAAGATAGTGTTTTCAACCAATGGTGTTGGAACAAGTGGATATCCATATGCCAAAAAAAAAAAAAAAAAAAGAAGCACCTCAACTTAAACATCACACCTTGTACAAAAATTAACTCAAAATGTATCATAAATCTAAATCTAAACTGTAAAACTATACATAAAATAGGAGAAAAATCTTCTTGACCTAGGGTTAGACAGAATTCTTGGGTATGATATCAAAAGCATAATCTATAAAAAGAAAAAAAATGAAATATTGGACTTTGTAAAAAATTTAAAACTTCTGATCTGCAAAAGATGATGTTAATACATCAAATAAAAAGATAAGCTACAGACCAGAAGAAAATACTTGAAAGTCATATGCCCAACAAAGGCCTTGTATCCAGAATATATAAAGAAACTCAGAACTCGACAGAAAAAAAACAACAACTCCATTAAAAATGGGCAAAATGCATTAACTGACACTAAAACAAAGAGGATATATGGATAGTAGACATATTGTAAAATTCCATTTCTTTGAAATGACAAGAATAGCAAACTCAGGGAGAATGAAAGGAGATTACTGGTTGCCAGAGGCTGGGAGGAGGGCAGGGACTATGGAGTGACTGCTAGTAAGTATGGGATTGCTTTTGAAGTGGTGAAATATTCTAAACTTAGATCTTGGTAATGGTTGCACAACTCTTTGATGATACTGAACGTATTGAATTGTATACTTTAAATGGGTAGATCTTATAGTATGTGAATTATATCTCCAAAAGATGTTTTTTTAAAAAAACAGTCAAACAGTGTGGTATATTTGCAGAAAAAGACAAATGACAAATGGAACAAAACAGAGAAACAGGCCCACATCTGTAGGAATATTATACATATTACAGAGCTGGCTCCACAAATCAGTGGAGAGAGTATTGGTTTTTTGATGGAATTCAAACTGTACCAGTTTGAAATTGAAAAAACCTAAATAGGATGCCTAACTCATATATTTCCTAAAACCAACTGTGGATTAAAGACTTCAGTAAGGAAAGTCAAACTATAGAGCTTTTAGAAGATGATATTAGAGAATATCTTCTTTATTGTAGGGAAGGGAAGCCTTTCCTAAGACACATAAAGCACTAAGCATAATGAAAATATTTCAATTTTACTACTTTATTTTTTAAAAGGTTTTATTTATTTTTTTATTATTATTTTTTTAAAGACTTTATTTATTTATTTATTGGAGAGCGAGCGAGAGAGAAACAGCCTGAGAGAGGACAGGGTCAGAGGGAGAAGCAGGCTCCCCGCTGAGCCGGGAGCCCGATGTGGGACTCGATCCCAGGACCCTGGGATCATGACCTGAGCCGAAGGCAGTCGCTTAACGACTGAGCCACCCAGGCGCCTAAAAGATTTTATTTTTAAAAAAAAATTTTTTTAAGATTTTATTTATTTGACAGAGAGAGACAGAGAGAGAGGGAACACAAGCAGGGGGAGAGGGAGAGGCAGGCTCCCCGCCGAGCAGGGAGCCCGATGCGGGACTCGATCCCAGGACCCTGAGACCATGACCTGAGCCAAAGGCAGACGCTTAATGACTGAGCCACCCCGGTGCCCCTAAAAGATCTTATTTTTAAGTAATCTCTACACCCAACGTGGGGCTCAAACTGAACCCTGAGATCAAGAGTCACACGCCCCACCGACTGAGCCAGCCAGGCGCCCCTCAAGTTTACTACTTTAAAATGAAGAACCGGGGGCGCCTGGATCCCAGGCTCCTGGGATCAAGACCCCCATCGGGATCCCTGCTCCGCGGAGAGCCTGCTTCTCCCTCTCCCTCTCTCTGCCGCTCTGCCTACTTATGCTCTCTCTATCTCTCTGTTAAATAAAGAAATAAAAATCTTTAAAAAAAATAAAAATAAAAATAAACTGAAGAACCCTTCATCAAGAAACACAAGAGAAAGTCTTATGGCAAGCCACAGATCCCAGAGAAAATATATGCAAGTACTGTTAAATATCAAGGACTAATACCAAGAATATATAAAGGATGTTTATGAATCAACAAGGAAAAGGCAAACAAGCCAACAGAAAATGGGCCAAAAAACCCCTATATAGGCATGTCACGAAAGAGGAAACACAAATCATTAATAATCATGTGAGAAGATAATATTATTCATTGTTGGGATATGCTAATTAAAGCCTCAATGAACTAGTTTAACATGCACAAAATTGGCAAAACTAAAAAGTCTGAAAGTATCATGCTTTGGTGAGAGTGCAGAGCAAGGAGAATTCTCACACAGTGCTGCCCATCTTCACCCAAACCGTATTTTCTGATTTTGCTGGTGGGACTGTCAATGGGTCAGGTTTGAAACAGAGCTTGGCATTGCATGTGCAATTTGAATAAGGTAAGATAAAATAACCGGGGACAATGGCACTATCATAGTGCTCGAATTCTTGCCAGCTCAACAAGACTTACAGCATTCTGGCAGAGAAAGATGGGGGCAACTCTGACCCAGCACTACCTATATACTAAGCATTAAGTTAAGACTTTTTCACACGCTTCTTTAAAGTTGAGGCAAAAGGGGTGCCCAGAATGCTGTTATTCTTTGACAGGAAACTTCTGGCTAAAGTTCCTTCTACTAAAGAAAAATATCTCCAGAACACTCTTACCCCATCAGGACAAGCTACACATTTACAAATATTACCATTCTCTGGCTTCTTTCTTCAAGAGACATTGGTTTCAAACATTTCAATTTTTCGATACAATAGCGATCACACACTGGGGTGTGGGAATAAAGGGATTTTTCTCGTCGGTGCCATTTTATGATGATGAGACAAATCCAGGAGATCTTATATGTGAATTATAGGAATGCCCAAAGAAGCAAAATCCCGATCAGGGAAGTAATCAATACAAACATGAGAAAATTTCCTTCAGCTGAATGAATAGAGATCTGACTCATCAGGAAGAAAGGGCTCAACAAACAAATCCCAGACATGATTAGAACATACACACATACAGGATAGATCCTGGTGAGCTTTCTGAATTCCAAAGATAAAGAAAAAAAAATCATATAACCTTCAGGCAAGAAACAGGCAACATATACAAAACCAAACAAACAAAACCCCCCAAAACCAAAACACCACACTAGCATCAGACTTCTCAGAACACTGACATTGGAAAACAGTGAAATATCTATGAACTGTCAAAGAAAAGGGACTGTGACCTGAAGTTGTGACCTCCCCACAAAGATATCGTTTGTCAAAGCAAAGGAGATATTTTGGGGTAGTCGAGGCCTCAGGAAGAATATACACTCACACAGCAGGCATGAGGGAACAAACATGAGGTATACATCAATCAAACCACAATTTCTTCAGCACACAGATGTCAAATGGGGAAAGATAAAATGACTAAGAAACAGCAATAACAATAAATCCCTCAGTGCACACTTACATCTAAATAGATTATGATAACATGACTGAGATTTGTAATATAAGAGATAAGAAAAGATCGTTGAAATAGAAAACATATCAGACAAAGCAGAATCTAAGATCCAATATGTTAAAGAGGACAGAAATGATGTCCTGTAAAAGGCACAATCATGAAGAAGTCACACATCTATGTAACAAAAATCTATATAGACACCAAATATATAAAGCAAAACTTGAAATACAAGGAAACTGCATAAAATACCCTTATGGGGGAAGATTTTCATATTTTTTCAAAAATTAAGTAGTCAAAAATAAGCAAGGACATAGAGGATTTGAAAATATAATCAACAAGTTCAATTTTATTTATAAATTTATACCAGATATGGAAAAGTAAACACTATACCAATATGTCTGTGTTATATTTCCAAAAAAACCTTATTGTGCCTCTCCCAAAAAGAGAATTTTAAACATTCCCCCCAAATGTAGAGGTTATACAGGCCATACTTTGAACCCAAACCAATAAAACCAGAGATCACTAGAGAAATTAATAAAAACTTCCACTATTTAGAAGTTAAACACCATTGTAAAGAAGAAATCAAAACTGACATGTAGAACTATCTAGAAAATTATGAAAAAGAACAATTAATATGCAATGGGGCACAGCTAAAGTCATATACCAAATAAAGTGCATAGCTTTCAAGGAGTTCATTTAATAAGAAATGAAAATAAATGAAATATGAAACACAAGACATTTCAACTAGATAACAAAATAAACCAGAAGAAAATAGGAAAAGAAAACTAATAATAATGCAAGAGGAAATTAAATAGAAAACCAAAACATATAAGGAATAAACAAAATTAAAAGCCATTTTTTTTTTTTAAGATTTTATTTATTTATTTGAGAGAGAGAGAAAGCATGAGGTGGGGAGGGTCAGAGGGAGAAGCAGACTCCTCGCTGAGCAAGGAGCCCGACGCGGCACTCGATCCCGGGACTCCAGGATCATGACCTGAGCCGAAGGCAGTCGCTTAACCAACTGAGCCACCCAGGCGCCCTAGAGCCATTTCTTTGATAATATCTATAAATAGCTAAACCTCTGAAAGCCTGCTTAAAGAAAAATAGATGGACGCCTGGGTGGCTCAGTCGGTTAAGCATCTGTCTTCGGCTCAGGTCATGATCCCAGGGTCCTGGGATCCAGTCCCGCATCCGGCTCCTTGCTCAGTGGAGAGTCTGCTTCTCCCTCTGCCTGCCGCTCTGCCTGCTGCTACCCCCTGCTTATGGTCCCTCTCTCTGACAAATAAATAAATAAAATCTTAAAAAAAAGAAAAACAGAGAAGGGTCGCCTGGCTCGCTCAGTCAATGGAGCGTGTGACTCTTGATCTCGAGGTTGTGGGTTCAAGCCCCACGTTGGGTGTAAAGATTACTTAAAAATAAAATCTTTTAAAAAATAGAGAAAACAAAATATACAACATTCGGGAGGCAAAAGGAGATAAAACCCTTAGTGCAACAGAATAAAATAATCATAAGAATACTGTGTACATTGGGGGCCTGGGTGGCTCAGTCAGTTAAGCATCTGCCTTTGGCTCAGGTCATGATCCCAGGGTCCTGGGATCGAGCCCCACGTCGGGTTCCCTGCTCAGCAGGGAGCCTGCTTCTCCCTCTACCCCTCCCCACTGCTCTCTCTCTCTCTCACTCTATCAAATAAATAAATAAATAAATAAATAAAATATTAAAAAAAAAGACTACTGTATATATTTTTAGGGAAATAAATTGAAAATCTAGAAGACTAGCTCTCAATCTTTAATTTAATTTTATTATGTTATGTTAGTCACCATACATTACATCATTAGTTTTTGATGTGGTGTTCCATGATTCATTGTTTGTGCATAACACCCAGTGCTCCATGCAGAACGTGCCCTCTTTAATACCCATCACCAGGCTAACCCATCCCCCCACCCCCTCCCCTCTAGAACCCTCAGTTTGTTTTTCAGAGTCCATCGTCTCTCATGGTTCGTCTCCCCCTCTGATTCCCCCCCTTCATTCTTCCCCTCCTGCTATCTTCTTCTTTTTTTTTTTTTTTAACATATAAGGTATTATTTGTTTCAGAGGTACAGGTCTGTGATTCATCAGTCTTACACAATTCACAGCACTCACCATGACTAGCTCTCAATCTTAGCTACACATTATAATCACCTGACAAGCTTGCAAAATTACTGATGCCTGAGCCCCATTCCCAGAGGTTCTAATTTAATTGGTCTGGGCACGAGGAAGACAAAGGCTGGGCCACATGATTCTCATGTTCAACCAAAATCTAGAACCACTAAATCCTTACAGGGCTTGAGCCACGCGGTCCATGAACCAGCAGCATCAGCATCTCCAGGGAGCTCGTAAGAAATGCAGAATCTC
This sequence comes from Neomonachus schauinslandi, assembly GCF_002201575.2. NCBI lineage: Eukaryota > Metazoa > Chordata > Mammalia > Carnivora > Phocidae > Neomonachus > Neomonachus schauinslandi. The sequence goes on from NC_058419.1 coordinate 106,662,535, forward strand.
CGGCCCCAGACCTACACAATCAGGATGAGCATTTTCATGGCATCCCCCAGGTGATGTGTGTGCACATTAACATATGAGATGTACCGATCGAGAAAATGGACAAATTCCAAGGGAAATATAGACACGAAAATTTATTTAAGAAGAAAAGCTGATGGATTAATTAATTAATGTAGAAGAGATGGGAAAGTAAAGACTTACCATTTATAAAGAGGCATCAGACCCAGGGCACCTGGGTGGCTCAGTCGGTTGAGCGTCCAACGCTTGATTTCGGCTCAGGTGCTGATCTCAGGGTCGTGAGGTTGAGAGCCCCATGTCAGGCTCCGTGCTCAGTGGGGAGTCTACTTGAGATTCTCTCTCCCTCTCCATCCTCCTCTGCCCCTCTGCCTGCTCACTCTCTCTCTCTCTCAAATAAATAAATAAAATCTTTTTTTAAAATGATGAACATTTAAAAAAAAAAGGGAGGCATCAGACCCAAATGCTTTCACAACTGAGTTCTACCTAACCCTTAAAAATCAGATAATGCCTCCAGTTTTTATTTATTTATTTATTTATTTACGATTTTATTTATTTGTTTGACAGAGAGAGAGACAGCGAGAGAGGGAACACAAGCAGGGGGGAGTGGGAGAGGGGGAAGCAGGCTCCCCGCTGAGCAGGGAGCCCCACGTGGGGCTCGATCCCAGGACCCTGGGATCATGACCTGAGCCGAAGGCAGCTTAACGACTGAGCCACCCAGGCGCCCCTGCCTCCAGTTTTTAAACCATTCCTGACCATAGAAAAGTTTCCAAGTTTATCTTATGCAGCTAGTGTTACATTAACATTCAAACCTGATGGGGTCATGGTCCCAGGGTCCTGGGATCGAGCTCCGCATCGGGCTCCCTGCTCAGCGGGAAGCCTGCTTCTCCTTCTCCCACTCCCCCTGCTTGTGTTCCTTCTCGCTTTGTCTCTGTCAAATAAATAAATAAAATCTTAAAAAAAAAAACCATTCAAACCTGATGACAATAGTACAAAACAAGAAAACACCACAATATGAACACAGATACAAAAATTCTAAATAAAGTACTAGCCAATTTAATCAACAGTATAAAGAACAATAAAAATTGCCTAAGCAGGGTACTTTTATCCTAGAAATTCGAGTATAGCTTAACTTTTAAAAATCTAGCAATGTAATTCAGTATACTTCATGACATTAACAAATAAAAAGAAAAATCAAGTAATTATATCAATAGTTGGCTAAAAGGTATGTGATATTAGCCTTTCCTAATAAAATCTCTAAGTCAAATAATAATGGAAAGAAACTATCTAACCTTGGTAAATGCTACTTTCCAAAACCAACATTATACTAAGTGGTTAAATATGGGAGTATGGCCATCCAAAGAAGTAACACAGAAATGCCTGTTGTAATCTATATTCTTCGGCATTGTTTTAGAAGTTCTAGCGAAGATAAGATGCAAAAAGGAAATAATTGACATCTTTTTGTGGCGACTACACACACAGAAATTCAAGAGATGACTAAAGCACAATTGGAATTGGGAAGATAATGTGGTAAATTAGCTGGGTACATAAAAATATATATAAAAACCAATAGTTTTTCTCTTTACTGTTCATATGGAAGAATAAATGTCAAGAAAACAGTGAAAAAGAAAAGGACTTGCCTTTTGATATTAAAGTTCAGCACAGAGTACTGTGAGTAAAACAATATGGCTTTGGCACGAGAATAGCAAATAGATCACTAAAACAGAAAGCACTTCATAAATGAATCCAAGGTTAAGTTAGGAACTTAGTACTTAAAGTGTAATTTCAGTTCATCAGGGTCAAGGATGACTTACTATAGTAACTGGCTATCTAAGAGAAAAGGGAAACTAGGCCCTCTAGCCAAATAACATATACCAAAATAACTTGAACTGTATACAAATCCAAACAAAATGAAAACATCACAAGAAAATCTACGTGTGTACTTGTAGAACCTTGGGGTAGAAAAGGCCTTTGTAAGTAGGACAAAAAACCCTAGGAATCACAAAGGGGGAAAATAAACATATCTGATTACACAAATATTACAGATTTTTATGTATCTAAAGATAACATAAACAATAACAAGATAAACCATAGACTGAAAAACTGCAGCAAGTGTATTAAAAAGCTACTAGGCCAGATGGTCAAAGGACTAAATAGGAAATGGGGCACAGCATTTGAACAGGTGATTCATAAGAGCAAACTCAAAGGGCTATTAGCTGTGTGAAAGTATTACTTAATTCCATCAGCAGGCAGGTCAAGGCAGACTGGAACAACGATGGCATACAGACAGAAATATATATAATTCTATCTGTGGTATGGGCCCAAACAGCCACTGTTTATAAGACTGAGGGGAGTGGCTACCACCCTGAAAACCTCAACATCCAACAAATATTTCTTTCGTATCCGCTACACACCATATTGTTCTAGGTGAACCGCAATGAACAAGACAGACAAAAATCCCTGCGCTCCTAGAATTTACATTCTAACAAAAAATACTTTGCTAATATTGAGTGATATTTAAAAAATAGCACATATCCTCTCACTTAGCAATCACATCGTAGGGGAATCCATCCTACAGAAATCGAAGCACAAGTATGTAAGGATTATAGGCACAAGAACAATTATTTCAGCATTTTTGTAGTGGCAGAAAACCGGAAACAACCTAAATGTCCATTAAAAGGGGAATGGTTGACCATATTACAGTGGGGTCATTCTCTGGAAAGTTATTCGGCTATTAGAATAAAACAGAGCTCGGTCTCCTGTCCCAGAGAGATGGACATGATATATTAAATGACTTGCAAAGATACCTAATCAGACTTTGGTCAAAAAATGTGAAATCTCTGCCTCCCCTGTTTTCCCAGCTTCCTCATAGTCTCTTTCCATTATCTATCTTTGTACAGGTTTGTATGAGTATGGGGGGAAAACACACAGCCTGTTAACTATGATGACCACAAGGAAATGGCTTGCAGGAAGCAAAGGTGAGCTCAAGCTTGTCTTTATACTTATTTTGTATTGTACAACACTTGTTACAATAACATGTATTTTGCAACTAAAAAATCTAATAAAATTAAAACTCAGTAAAGATTTTCTTAAAAAAGACAGTATGTTCATCTAGATATGTTTCCTGAGGAAAGGGAAACAAAGCAAAAATGAACTCTTGGGACTTCATCAAAATAAAAAGCTTCTGCACAGCGAAGGAAACAATCAACAAAGCTAAAAGGCAGCCTACAGAATGGGAGAAGATATTTGCAAATCACATATCTGATAAAGGGTTAGTATCCAAAATATATAAAGACTTATCAAACTCACACGAAAAACAAATAATCCAATTTAAAAATGGGCAGAAGACATGAACATTTTTCCAAAGAAGACATCCTGATGGCCAACAGACACATGAGAAGATGCTCACTATCAATTATCATCACGGAAATATAAATCAATACTACAATGAGCTATCACCTCACACCTGTCAGAATGGCTAAAATCCACAACACAAAACCAAAGGTGTTGGTGAGGATGTGGAGGAAGGGGAACCCTCTTACACTGTTGGTGGGAATGCAAACTGGTGCAGCCACTCTGGAAGAGTATGGAGGTTCCTCAGAAAGTTAAAAATAGAACTACCCTACTATCCAGCAATTGCACCACTAGGTATTTACTCAAAGAACACAAAAACACTAATTCAAAGGGATACACGCACCCCTATGTTTATAGCAGCATTATCTACAATAGCCAAGGTATGGAAGTAACCCAAGTGTCCATCAATTGATGGATGGATGAAGATGTGGGGGGTGTGTGTGTGTGCGTGTATAAAATGGAATATTATTCAGCCATAGAAGGATGAAATCTTGCCATTTGCAATGACAGGGATGGAGCTAGAGAGTATTATGCTGAGTGCAAGAAGCCAGTCAGAGAAAGACAAATACCATATCTTTTCACTCATACGTGGAATTTAAGAAACAAGCCAATGAGCAAAGGGGGAAAAAAGGGAGACAAACCAAGAAACACAGTCTTAACTCTAGAGAGCACACTGCTGGCTACCAGAGGGGAGGCTACCAGGTGGGAGATGGGGGAAACAGGTGATGGGGATTAAGGAAGGCACCTTGTCGTGATGAGCACCAGGTGAGGTATGGAAGTGTGGAATTACTGTATTGTACACCTGAAACTAATATTACACCGTGTTAACTAACTGGAATTTAAATAAAAACTTTTTAAAAAAGAAAAAAGATAGTATGTTCTAGGTAATGGGATTGAAAAAAGAAAGCATTTTACTTTCTTCTCAGTACCATTCTCAATTTTTCATATTCTCTCCAAACAGAATGTGCATTAAAAAAATTTTAAAGACAACCAATAGATATGGAAATAGTTGATGCTTGAAATGAAAATTCCTGAACATAGAATCGATTCTATGGTAACAACACAGATAAAAGATTTACATGTACGGACTAAGACCGGAAGATGAACAAAGATGAACTCCTTGAATAAAGCAAGTAGCATTGTGGGTGATCATTTTTCTATATTTTGTTACAAAAATACGTAATAAAAATGACTTGCAAAGTTATCAGCTTTAAATATAAGTAAATTTGCCCTTGAAAAGTTATTTTTCTGAAGAAAAACTAAAGTGTACTGTACTAGAAGAAACAGGAACTAAACCTTTATTTTTTATTGTTTTTTTAAAGATTTATTTGAGAGAGTGGCGGGGGGGGGGGGAGGCGCAGAGGGAGAGGGACAGTCTTAAGCAGACTCTGCACTTAACACAGAGCCTGATGCAGGGCTTGATATCATGACCCAGAGATCACGACCTGAGCCGAAACCAAAAGTCAGACGCTTTAACCGACTGCACCACCCTGGCACTCCAAGAACTAAACATTTAAAAGTCTGTCACAACAACCACCTCAAGAGGGGACAAACAGAAGTTATTTGGGGGAAAACAGCAAATATTTAGGGGTAAAGGTAAAAACCTCACGTTTTGCTAGTGGGCTAATGTCAGGGGGCTGCCCGGAATTGGACCAAGCCTTATTATTTTACGAAGATGGCAGGAGGGAAGTCTTCTCCGCCTTCCCTGAGTTCCCAGCCTGGGAGGGCTGGCGAGGATACTGCAGCCATTCTCTCCCACTTGCTCCATTTCTCTGGTGGGAGACCAAGCGGTCTCAATAGCTCAGGGTGACTTTGAGTGACTGGCTGCACGAGTCAAGGCCTCGACTGGGGGGAAAGAGATGTGGCCTCTGGGCCTCCCAATTCAACTTTACGAGAAGTCTCACATTCAACTGGTGGTTTGTGTCTATCTCCCATGTGGTTAGAACCCAAAGAGGAGAATGGGTGTAATTAGAACCTCCCAAACCCCAACAGATGGCTCTGCAATACCTCTCCTTATCTCAAAGCAGCTCAGGCAAAAAGAAATGGCTTCTGAATTTAAAGCCAAACACAGCCATTAAGGAAAAGCAGAAACTTGCCTCTCTTGGAAGGCAAAATAACGTATTCTATTTTCATCAATGCGTTTGGGATATTTCTGTGGTAATTCACATCATGAAAGAAGAAATGCCATCTAAAGTTCCTTAGCAGGTTTTCTGTAGCAAAGTATCCTAGTGGCTTTACCGTAGCAGCAGGTCACAACACCAAACCCTTTGTGTTCACCAATACCAGCGATACAAGCAACATGAGCCTAAAGAAACAGGAAATACCAAGTAAAAGAAAGTAATTCTTGATGTTGACCTCAAACTTGGCAAACTAAAAATTTCCCTCAGAAGTCACGAAAATGATTTTAAAGTCAGAGTTAGGTGCAGATGCTACAGTGATATTTTCACTGATGTTAGAAATGCTGAACAGAAGGGGTCACATCACTTCCAGTTTATACTTTGTTGGGGCTTTATTAACTTTGTGATTTAAACCTCTTCATTTCCGTGTGTGTGTGTTTATGTGTGTTTGTATGTGTATGCCTTTTCTATAGCCAACACTCCACTAGGATAACTTAAAACAAAATAGGAATTTATTTACAATAGCAAAGATGTCCAAAATAATGGAAACGATATATAACAAATCCAAGAATTATTTTATGAAAAAGGCAAACAATATATACAAGAAAGATAAAACAAAATCCAAAAGGGCAAACTTAATTTTGACTTGATCTAAACAGCTGCAGAATGTGGCAAAATGGTTTTTCAGATATGAATTAGTAAGTAATGATGGGCCAATTAAACACTCTTTTCAGCTTTTCTCTTTTACTTGCTGAATCTTCCTCTGAATTCTATTAACCTTTGAGGAGTATCACTTAGGGGAGGCCATACTAGATTTATGAAATACAGGCTACTTACAGGTGTACTAAAAAGGATACACTTACTGTCTGGAGGGCTCACACTTTGAAAAAGGTAAACCAAAGGTGTCAACGAAGTCCCATTTCACCCTCACTGCTTATTGCTGGGGTTGTGTGTGAGAGAGAGAAATAGAGAGAGAGAGAAAGATTCTCTTGTCTACTACACAAAACGTTGCACCAGTGATCTTTTCGGTTCCTCAGGTGCTCTGAAAGGGTTTCCCAAACTTGAGCATGCATCAGAATCACCTGGAGGACAGGTCAAGACACAGATCACCGGGTCTCATGCCGTTTCCCGATTCGGTGGGTGTGACGTGCAAGCACAAATTTTTATCTTTAACAAAGTTCCAGGTGGTTATGATGCTGCCACTGTTGTCAGACCACACTTTGAAAACCACTGCTCTAAAATATCACCTCTTTTAAGATTTTGACCGGTCCCGCTTTTCCTTCATGAATCCTAGAACTGGTGGGCAACAAAATTGTTAATGCGGAGATTCCCAGAGAAGAGAGTGGTACATTACCTGACTGCCTGGTCTCTGACAGCTAAGATGCTGTCTACCAGGCATTCTGGTACGACAAAGTGTTTCACACGCTACGGTTTTGTGCGGTTCGTGGCTCTGGACAGTGACACTCACCGTGTTCTCTTGACCACTGACCCCAAATTTTGATTATTTACTGTTTCAACTATTAGGCAAACACTTGTTCCTACACAGTTGAAGATCTGAAGGATCTCATCTTTAAACCTCAAAGATGGCTCAAATCGATCTGTTACTCTCTTTTGACTCCTGGTCACTTTCACCTAACTTCTGATTTTTCTAACGGTGGCCACTCTCTAACATGTTAGCATCTATGAATGAAAGCCGGGCACAAAGGTGTCACTCTAGGGCAGGGCTTCTGCTGTGGAGGCGGGGACAACACCCAGTGATTAAGTGTGCTGTGCAGGGATACTGAAATGAACTTTAAGTGCTCTCATAAACCATTTATGCAGGGCAAATTCATCTCAGGGGAACTGGAGAGGCTAATGAAACAAATCCCTTGTGAAGATGAAGGGAAAAAAAACGAATTTCAAGGACATGCTCATCAAAGGACTCACCAATCATATCTTAAGTTCCCTGATATACTACTAGCAAATTCGCGGGGCTGAACTATGAGGAGTATTTGCATCAAGTGACAAAATTCAAAGCAATCAAGCATTTTGCAATCCACTGCTGCATAAAAGGAATTAAGAAAGGGGGAAATGAAAATAATCCACTGCTTTTGATGTTTATTAGGTTTACAAAAACTGTACATTTTTTTCCTTAAGAAAAAGCATTAACTTAGTACTGGTATCAAATAGACTAAACATCCATTAACAGGAAAATATTCTGATTTTTATTTTTGCACGTTATTCTCAAGTACACAATTACAATAATGTCACACATCCCTATATGATTTTCTTTTTATGTATTTTACTTTTTTTTTACAAAGTGTACAGAGGGAGGGACATACAATATTTAATAGGATATTTCTACAGAACAATAACTTATATTATGTCCTTGTAAAAATCTGTACCTCTTTAAAACATTTAACTGAAACATCCATTTTTTTTAGCTTTGCTAATCAAAATTGTTTTAAGAATTAAAACTAGGTTGTAACTAATGTCAGTACATAACAGTGACTACAATTTCATTTTCTCTTTATACAGACAAATACATTTTATCATATTCACTTGACCAAACCCTTAAATACCTTTTAAAGGTTTCAATATTGTGCTTTAAAAAGAAAATAACTGTGTATGATTCCAGACTATGTAAGAGAAATATAAAGTGTGTAGAGTGTTGTGTTCTTTATCTTTCAGTTTATTTAAAAAAATATAGTTAAATGACCAATTATTTATATTTTCTGTACTAATTTTACAGCATGTTTTAAGGTTAATAAATTTCCACTTTCATTTAAGTGTCTTCTTTTACATGATTTCTGGGGAAAAAAATGGAGATTTTTAAAGGTTCTCACAAAAAAACAGACAGAGCTTTCAAGGATAGTACTGCGGGGCAATGAATCACACAATTGTAAGTTACTTTAAAAAAAAAAAGCATGTATGAGAGCCAAGAGGGCACAGGAGCTCCCACTGGGATAGGCCCATGCCTTGGCTTTAACTAGCATTCAGGTTGGAGTTCATACCAGCCTAAAGCACTTGATTTACAACTGGACGAAATCAATCTAGCATTTCAGAGGCTTGCCAACCACCAAATATTTAGATTTCTAACCCTATAAATATAATTCTTGAATACAAATATCAATGGCAAAGAGAAAGATGAAAGGCCAAAACCTAATAGCACAAAGGGGATGGAGCACCATAATGAAGTGGCAAGGCAGCTATCCAGTGGGAAGAAAATTCCTAAATCTCCTACGACGTGCCAGATACTCATATGCTGACAGCCAATTTAAAGGACCCCAAAAACTGTTTTCCATTTTCCAAGATCCCTCTTAACATAACCAAATTCTAATTAACCGAGTTCATTTTATGCATTTCTGACTCTGATTCAGAACTGTTTGTTTAAAAAATGTCGGCTCTCAAAGACAGACAAAACTGTGAAAGACTTGGTGATGTTCCAAATAAGGCCTCAGATTTTCCTCATGCACTTAAACACACCTTTATCTTCTAACCAAGCCAAGCTGAGCGTTCAGTTTTTTAATGTTTGGTAACTGTAACTAAGAAATAAAAGAGCAGGCTGGACCCGCCCAGTGTAAGTCATAATTAGCACCCAATCTCTGGGACATGGAGCTGTGGTTTCCTTAATCCCCCTCACTGGGTGACACAGAGTTCCCTCATGGGCTTCTCAGAGAGAACTGAGGGAGTTATGTCCGGATATTCATTAGCTTTTCAGAAAAATATAAAGGCATGGAGCTGAAGTTGTATGAAAACATTCTATCTAGAAACATCTTAACGTCTATTTTTTCAATTACCAAAGATATTTAAAAGAAAATACCTTTACTCTTTAAAAATACTAGTGTCCTTATTTTCCTTCTAATTCTTCACCTGAGTAGTCTCTCTGAAGAGCATGATTTACAAAATGCTCTCTCATGCATCCCTGCATCTTTCATGTTATTGTAAATTTAATACTTTTCATTATAGATCTTAACTACTACTGGGGTTGTGTGTATAAATATGTAAAATAAGCAATACACACAGATACATGTTCTCTATATATGTGCATATATATAATTCAGGGTACATTTACATATATAAAGTCGCAAAAGATCCTACGAGCCACGAATTACCTCTAGGAGATTCCAAAATGCAGTCCTCGATAATCTCATTTGTAGCACACAACCATTCCAAGACAAAGCAGCACAGACGGAATAATCAAAATACAACAGCATCAAGCAAAATTTGTCAAGGAAGTTCTCTAAAAGTTTGCTATGCTGACAAAAGATGTAAATACGCCAAAGAAAGCCCCCAAAGAAGTATAGTTTGTCTGCTAAACAAAATGAAAAGTAAACACGAACCCAGCCACTGTTCTTTCCTCAGCGATGCCAGGGACGCAAAAGCTCAAATGGAAACTTTCATTGTCATGTGGTCTGAAAATAGTAAGCAAGACAAGTAAATGACTTCCACGTTAGGATAATTAGACCTGACTGTAAAATCTCCCATTTATGTTAGTAGATGTCTCTGACAATTTTATTGTGAGAAATTTATGGGAACAAAAAAAAATGAGTCAACATGAATCTTTTCAGAGTTATCAATCTAAAGTTACCTTAACTTTAAGTTAAATGGTCTTAGAAGAGTACCATCAAGGTAAGCAAGGTAAATATTTAAATAAATATAAAACTTCTAAGATAGAAAAATTCAGTATAGAATCAGGGATTACTTTATTAAAAGCAACTTACTTGTTGCTGCTTTCCCCCATTTATTAAACAAACTGAATAGAATTCAGAACACACTATTAAACAAAATGTAAAAAAAAACCAACTCAACTAGAAGCAATAATTCTATTTGTACACAGCATAAATCAATATACAGTATTGTTATGTGAACGAGATGGATTGGCTTTAAAATGAAATTTCCGCTTCAAGGCCAACATCTCCACAAATGTCTGTAGCGGTATCGTCAGGGCAGGCCCACTTCTTTATGGTGTCGCATTATGTGCTGGTTCTTTTCGGAAGGTCTCCGGAAGCCTTTCTTGCAGTACTCGCATCGGTGAGGGTAGTCTTTCGTATGAATGGAGATAACGTGCCGTTTAAAGCCGGACGCATCTGTAGTGCTATACTCACAGTACTCACACTGATACACCTTCCTGCCACTGTGGGTCTTCATATGCTTTTTAAGCTCATTCTGTTGCCTAAATCCCTTTCTACATCTCTTACACCTAAACGGAAGATCTTTTGTGTGAACGGAGAGGATATGGCGACTCAGAACAAATGGATCCGCAATCTTAAAGTCACAGTGTCGACACTGGTGCATTTTTTTACCCTTGTGGGCAGCCACGTGTTTCTTGAGTTCGGAAGGCCTGTGAAAGCCTTTCTCACACATGTCACACTTATGGGGGTAGTCCTTCGTATGAACCGAAATTATGTGTCGTTTCAAATCGCTTGAGTTCGAGCTCTTGTGGTCGCAGTGCAAACACTGGTGTGTTTTGCTTTCTTGGTGGATAAGAGCATGTTGCTGCACCTCTTTGGTATCTGAGAAAGTCAGAAGACAGATGTCACACTTGAATGGCATCTCTTTACTATGCTTAGTTTTTACATGCGTTTTCAAGTTAGAAGAGTCTGCAGACCTATATTCGCAGTACTGGCACTGGTACGGCTTCTCCCCGGTATGGATTCGCATGTGCTTTTTGAGCTCCGACGGGTGACGAAAACCTTTCCCGCACTCCACACAAATGTGAGGAAAGTTCTTGCTGTGGACCGCCAAAAGGTGGCGATTCAATAACCCTTGTTCAGCTGTCTCGTATTCACAGAATTTACACTTGTGCATTTTGTTGGCTCCTTTTTCCTTATGCACCATTTTGTGAGTAAACAAAGCCCCAGCATGAGAGAAATGCTTCCCACACTCGTCGCATTCGATGGCCTTCTCTGCCTTGCTGGTCAGCTTGTGGCTCTCCAGGTGGTTGTGTAAACTTATCTTCTTGTTGGTAGTGTAATCACAGTCTGTACAGCGGTACTTCTTCTTGGTAAGGTGTTCAGGATGGTTTTTCATGTGCCTTTTCAAAAAACCTCTCGACTTAAATTTTTTCCCACAAATCATGCAAGGATAGACAGTCAAGGGATGTCCATCAGGGCCAATAATTATTGCTAGGAAAGGAAAAGAAAGGCACATGAGTGATCAAACCAAGTTCCATTTTGGTTTCTGCAAGCATTTAAAGTGTGTGTTCTGAACATTATTAGGCAAGTATTCCTACGTTAAGCTATTTGCTACGTGACATTCCTTTTACCATTTTTCAGTATAAGAGATAGAGCAACCCTGTCATAAAGAGAACCCTGGTCTGAAAACTTCATTCAGTCTGATTGTACCAACCTCAGTCCCTCCAGTTTAAAAAATCAATCAATAAATACCTAACTTCTGCCAACTAGTGATCAAAGCTCTATCAGTTTAGAAATCAGTAGAAAATTCTTCACAAAAAGAAAGTTTTGTAATCACAATTCCTGCTTTGGTTATTCTGAAAAACCTAATTTTGTGTCACTTTACAGTAAAGCTTAAATCCACCTACAAAAATTTTAATATGCAAATCGCCATCCACGAATAGACAGGAACGGGGTCATGTAAACTGAAGTACTTGTCCTGCTGCTCTGGAAATTATGCCTGCCTTAATTAAGGTAACATAATCCAATTCTTTGCATTAATTTAGTTTTTAAAACAGTTAATGCTTGTAACGTGTTTGAGGGATTTCTTTTCATTTCCACCTAAAAACCACCTGAGTTTTGAAATTTTTTTCCCCAACCACGTTTGATCCATTCCCTGTTTCTTTTTATCCCAGGAAATCATTCATGAATATCACTGAATTCTTAAAATTATATTTTCAAATTCCATACACAAAAGCTTACATGTGGTCTAGCAGCTAAAATGCCATCACAACACCTCTGTGGATACATACTAGAGTTCCATCTGAGAGCTTGCCAAGCACGCTGCGCTGTGGGACTCATGTGCCCTCACCTGTTTGGTACTGCCTGGAATCAGGTCTTCTCCTTTTCTTTGGTTTTTGTTTAGCCAGTCTGCCGAGCCCAGCAGACTCATCTATGTGCAAGAGGGCACTTGCAGTGCCATTCCGGGTTTCAATTCCATCAGAATTATTACCTAACAATGCGCATTAAAAAACAAAATTATACAGTATTATAAATTATAAAAAATTAGGGATTCTTTATTAACTATAACAACGAAAAGTAAGCCATGATACTCATGAATGACAGAAAGTCCCCATTCTAGGTAATGGGTTTTAGGTCCACATTTATTATAGTGAGACGGTAGGAAATGCCTCGCTTCCAAATCTAAAAAACACATGTCAGCATTTTGCCCCTTGAACTCCCATGTTGTCTCCCCAAATTGTAAAGTCATGGGCCAGATACAATCAAGATAAAAAGTTTCAGCTTGAAAGCCTGCATACTTCTTGCAGTACTTACTTCTACGTAATATACACATGAAGGAAATTCCTGTTATAAATAAAGACAAAAGGTAGACTTTATCATCTTCCTCTCCTCTTGTTTAAATCAAGTAACCCTTACAGGGTAGTGGTGTTTCCTATTTCGGAAACCTAAGGCCACAGACACCGTTTCCAGTCATGAATTCACGTGCGCGAGCCAACTCCGTTCGAAGAGCCGCCACGTGACTTACCGTAAGCTGCTGCCCATGCGATTGGCATGAAGGTTTTGATTTCACTGTCGTCGATCTGCTGATCGTGTGCTGCGGCAGCAGCCGCCGCCGCCGCCGCATCCTCCTCCCCTACAATCACCTCCATATAAACTTCATCGGCAATTTCCGCGACATCTAAGTAGGAAATTATATCAAATTTTGTGACCAGGTTTACAGAGATCACAGGAAAGACGTTTTTATTTGAATTCAGTTAGCAGACAAGTAGAAGGAAGGTTCAAGAGTTACACACCTAGAACACAGCTTTCACAGAGTCCTAAGCAGGCAACGAATATTTGTTTAACGAATCATTCATTTCTTGGCTTTCATCTTAACTTGTTTTTAAAGCAACATTCTACACATCCGTAACGAGTTACCGAGACTGCCCTTGGAACACGGCAGCATAATAATCTCTACAATAATGCTACTTGTTTTCCTTCAAATACTGACCATAGTTAAAAAGAGAGCTACAGAAACACAAAACTTTCTCCCACAAAAAGGCCACCTACTTACTTAAATCTTCATCTTCTTGCTGAGAGTCGTTGACAGTCATATAAACCATCTTTTCCCTTGGCACACGAATACTGCTATTCTGATCAAGTAATTCAACTCCATGGTCATTCTCAGGCTCACTCTCCACAATGTCTACGGTGCCACCTATCAGGGAAGATGACAGCTCCGAGAATTTATCTGAAAACTTCATTTCCACCCATCTGACTTAACACATGTCATATACTTTTCTACTGCTACATGGAAATCCTTGTTTAAAAGTTATCTTCAGAAAAGATTTCAAAGGTCCGCAATCTAAACCACCCAAAAGAAATCAGGCTGAAGTGTCTCATCAGGATGCATACTATGCCGAAGCTTTCCTCTTACCTAAATCATCCTCTCCAGGGTCAGCTTTAAAAATGTACACCTTGATGACTTCAGGGCAAGTGCCATCCACCTTACAAGGATCGATTTCTGACTCTGCGTCCATGGTCATTCCAGAGGAACCATCGTGTTCTATTTTGCCAGCATCATCCACTGAAAAGGCAGGAAATACATTACAAATAACACTAGCAGATACTTAAATAAAATGTTAGTTTTGCAAACTCCTTTGTACAAATATCATCCCTAACAGGATTCATACAAAATAGGATGATTTTACCTAGACCAGTAGACACGCAGAGCACGGTGGGAAATGTGGCTGACTGCTAGGCCAAGGCAGGGGTCATGGAGGGCCTTGTGCAACCAGGCAGAGGGGTTCAGACTTGACAATGGTAGGTCAGAGGTTTCTCAATCTGGTCAGGTGTCATATCTCTTAGGGAACTAAAGAACACAGGTCCCAGCCCAGCAGCACTACAGAATTAGAATCTGTAGGGGTGAAGCCAGATACATGGAGCGATTTAGAGGTTCCAGAGCAGTGAGAATGACAGATCACCATGTTCGCTAACATCAGGACTTAAGAGTCAAAACTGAACATGACAAAGGAGCCAGGGATAACTATGGGGTTTCTGATTTAGGTGACCGAGTGACTGGGGGAAGAAATGTTAATCAGAGAAATGAGGAAAAGGCTCTCTCTTCCTGCATGGGTAATTAATTTAAGGTCTGAGAGGTAACATCCCTAAAAGCTCTCAGACCAGTGCCTGTCCCCGTTCTTTTATATTCACAGCACCCTTTGCTTGTTTCTCTCCGAGTATACGATTCATTGTATTGTCACTATCAGGGACTTTCCCCCATCTTTCCCACTGATAGAGCAGAACTTGTCATTTTATTAGTCTTTTAAGACAAGAGTCTGGTGATGGTAGATGTTCAGAATATTGATGAGCCAATGACTCAATGAATGAGATGTAAAGACAGTTGCTGGATATTTGAGTCTGAAAGCTGAAGGCTGACAGATTTGGGAGCCAACAGCTCTGTGCTAACTAGCCCTGAGATCACACAGCGAGGACCTGCAGTGTGAGGAAAGAGTGTGCTATGGATATCTCGGGGAACATCACAGTTTAAGGGAGGGACAAGAAGAATTCACAAAGGAACCCAAGAAGGGAAAGCTGGAGAGGCTGGTGGAGGATCGTGAAGGAAGCGAGGCAGTTATAAATTCAGTTATAAATGCAGCACACACCCTAGTAACGGAGGAATGACCTGGAAGTCACTGACGCCCCTGGGGAAAAGCAGTGTAGTAAAGGCTATATGGGGTCAGATTAAAGTGGGGTGAGGATTCAATGGAAGGTGTGCGTTTCTTCAAGAAGTCTAATTTTAAAATGGAGAACAAAGGGGCAGTAACTAGAACGGGGTACAGGGTCAAGGACTTTTCTGTTTAACTGATAAGAACACTCAAGCATATTCAGTCTGTGGGAGCAAATACAACAGACGGGAAGAAGCTGAAGCCAGAGGACACGGGAAAACTTCTGGATCAAGATCTCAGAGGAAAAGGGGAAGATGAAATTAGAGGCAAAGATGAAGAAATTCTCCTTAGACAGCGGGAGCAATACGCGATCCTTCTGAGACTTGAAGTGGTAAACATGGATGCAAAGAGAGCTACATTGTGTTAAGGGGGAAGGCTGTAATGCTGGGAGCTGGAGAAGTTTGTGGCTGGTGGCTTCAACCGTGGATATGAAACCAGAGGCAAGGGCTTTGGTTACCAGGGAGAAAATGGCAAACTAGGTGAAGAGCTTAAGAAGCTGGAGAAAATGAGCTGATCCAGGACAAGCCTCATGATATGCAGGTTCAAAGAGACCAGCCGGTTAAACTCTGTGGTCTGAGAAAACAAAGAGAGGTTCCCTGAACTCTGACATAACTACCTAAATTCAAGGATCTTGACTATGCTTTTTATAAAAATGATTTGTAAGGGGAAAGAATTAGCATTAGGTCCTTATTTCTGGCCTGATGTGTACTTACCCCTTTTCAAAGCTAATATTTTTATGACATACCAAGCTGACTGAGCCAAGGCTATTTTCTTAAAAGTAGCTCTGCAATTTCAAAGTGAGGTAGCGATAACAAGGATGAAGATCCCCCCCAAACTAGCTGGAGAGACCTGACTAAACCTGCTACATCTTCAGAACACTCATCTCTGAGCAGTTAGATCTTGTTGATGAAGCTTGCCCTTTTTTGGCAAGGTATGGCAAAACTGATTCTAACAGGTACTGGAAAACCAAATGTCCTCGTGTTTACAAAGAACAAGGTCAGGCTAGCTGTTTTGGCATATTTTAGCTTGTTGGTACTCATAAGATAAAGCCTTTGATGACTGAAAAATCTTCATTTTGGAGCTCGCAAAATGGCATGTATTTATCTATAATTTGGAGGAAAAGACTTTTCTGTTTGCTTTCATAAGTGTGTGGGGAAAACACATTTCAAATATACAGGCTCACCTGAGCCAAGCAAAGCTATTCTATTATTAGACAAAAGTAGAATTCACCTTCAGGTTTTCACCTTGAGAATTTGCCCCACTAACTCAACTTATGAAATTACTCTGAATATGAAAAATTACAGAAGTGATTTTTTTAAAAAAACCCACTTTGATGGTCCTGTTAAGGACTCAAAATTTCTCTGTGATTTTAAAGCTACCATAAAAATGAATTTCTAAAAACAAAGAAGCCTTGGATAAAACTGAGTCATCATATGATTTCTGCCTAAGTGCCTTCTTCTAATGTAGTGATGAAGAGCTAGAGCTCTGGAACAAGGCCTCTCCAAAACAGAAGAGCATAATTTCTGGAAATTAAGACTACTTCTAATAATAACTACCATTTGCATGGCATTTTGCTATTTCCTTATCATTTCTATGTACTTTAATTTTATTTGATCCTTACCTTTTCCAGATAAAGAAATAAAGGCTCTGAGATGGTATGTGCCTTGCCCAAAGTCAGTGAACTAATGAGGGATGGGAGAGAGAAGAGGTGCCTGTCTTTAGAACCCAGACCTTTATTTTCATCTTCTGATTTTTTAAGAAATGTATGTTTACTGTATAAAACTTAGAATTAAAAAAAAAAATCACCAATGGTCCCACCAACCAGAGATTCCATCACTGTTAGGAAATTTTCTTCCCAGTTTTTTCTATTTGTGTTAAAGTAAAATTGGCATCACAGTTTCCTCAAGCCTTACATAATAATAATCTTTACAACTCATCCAGTATTTTATTTTTTTTTAAAGATTTTATTTATTTATTTGACAGTGAGAGAGAGAGTACAAGCAGGGGGAGAAGGAGAGGGAGAAGCAGGCTTCCCGCTGAGCAGAGAGCCCGGCGTGGGGCTTGATCCCTGGGATCATGACCTGAGCTGAAGGCAGACGCTTTACCCAATGAGCCACCCAGGCACCCCTCATCCAGTATTTTAAACTTCAAAACTGAGAAACATTTGACTTATTGATGATCTCATTAGTAACAGCAAAACTATAGCAAAATATAGGCAATACTTTATACTGCTTGAAGGGAGCTTCAGTAAACTCTCCTAAAGACTGAAAATTGAGGGATACTTATTTGCAATGTTACAGATACCACAGTGTCTAAAAATATAGTTCATTAAGATCTCAAAAAAACCAGTAGTTTCTGGAAAAGAAAAATTACTGGGGTGTGGGTGGGAAATACACCACTTCAAGTAAATTGGTTTTGGTTTTGGGTTTTTTTTTAAGAGAGAGAGGGAGAGCGTGCAAGCTCCTGCAGGGGGAGGAGCAAAGGGAGAGGGAAAGAGAGAATCTTAAGCAGGCTCCACGCCCAGCACGGAGCCCAACGCAGGGCCCAACACAGGGCTCCATCTCACAACCCTGAGAGCAGGACCTGAGCCAAAATCAAGTCAGTCGCTTAAATGACTGAGCCACCCAGGCACCCATTTTTTTCTTTACGTAGGCTCCACACACAGCATGGAGCCCAACACAGGGCTTGAACTCACGACCCTGACATCAAGACCTGAGCTGAAATCAAGAGTTGGATGCTTAACTGAGCCACCCAGGTGCCCCTCAAGTAAACTGTTAAACGAATGTTGATCTAATTAAAAGATCAGTAAAACTAAGCTGATGGAGAATCTATATAACAAGGAAGGATGGTGGTCATGATGGATAATGGTAACATTTACTGACCACATACCAAGCCCTTAAAATGTAACCATTCACTCCTCACAAAAACCTTATGACATAGGTAATATTGTTTTGTTATTCTCAATTAAGTTTCTAGACAAATTTTTATAATTTTTACCAAGACAGAAAAATATATGATATTGGATTGCGGTGGAATTGCATTTTGTACAAATTAACATCATAGAAAGAAAAGATCTTTACCATTTGATCTCTCTCTTCCTACGTTTCCTACCAAATACCCCTAGACGTAGCCCTCAGTCAGCTTTCCTAAAACAAAGATCCAGTTGCCTTACTCTCCGGCTCAGAATGGTACCCCATTTCCTACCAAATAAAATACAAACTGCACAGTCTAGTAACCAACCTCTGACCAAAGTGCCTTCTGCCTTCAATCTTGTCTCCCCCATCAGGCCCTAGACTACCCCGTGTGCCCTGAACTTAAAACAATACATTTTTATTTCTATTCCCTTATGCTTCTTGTACTTGTATATAATTTGTTGTAGAAATTATATAGTTTACTGTTTAAGAAAAGTATTTTTTTAAGATTTTTATTTATTTGAGAGAGCGTGAGCAAGAGAGCACAAGCAGGTGGAGCAGCCCAACATGGAGGCTCAATCTCAGGACCCTGGGATCATGCCCTGAGCCGAAGGTAGCTGCTTAACCAAATGAGCCACCCAGGTACCCCCCAAAAAAGTATTTTTAAAGTTTTAAAAAATTAAAATGTGATCAAAATTCTACCACCTAGAACTATCAATTTACAGATCATTATTCAGATATTTCCCTATGCATATTTATAAATAAGAGTGACAGATATTTTAATGAAAACTGTATATTGTAATATGCCATTTTTAAACAAAAATCACTACATCATAATTTACTTGAACTCAAACAACTTGAATTCCACAGTCAATCTCATTCCCTTGCTCTCCAAACCCTTGCCCTCCCCCTCCTTTCATTCCATCATACTGGCTTGAGAGAACCACAGACTTGCCGGATTTCAATTTTCCTCTCTGCCTCTACACCAGGGCCTATGCCGCTAAATCTGATGGCAAACACGCACACAAGCAGACACATGCACACACACTGATGGTTTCACTTTAAATCCATGACCCTGAACCTGAGGCAAACCTTTTCTGCTACTTTCCCTATTTTCTAGTATCCTCTCTCCTCAAATCTCTAATTTCACCTCCCCATCCTCACTCTCAGTTGATGATCTTCTTTCTTATTTTACTGAGAACAAGTGAAACAATCGGAAGATTCACTGACTATCAGATCTACTCACCTACCAGCAACTAAATCCAGCCTGTAAGCAAGACAAATCACCTCTATTCCTAGCTAAAGCCTGCCCCCTTCTTTATTGCTCTAGCATCTGCCCCCTCTACTGGATCACCTTCATCAGCACATAAACTATTCTTTTTCCCCCTTTAAAACAAAAATTCTTGATCCCATTTCTCCAATTCTTGTCATCCTGTATCCTCTAAACTCACTTCAACCTGGCCCATGACTTCACCAAAACTGTTCATCAAGGTCACCCGTTCTCAGCATCCATTTGACTCTGATTCACTTTCCTCACTTGGCTTCCAGGATATAAGCTCTTGGTTTCCTCCTCCCTCACCGGCCATGCCTCCTCAGTCCTTTGTAGGAGCTGCCTCTTAGCCTCTTAATGTTGCAAACCTCAGGGCTTAGTTTTTGGTCTTGGTTTATTTACAATCACTCCTTTGGCAATGTCATTCTGTTTTATAGCTTAAATTTCATCTATATGCCAATAACTCCCAATTTTGCATCTCCATTCTAGTCCTATTTCCCGAACTCAGATTTGTACGTCTTTGATATCTATCAGATATCTCAAAATTAAGCCTCTGCTCAAATGTCATCTCAGCAAACGCTGACATCTGCAACCCAAAATCTTCCTTATACCCCTGTTTTCTTCCCAAGAAGATTATCACTTATACTACATCACTTATTTATGTCTGTGTACCTCTACTAGAACATAAGGGAGGGGAAAAGCACTGGCATCTGTTTTGTTCAATGATGTATCCCAAGTGTCTACAGTACACTGATATACAGAAAAGATTTAACATTCATTTCTTAAATATATGAATGCTGATCTTCAAGTAAATGTTTAGACATTATGTTACTAGTTCTTAACCCTCTAAAGATGAAAAAATATATTACAAAAACATTTAGAGTCATACTTTGCTTATAATACATGAATCAATTTTTTTAAGGAGAGTGAGAATGCATGCACAAGAGTGAGGGGGGAGGGGGCAGAGGGAGAGGGACAGAGAGAATCTCAAGCAGGCTCCATGCACAGCACAGTGCCTGATGTGGGGCTTGAACTCACGACCCCGAGACCATGACCTGAGCTGAATCTAAGAGTCAGACCCTTAACAAACTGAGCCACCCAGGTGCACCATGAATCAATTTTAAAGCCAGTATCTACTGTCATCCTACTATGAAAGATATGATTATGACTTGCTGGTTTTATCATTCTGTCAATTTCTTGAAACAAGAAAGATTTGATCTTTATTTCAGGAAAATTCACTCGAAGATTCCAATCTTTATTTTAGGAAAATTTCTTCCACTATAAATATTTTTGTAGTTCACTGGTTGTTCCCTTCTTTGAGAATTCTCCTTACGTGTTTGCCTCCTCTATCTGTCTCCTGTGTCTAGCCATCTCCTCCATATTCATTTTTGTACCATTTTTAACCATTTTTGTGATTTCCTAAAGCTGGATCCTCTGCCCATGCTTATTTACTCAAGCAGATTTATTCTTATAGTTGCTTCTATGGTGGCTTTTATCTTGATCATATTTTTATTTTTCTCTTCCGCTTCTTTCTGAATTTTAAGTTTACTTTATATCTGCCTCTATTGTCTTGTAATATTCTTTGAACTTCTGCATCTCCTCTTTGACTTTTAAAAAAGATCACATTGGAAATGTTCTATAGCTATATCTGCACTAGCTACATGTGGTTATTCAGCACTTGAAATGTGGTTGGTGCAACTTAGACACTATATACCTAATTTTATTTAATTTTCATTTAATTAAACTTAACTTTAATTAGCCACATGTGGCTAATGACTACCATATTGGAACACAGAGGTTCAGACAATTGTTGGGATATACTTACTTTGTTTCTTTCAGAGATTCTTCTTGCAATTAATATATTGTATTAATAAATAAAAATATTTCAGAGAGTTGAAGATTCTTTAGATTCAAAGAGCTCATCGTGCATGAAAACACAATGCAAGAAAAAGACCTACACCTAACTAAGCACAACTGTATGATATTTCAGACCAGGAGGGATAAAAAGATCTTTAAACCTTTCAGAATAAAATGAAACACCTACAAAGGAATGAGAGTCAAGATGACATCAGGCTCCTAAACTGTAACACTAGATGCTAGGTGACAGTGAAACATGGCATCATAAGTTCTCAGGGAAAATTCTCTTTAACCTAGAATTCTGTACCTAACCAAATTATCAATCACATTTAAGGGTAGAATAAAAATATTTTTAGTACACAATCTATACTCCTTAGGAAGTTATTTCAATATGTGGTCCAGTACAATAAGGGAGTAAATCAAGAAAGAGGGTGGCATGGGAATCCATAAAACAGTGGATTAATCTCAGGAAATGAGGGAAGGAAAATTTCAGAAAAATGCCTGTATTGCATTAAGCCTAGAAAGCAACTACTTCAGAGTGGAGCAGAAACATAAAAAGCTTCAAGAAGGGGGCGCCTGGGTAGCTCAGTTGGTTAAGTGTCTGCCTTTGGCTCAGGTCATGATCTGTGTCCTGGGATCCAGTCCCACATTGGGCTCCCTGCTCAGCGGGGAGTCTGCTTCTCCCTCTGCCTGCCGTTCCCCCATGCTCATTCGCGCATGTGCACTCTCTCTCTCTCTCTCGCAAATAAATAAAATCTTTAAAATAAGAAAAAAGCTTCAGGAGGGGAGTCACTGGGAAAAGGAGGACTCAAAGAAAAACCTAAGTGGACAGAGAAGTAAGTCAAACTTAAGGATAGATTTCTCAGAAAGCACAATTAAGAAGGAAAACCCATGCTACAAGGATGGAATCAGTTTCAAAGACAAAGTTTAATTAAGCTTCAAGTCTATAAACTGTGACCAGTACCCACAGAAGGACATGGATTAAGTCACTAAATCCCAGCCTTCCAGAACCAGAAGCTAGCTACCTGATAGATCTTAAAACAGGTTAATTTTGAAAGAAAAATAAAGATGATTTTACATCCTAAATAATTTATTTCAAGGGACAGTCTGAATACACAAATCTTTTCTAAAGTTTTAACAAGATCCCTAGGTGTGAATGTTAGGATTGACATCAAGGAGGGAAATCAGGCCTTTTCAGATGACCCTACAGTCAGTATTGCTATCGAAGAAAGAATCTGGTTCTCTGAACCAAGAGCCTGTTCTAACTTACTCTCTGGTAAATCCAATAGTCTTACTACTTAAATCACTTCAATTTTTAAACTTCTAAACCCAAAATCCAATCAAAAGAAAAAAACTACAGAGTAAAAACTTGGTATTATTCAGTGTCTTCTTAGATTTCCTGTGTGGGCAGGTGGCTACTTAACAGTAAAAATACCTAGGGACGCCTGGGTGGCTCAGTGGGTTAGGTGTCTGCCCTCAGCTCAGGTCATGGTCCCAGGGTCCTGGGATCGAGCCCCGCATCGGGCTCCCTGCTCGGCGGGGAGTCTGCTTCTCCCTCTGACTGCTGCTGCCCCTGCTTGTATGCTCTCTCTCTGACAAGTAAATAAAATCTTAACAAAAAAAAAAAACAAACCACAGATGGGCAGTTCCCCTTAAAAGGATACCTGAGCTCATGAGCAACTGTTATGTCCTAGACACTGTGGTCAGTGGTGTCCCTCTATTTTATCATGAAATCAATGACAACAGCTCCATGACTTAGGTGTTTTATCTCCACTTTACAGATGTGAAACCAGAGCACCTAAGACTAAGTTAACTTGCAGGAAGCATTCTGCTGAGTATGCAGATGTTCTAGTAGATAAATAAACTTATAAATTCACTTTTGGGCCTCCCTTTCTTAGCTTCCTCCTTAGGAACCCTCTTTCTGTGGTTAAAATTCCATCTTATTTTTATTATATAGCCTATAAAAGATTTCAGAGAATTAGTGATAATCTGATCTCCTTTACTTCTTGAAACTTTCCTGAAGACATTCAAAGATTTAATGAAATTAGCCTATTCTATAGAAGGGGAATTAAAGGATCAGAGCCATTCAAGTGTCTGTCCTAAGTTATAGTGATCTCTAACATGACGTCAGAGAGAACTTATGAAAAATATTTGCCAAATTGCACTGAACTGGTCTAAAATATAGCTAACTAAACCTAGTTAACCAAGAACTGATTTCTTAATACTATAAATTCAGGGGGAAAAGAAAGGAATGACTACTATAATCCCACCTTGTGCCTGCCTTTAGCCAAGGATTCCCTGATCAGACAACAAGAAGGTCTTAAGTGAAGCCAGTCCGGAGTTAGTCCTGCTTGCCCAGTTGATGCCACCAACAGAGAGATTCTGTGCGGACAACAATGATCAGCCATTACTGACAGGCAGGCTCTGTGCTGGGTGCCTGCTCCATATGATCTCTAATTCTCCCAACCAGCCCACAGGTCAGGTAGTAGGACTGCCATCTTACAAATAAAAAAACAAAGGCCAAAGAGAAGTCAGTAATTTGCTCAAAATCATACAGCTAATGAGCAGCTGGGCTGGCATCCAAATGGAAAGCTGGCTGACTCTAAACTGCAGGCACTGATACACTTAAGAATTTCTCGAAGATCAGATCTTCGCATGTTCTTTCTTTCCCTCTCTCCTCCTCTCTCCTGCCCAACCCCCATTATCCCACAAAGTAATCACAGATCTGTTCAAAGGGCAAGCTGTTGGACAATTCTGTCTAGGTCACAAGCAGATAAACAGTAAATATGAGTCACAAGGCTAATCTGAAGCTCCAATTGCTTCTAAGGCTTTCAAGATACAGATTTTTTACCCAATCTTATTTTTGGTGGGGAGAGGGGAGGACAACAATAAATGTGCCTTACCTGAGTGCTTCCAAATAAGTTTCAGAGTACCCACAGTAAAGACAATAATTTTAGATGGATTAACAGACATCTTTGTAAATTTTATCAGAACAAGCTTAAAGCTTATTCAATATGTCTTCTCTAAGACTTTTCTCACATTTCAGAAACATTTCCATGAGGATATGTATTTTTAAAACTCTAAAATTTCATTCTGTGGTTTACCAAATGGTTAAGAAACAAAACTGATAGAGTGCATATATAAAAATAATGGTAAGATATAGAAACATCCAACAATCTGCCCACAGAACAAAGGAATAAACAAATATTTTACCATGTCTCCTGTGCTAATAGCCCTGAGAATCAATAAATAAATCATAAGATTGTATTAACCCTCAGAGTTTATGCATTAAACATAGAAGTTTGGACTTATTTCTTCATTCATTCCCAGAACCACTTTTTTGGGGGGGAGGTACAGAGGGAGAGGGAAAGGGAGAATCTTAAGCCACAACACATGGCTCAATCTTACAACTGTGAGATCATGCCCTGGGCCAAAACTGAGTCAGACACTTAACCGACTGAGCCACCCAGGCGTCCTCCTCCCCCGGAACCATTTTTTATTAGATATCTACTATGACCAAAAGCTGTGCTCAATTAGGAGCTAACATCAGACCAACTGGTCAGAACACCTCAATGAGAAGGCCAGGGGCACCACGTGGACAGCTGCAGGCAGCAACCGTATGGACAGATCTTCAGCGTATCCAAACATGCTCCTCCTCTGGTAATGGTTTCGCCATCTGCCCAGCTCCACAAGCCAGAAACCAGGAAGGGAGCTTTGAACTCTCCCTCTTCCTCAAGCCTAAATTTAATCCAAATTCTACTTCATTAATATGTCATGAAGCAGTTTCTGCCAAACTCTACCGATAGAACCTTATTTCAAACTATCATCATCTGTTTCTTACCTGAACTACTATAATCTCCCATAGCACACTTTTTGTTTCTGAGTTTAGTCTTACCTTGTATGCTCTCAACATTGCCATGAGGATGATCTTTCCAAACTACCAGCCTAACTGTGTTATTATTATCTGCTTACAACCCTTTAACAGCTCCCCACATCGACAAGGTAAAATGCGCTTCTTAGTGCATTCAAGGGCCTTTATGATTTGGGCCCTGCCTATTTTGTCAATCTTATTTCTCACCATTTCCTCCATTTTCTTCACCAGAGATATTATTTGCACTCCAAAGAGTAAGTCTCTGAACACTCCAAGATCTTTCACATCTCCTTGCCTTTAAATAGGCCCTCCTCCCTCCTCTCTGCCATTCCTCCTGCCTTACCCACCCACTCATCCTTCAAACTGAGTTCATTCCAAATTATTTTAAATATGTGACCATGATATTGTTTCATTCTTTTTTTTAAAGATTTTATTTATTTATTTGAGAGAGAGAGAACGAGAGACAGAGAGCAGGAGAGGGAGGAGGGTCAGAGGGAGGAGAAGCAGACTCCCCGCCGAGCAGGGAGCCCGATGCGGGACTCGATCCCGGGACTCCAGGATCATGACCTGAGCCGAAGGCAGACGCTTAACCATCTGAGCCACCCAGGCGCCCCATATATTGTTTCATTTTTAAAAAAAATCCTTGTCCTTCAGATATATATACTGAAATACCTACGAATGAAATGATGTGTGGAATTTGCTTCAAAACAGTATGAGAGAGGAGGAAATGGTTAAGAGTAGAGATGAAAGACAGAGACTCAGGTCTTCAACCAAGCTTCCACAGAACTCTGGTTTATAGTGCTTTCATAGCATGTAGCTCATAGAAGTATACCAAACCACCCCCCCATTTCCTCCCTTAGTGCTTCCAAAATACTTTGTATTTTCAGTTATGTATCTTTTCACAATCAACTGTAATGATCTGTTTCTGTTTGTCTTCCCTCCAGGGCTGTGGACTCTAAAAAGCCAGAGACTTGCACTGTTTATCTCTAACAGCTACCAAGGTTCCTAGCTTATCGTGGCTGGTCAAGAAATGTTTTTGAATGAATGAAGACACAAGGAAAGTAAACATCGGCTTCTCATTTAAACATAAATTTGAAAAAAAATCTATTTTTTAGGTAGAAAAACAATGGAATAGGGTTTGGAGGCTGGGTGGCTTCTGCCCTGAGTTAACTAAGAAAATGTTTAAGCCCCTTAAATTATTTCCTAACACTGCTGAAACTGGGTATTCAATAATATTGTAAATTTAAAAAAAAATTTTAAATAATTATTATAAATTTTAAGAATCACTGAATTCTAGTTGCCTCCTCCATCCACCAATAAGCAGTATTTAAGCCAAACTCTACTGCTTTGTAGTATGAGCTTTATACACATATGTATATAAATATACACACACACGAAGAAAGGCAATATGAGAGTGGAGGGTAGATACTTTGGAATAAAACACACTTGATTTCACATCCTCAACCTAATGCTAGCTGGATGTGTAACTTTGGTCAAGTTACTTAAACTGATTCTGTTACCCAATATGTAAAGAAGAGTGATAACACCAACATTATAAGGTTGTATAAAGAAAGTAATGTATAATAAGTTCTGGCACACAGATACTATTTATTGAAGGTTTACTATTACCTATTTTTATTGTTACCAACTTGTTACAAATCTACAATCTTTCCTGGGATAAAAATGCTTAAGGCAAAAAATTTTTTCTTAAAGTTGTCCATTTTGACTTGGTAACAGTCAAACCACACATACAGTCATAAACATTTTCCCCCTGAAAAGTGAGCTTTATTAACAACAAACCTCACTAAACAAACTTAATTCCATCTCCTAATGGAAATGCAAATTGACTCAAAGGTCATTTAGAAAATAGGTCTGATGAGTCTGAAAGCATTTTCCACACATTAGCACCAAGCTCTTCTTGAAATACTAATTCAAATGGACTTAAATTATATAAATGCCACCAGACCAAAACAGCTTAATAAGCATTAGTTAAGAACTAACCAATCTAATAATTTATTAACATTCAGCTTTTATACAAGCAGTTGCATACTGTAGAAAATAGTATTTTGAAATCAACTTTATCTTAGTGAAAACGTCTTTACCCTCAGTATATAAAAACAACTAAATGGAGAGAAGACAGCTATATTATTACTCCACACTCACTGTCATAAAATACTTTTATTAAACTTATGGTCTGGGGGCACCTGGGTGGCTCAGTCATTAAGAATCTGCCTTCGGCTCGGGTCATGATCCCAGGGTCCTGGGATCAAGCCCCGCATCGGGCTCCCTGCTCCGCGGGAAGCCTGCTTCTCCCTCTCGCACTCCCTCTGCTTGTGTTCCCTCTCTCGCTGTGTCTCTCTCTGTCAAATAAATAAATAAAATCTTTAAAAAATAAATAAATAAAATAAACTTATGGTCTGCACAAAGTAAAATTTCCAATTTTATAATCAACATGTTAAAAATTATGACATACTTTCATTTAACCAAGCTAGTTTAAAGGGTTCTAAGTTTAAATTATTTGCTATAATTTTTCTTAATTTATCTATTTTAAAACTGCTTAAAATAACTGAGAGCACATATTTTATTAAAATGTATATTAGAAATGAAGCATCATGTAGGTTTACATTAGAAAAGAGACTCTATGGCTAAGTGTTCAGTTTTTGACAGGAAGGATCCCATGCTCCAGAGGCCTATTAGTTGTTTCCTCTGATGTTATTGTAAGATAGGCAAACATACCTGACGTACCCGTGTTTTCCATAAGAACATACAATGTCGCCATCACTTACTGTGTTACACCTTTTAAAACTGAATTACGCATTTTTGCCTGGACTTAAAAATTTAAACGTTAATATTTAGGGTAGTAAATTTTGCAAATTCACTATGCACTCTGACAGCATGGAACTAGTATAAGGATAGACGATAAATGGAGCAGAGTTAGGAGTCCAAAAAATAAACCCCTCACATTTACAGGCAATTATTTTCAACAAGAGTGCCAAGAACATTCAATGGGGAAAGAATTGTTTTTTCAACAAATGGTGCTGGGACAACTGAATATCCACATGCCAAAGAATGAAGTTAGCTCCTTATCTACCTCACATCATACACAAAAATAAACTCAAAATGGATCAAAGGCCTAAATGCAAGAACCAAAGCTATTTTAAAACTCTTAAGAGGAACACAGGTGTCAATCTTCATAACCTTGGATGAGGCAACAGTTTCTTAAATATGACACCAAACGCACAGCAACAGAAAAATATATAAATTGGACTTCATCAAGATTTAAAACTTTTGTACATCAAAGGACACTATCAAGGAAGGAGACTACTGACAGAACGGGACAAAATATTTATAAATCATTTCTCTTATAAGAGACGTAACTAGAATATACAAAGAATTCTTTCAACTCAATAATAAAAAGGCAAATAACTCCATTTAAAAATGAGCAAGGCATCTGAATAGACAATTCTCCAAATGGCCAATAAGTACATGAAAAACTGCTTGACATTATTAACTATCTGGGAAATGTAAATCAAAAACCACAACAGGATATTGCTTCACATACACTAGGATGGCTATGATAAAAAAAAAAAAAAAAAAGACAGTATTAACAAGTGCTACAAACGGTGTGGAGACACTGGAACCCTCATACACCACTGGTAGGAATGTAAAATGGTGCAGCCATTTTGGAAAACAGTCTGGCAGTTCCTTAAAAGGTTAAACCATATGACCCAGCAATTCCACATATGAAATGTATGTCCACAAAAACTTGAATACAAATCTTAATATCATAGATACAACAGCCAAAAAGTAGAAACAACTTACGAATGGACTAAAATGTACACCCTGTACACCCAGAAAATGGAATAGTCTTCAGTAATAAAAAGGAATGAAGCACCGACACCTGCTACAACATGAATGAACTTTGAAAACATTCTGCTAAGTGAAAAGAGCCAGTCATAAAGACCATGTATTACAGGATTCCGTTTACAGGAAATACCCCTAACAGGCAAATCTATCCAGGCAGAAAGTAGATTAGGGGTGGCTTAGACTTGGACGGGACAGAGAGGGTTGATGGGAGTGATAGCCACAAGGTATGAAGTTTCTCCCTGGGCTAACTAAAATTATCTAAAGTCTGACAGTGTTTGCCCAAGTTAGTGAATACACTAAAAACCACTGAATTGCACACTTCAAATGGGCAAACGGTATGGCATATGTTACATGCTGTTACATGTGTTAAAGCTGTTACCAAAAAAAGTTTATTTCAACACTTAAGTTGAATCTAGGATTAGAATGGAATACCTAGCTCCTGCTCATCTTCTATCTAACTGTTCTAATTAAAAGACATGGGATATGTCAACAAGATCTAAATAGTGACTTCTTGTTGATCATGTTAATATCAGAGGCACCCAGAGAATATTTTGCTTCATGCAGCTGTTGTAAGGCAGTGCCTGACTCATCATCACCAGATCTTCTCCAACTTTCCCTATTGTACAAACTGATGTTTGACAAAACAGCATCTTGACTATGCAGCTGCAAAGTCAAACTCCAGGAGGCTGAAGACCACTGCAAAGAAATTACGGATGTCTGGCAGCTGTCTCGGATTAAAGGAGAACTAAAAAACAACTTGGTTAACACATGGATGACTCAAACATTCCACTTCTCAGAGACCCAGAAAACTCTTCAGTGCCATAAAGCAGTACCACCATATCTAACCTAACCAGAACCAAGTGAGAACCAATAGCTTTTGGTAAGGAAGAAATGTATTATTAATACCTTTGATGTGGCACGATGCCCACAGACTTGCAGCTATAGTCTTCATACAGTCAACAAATATTTATTTCACACCTAATAGGCACAGGGTTTGATGAAGAAGATACTCAATGGCTAAGAAGCAGTGGATAGTTCCTATTTTCAAGAAACAGACCATCAAATTCAGAAGCAATCATAATGTCTAGACTGCAAAGATGAGATAAAGAGGTCATCCTGGCCTCAAAGGCAGCTCTACTGTGACAAAGAACATTTGCGTCTATATACACTATCAGGACACTATAAAGAATGAGGATTGCTACTTCGTCATTTTAAATGAGACCTTCAGAGGGAAAAAATCTGCCAAGATAGACACTAAAGACTTTATAAAAGCTGTTTATTAGGCTCTTAGATCCAATGACTTACTGAAATTTTTGAAGAGTATTTAGGTGTCTGTTCAATATTCTCTGACCAGTGAGGTGAATAAGTATCATAGGAATTCAGAGATAATACTACCATCTCTCATCATGTTACGAAAAGCATTAAAGTTGACTGCTAATAATGGCATCTCTGCATTCTCTATCATGGAGAAAATCAGACCATAGTTCCTCTATATGCTTACCACAAAGCCTTTGTCAATCCTAAACTTCTGAAATCAATTTAGGTTTTAAGCTGAAATGCAGCACTGGGAGGCAGAAACAAAAGAAATGCTAATTAATTCCAAAGCATTCAACTGGTTTGATTCCAAAGCCAGTAGTAAATTAAATTTTTTAACATGACTATACTTTGAAAGGAAAAGGGATGATGGTGTGGAATGGAGGAAAAATGAATGAAGTACCTGCAAAAGAACAATAGATACTACCAAAAGTCACCATACCCGCCCCCCCCAAAAGTCACCATCCCTAAACCCAACTTAAAAGCAATCAGGGGCGCCTGGATGGTGTAGCCGGCTAAGAATCGGACTCTTGGTTTCAGCTCAGGTCATTATCTCAAGGTCATGAGATCAAGCCCCATGTTGGGCTCCATGCTTGGCATGGAGTCTGCTTGGGATTCTCTCTCCCTCTGCCCCTCCACTCACGCTTTCTCTTTTTCTCCCTCTCTCTCAAAAATAAATAAAGCTTTAAAAAATTAAAAATAAATAAATAAAAGCAATCAAACCATCTCATTATAGTAAAAAAGGGGTATTAGGTAACTTGTGTGTGTGTGTTCTTCGTATTCTTTGAGCTTGGATGTGACATTCTATAAGGAAGAGGGGCACCTGGGTGACTCAGTCGGTTAAGCGGCCAACTCTTGATTTTGGCTCAGGTCATGATCTCAGGGTCCTGGGATTGAGCCCCCATCAGGCTCCATGCTCAGAGGGGAGTCTGCTTCAGGATTCTCTCTCTCCCTATGCCCACCCCCCACCACTCACACACTCTCTTTCTCTAAAATGAATAAATCTTAAAAAAAAAAAAAAAAAGGAATAAACTACCACTGTATTATTAAAATACATACTTATATACATATATAAAATATACAACAATAGCAGTTTGTGTCCATCCTTATTTACTACTTTAGGAACATTAAAATCTATATAAATTAGCAGAAACCCAGGGCCTAAAAGAAAGATGACTATAAGATTTTTAATGAAAATTTCACCAGTCTGGACTCTAATACAGTGTAAAAATTTAGTATACTTGCGGGGGGGGGGTCTCTGGGTGGCTCAGGTCGTGATCCCAGGGTCCTAGGATGAGCCCTGTGTCTGGCTCCCTGCTCAGCAGGGAGTCTGCTTCTCCCTCTGCCCCTCCCCCTGCTCGTGCGTGCACTCTCTCTCTCTCAATAAATAAAATCTTAAAAAAAAAAAAAATCTAGTATACCATGTCAACCGTTACTAAATCAACTTTTACTGTTTTGGGTTTTTTTTATGACATTCTTGGGAGGGCTGAACTTCCTAAAAGAATAATAAAGGCAAGAGATAGTATGCAGCTAAAGGTCAAACCAATGCTATGCATTTTACTCCTTAGCAAACAAGTTTAAGTGAAAAGAGAAGTCAAGGAGAACCAAGAGTGCTTTCGCCTAAATATTTCACCAGATCCTCCGGCCCTCATAAAGCACGATGAACCCAACTCCTTACTTTCTCCAGCCTTGCCTCTGGGTTGCCTGGTCTTGCAACAGAAAATCTGGCAGTGGTATTTCAAAATGGTATTTTCATACTGAATGGCATATCTGACATACAAACTGAAGACTCCCAATCTCAGCTGGCCCCTCAATGCAGCTAAATAATCTATCCTGTAAATTCTTAAGCTTCCTGCCCTGGTCCCTCCCTTTAAGACTAAGGTTTTTCAACTCTTCACCTCTATTCTTCAGCTTTCCACCCACAACCTCTGTACATCCTATATTGGCAGAGGAATTTGCTGCACAGAGAAAATAGCTCTCAACATTTTTTTTTAATTTTTATTTATTATTTTTAAATATTTTATTTATTTGTCAGAGAGAGAGAGGGAGCAGAAGCAGGGAGAGTGGCAGGCAGAGGGAGAAGCAGGCTCCCCGCTGAGCGAAGAGTCCGACGCAGGACTTAGTCCCAGGACCCTGGGATCATGACCTGAGCAGAAGGCAGACGCCCAACTGACTGAGCCACCCAGGTGTCCCTTTATTTATTTATTTATTTTTAAAGATTTTATTTTTAAGTAATCTCTACACCCACTGTGGAGCTCGAACTCACAACCCTGAGATTAAGAGTTACATGCTTTACCAACTAAGCCAGCCAGGCGCCTGCTCCCAATATTCTAAAGCTCCTTTTACTGCCTCTGTCTCAGAGAAGGTACTTACTCTTCCTCTCTAGGCCTCACCCAACAGCCCTCCACTGCTGCCCTGGACCTCATTCCCTCCCCCTTCTCTGGAACTGCTCCATCTGGTAACCCTTCCCTTATCTTTAGTCTCTCTATCCAATGGTTTGTGTCCTGCACCTATAAGACTATATAAGTATGCTCAACACATTTTCACAATCCAGCCAAACATCAAAGCTATACTCCTGCCTCTTTTGTCCCTTCCCTGACCAAAATGGCCATTTATACAAATTGCTTCACCTACTTCACTTCCACCAACTTCTCAATCCATTATGGTTCATCTCTTCTATCTCCTCTCCATTGGCCCTTGCTTTATTGAATCTATTTTAATTAAGATACAAATGACCTCCTAATTGCTCGATGGAACAGCTCCATTCTCTTTTCAGTGATGACACTTCTAGAAATTATTTTCATCTTTAACAGTATTAAAAATACTCTCTAAAGATTTTTCTCCTCCGCTTCCCAAAACTCCCTGATTTTCATGGGCTCTTCTCCTCCATGTACTTTTTTTTTTTTTTTAAAGATTTTATTTCTTTATTTGAGAGAGAGAGAATGAGAGAGAGCACATGAGAGGGCTTAGGGTCAGAGGGAGAAGCAGACTCCCTGCCGAGCAGGGAGCCCAATGCCGGACTCGATCCAGGGACTCCAGGATCATGACCTGAGCCGAAGGCAGTCGCTTAACCAACTGAGCCACCCAGGCGCCCTCCTCCACGTACTTCTTAAATATCTAAAGGATCCATACTCATTATTCTACAAGTACTCTCTGAGGAACAACCACCCATTTTCGCATAAAATACTATATTTTGTTGTCCCAAATTTCTTCCTCTAGCCACAAACTCTCTCAAAAGCACCGAATTCATATTATCACCTGCCTAGAAAAAACATCCATCAGATTGTCCCCAGCAAGCAACTCAAACTTCTAACAGGTCTTAAATTATGTTCTTTGCACCAAATCTCCACCTCTCAGGTAATAGCATGACCAAGCACCCAATCCCCCAAGGTAGAAACCTTAGGGTCCTCCATGAATTCTCTTTCTCCCTCAGATCCCCACCCCTATTCTATCTGTCACCAAATCTCATTCATTTTACTTCCTAAACTCTCTTGAATCTAGTGCCCTCTTTCTGTCCCCATTCCTATGAAGGTACTTAGGATCTTCTTTATCTCATAAATGAACCATTTCAACTAACCTCTACCACTAGTCTCTCCCTCATCTACTCTTATTCTGTATCACTACCAAAATTATCTTCCTAAAATAAATTCAAACTTCAAATGGCTATCATATTTTCCCCTGTGAGACTGGCAAAAACTAAAAAGGAAAATAATACCCTCGTTGGTCAGCTGTGTAGGGAAATGGACCTTCTCATAAACCTGGTGGGGGAGTTATTATTAGGCAAAATATTGAGGCAATATCACCAGACTTATAAATGTGTACACCCTCTGATCTAGCACTTCTATTTCAAGAAATTTGTTCTAATGAATTCACCAGGAAGTACACAAAGATACACAAGTACATCCTAAAGTTCCCATCATTCCCAGCAAAGGCCAGACTTTTTTTTTTTTTTTTTTACATACTATACAATTTGCCTGGAATGTCTCCCTCCCAACTCATGCCCTTCTTCACCTGGTAAAACTAGAACTCATCCTTGAGTTCAAAGGTCAGCAACTCCATCTTGTCTCCACAGCAACTTGGTCCCGCCTCTGCATCACAGTGCAACCTCTCTTTCTCTCCTGCAGTAGACCGTAAGCTCTCTAAAGACAATGGTTTTATGTATTTTTTATTTATCACCTATCCATATCTGCACTACTTACAACAATGTCTAACACAGAGTAGGGAGCCCAAACACATGTGTTGAATGAAGGCGTTTTCTTCCTCTTCATACAAAGAATTCTTGGATTTCCAAAATCTGGAACTTTTAAAAGGTATTTCCTAAAATGCTGGTGGACTCCAATATATGCTATGTGAAATTCCTCTATTATAACAGGTTTTCAAGCAAAGCAAATTGTGAATTTATATAAGCAAATAGTCTGTGAGTCTTTGTTTGAAGTTTAGTTCCTAAAGGTACAAGAATTCCCATACTGGGTCAGAACTGTGGTCTATCCAATTGAGGATTTTATCTCTGAAAGTGGTACCAAGAAATATGTTGTAAGAAGATACAGCTATCCTTCCAGACGTTAAGTTAAAAATGTTCAAGTGTGTTCCAAAACATCTTACTTTTCTTCAATAACCTACTATGAGTCCATTATACTTGAAAATCATGTTTTGGAATCATTTAAAGTTTCAATACTAAGCCAGAGCTCTTCTCCAGGCTATCTGTTATATAAATGGCATTTTACATGTAAGCAGAATAAGGACATAAGTAGTACAGAAGTAGCACCGTACATCCATACACAAGAATATAAGTAGTTTGGTTATACATTTTTTCCAAGTTGAACTCCTTTTTAGTTTCAAGAGGATTCCTAATTCTAATAAAGGCTCGTAACAGCCTAATCACATCCTTCATAATTTCAGGAAGTTCAGTTCTACTCCTTTCCGTCTTTGTCTTTCTAGACTGAAGAAATCTCATCTTTCTATTGTGTCCTTATAGAGAAATGACTCTTTACTCTGCACCATTTCACTTTTCTTAATTTTGAGTTATCTTACAGGCTCCAAACTGAAACAATAATGCAGGCAGGTCTACGAGATTTACTTTAGTTTTATAGAAGTCAAAAAAATTTCACCCCTGATGTAAGTTAGGAAAGACAGCCTTCAAAAATACCTCTGACAATCATGGTACCCCAAGACTTACAGGAAATCATAAGGTAGTCCTCACAGTTGCTTTTGTCATCATCTTGCTGGTCCACGGGGATCCCATTGGCATCTATGACTGCTTCAGAGGCACAATCTGCTACCAATACTTCTTCTGAAACGACATCCGTTGTCAGAGGGTCGGTGACGATTTCTGCTTCTACTACACTGTCATGAACCACGTGTTCAACATGTCCAACATCAGATACATGTATGGATTCACTCGTCAAGACGTGTTCTGGCATAGACATTGAGGCTGAAGTAATGTCAGAAGCTAAAACATCATCTGGGACTGTGCAATGTGCTAAAGAAACTTCTTCAGTTACATCTGAGTCCAGAACTTGCTCAGGAATGATGACCGTTTCAGATACATCTGCTTCTTCCATGATATCGGGGCACTGAACATCTTCTATAACAACATCCTCAATAACATCCTGGATTACAACTGAGTCTGGGTCATCAGGAACAAAGTTATGCACAGTTATGTCTGAATCCACAACATCTGAAACAAAAACAGTTTCTTGTACTTCCACAACAATTTGATCACCGTCCATGTGTGTAGCATCAGCTCCTTAAAAAAAAAAAAAAAAAAAATTAAAATCACAAATTTCAGGTAGGTGTGCATGACTACCTCAAATAATGTAAATGTTATTTAATTCCTACCAGTAAAACAGACTAGCTCCTCAGTTTTCTCAAACACTAACACAGATTAAAGAGGGGATCTATTTTTGAATCATACCAGAAACAGAAATTTTTAATACAAGAACTTTTATTCTCATCCCGAATCAAGCGATACGGAAATACAGAAAAACAAGGCAATTGAGCCAGTCTCTCTCTCTCTCTCTCTCACACACACACACACACACACACTCATGAAAGTAAAATTCTAGGCTCACTAAAGTTAATCCCATATGCAAAGGTACTTAAGGGATAGTTATAAAAGTAAGTAATGCAAGTTCAGGTGACAAATACACCATTTTCCTTCAATATATGTGTTTTCACTCCTCTCTCCTTCTTGTTCCATCTCTTTCTCCTCAACTCTTATTTTTTCTTCTTTCCACCTCTCCCATGTATCTCTTCTATTTTTACCCCTTCCATCTTTACCCCTTTCTCCCCCTTTGTTCTAGAACAATATCTCACCAATATCCTCCATTTATGACTACAGAAATTTAGAAATTATCCTCTGAATCTAGGATATAAAAGGATCGGGGCATAAATGAAAAGAGGGCTAGAAGGCCACAGTTATGGAGAAAAGACAACTGGCTAGGGAGTCTCTGTGGATAGATGAGATGCATAAAGTGCAGCTGCTCTGGAGTGGTGGAGGCCAAGGTTAGCTGGAATGGGGCCTGCCCCAACTTCACCAGGGTATTCCGTCTCCAGCCAGCCTCCTCCTGTCCCCCCATACCCCTATCCCCCAGGCAGCTCCTCAGAATATAAGAAACCTTACTCTAGTCTACTCTGCAATTAAGGAACAAAGGTAGAAGGTTGAATCAGTTGAAGCCCCATTGAGATTAAATGACTTCACCAAGATCACACAGTTTGCACAGATTATGATGCTCCATAAATATTAATCTGAATGAATGCCACAAATGGGAATCAAAATCAAATATCCTTGCCAAAAACATAGGATAAAAGAAAACAAATCCAGTATCTTGGATCCTGGTCTAGAGAAAAGCAAAGTTTTATAAAAGTCTTAACCTAAAATGCTAGTGTGTTGATGAGTGCTTCTGGATGTGACTCAAACCAGGCTGAGTCCAAGCAGCTGCCTAACTCAATGACTGTGTATCACTGGCCAGGTCCTCAGAGACATATGGCTTTGCTTAACAAACACGAATGACCAACAAGGGCCAAAAATATCATTAAAAAATGTAGGAAATCTTACAGCCAGTTAATATCCATTTTAATTACATCTAGAAATAATAAAGAGTATGTTTACTTTAATTTCTATAGGACTTCTACAAAATGCTTTATACTCATTTATTTTCCATATTCTCAATATTAACATCAGCAACAGATCATTGTAATCTCCATTTTGCAGACATGAAGTTGAAAGCATTTGGTGGCAAGAAGACTGATTATAAAATCTAAATCAGAGAGTACAGTTTGGACACTTATTCGTTTTGTGACCCTGGGCAAGTCATTTAACCTCTGAGTTTCAGTTTCCTCATCAGTAAAATGAGGACAGTAGTATCTGCCATGCATACCTCACAGGACTGTTGTGATGATCAAATGGGAATGTATGGGAAGTGTTCTGAAAAACTGTAATGAGAGGTTTCATTATTATTAGGACATGAAAACGGACGCCCTGACAGATTAAGTGACTTGCTCAAAGATAAACAAACACCATAAGTGTTAACAATCAGGGCTAAAATGCAACAGCCCTTCAATCCACCACTTAGTCCATGACCCAGGCTCACTTGTGGCAAGATTAAGCTACTAAATAGTGTGTGTTTTTCTCCAAAGAGCTTAGTCTCTTTTTCAAGCACATCAATTATACTTCATGTTCTAATGAAGAGAGAATTATACCTTTGCATTTATCATTATCAAACTGAAGTTACCAAATGTAAATTAAAAGACTATTCCAAGTTAAGTAAAATACATATACCCCCACTGGATTAAGAGATTGAAGGAAAAGTTAAAATTTAAAATCATTAATATTTAATTTCCTGATAAAGTTAATCACTATTTCTTTAATATGCTGCAATATGATCATTTCAAGTCCAATGGAAAACTAGTCAACGTTTTATTTATAAGGGTAGCTAGCTAGTGTGATAAAAAACCATTTTACATTATAAAACCTAGCATAATCACTTTACAATGCTACATAATTGGAATCACAGGTAATCTGAAATTGTGAATAAATTTTTTTTCTATTTTTAGAACTTCATGAATTTAAGAGTCCTTGTAGTTTGGAGAGTGAGGTAAGACTCCGTCTTCCTGAAGCAGAGGGCTCCTTTGTCACCTTGTGAGAGACAGCGTTATAAAAGTAGGATGGGGGGCGCCTGGGTGGCCCAGTCGTTAAGCGTCTGCCTTCGGCTCAGGTCATGATCCCGGAGTCCTGGGATCGAGTCCCACATCGGGCTCCCTGCTCTGCGGGAAGCCTGCTTCTCCCTCTCCCACTCCCCCTGCTTGTGTTCCTGCTCTCGCTATGTCTCTCTCTGTCAAAAAAATAAATAAAATCTTTAAAAAAAAAAAAAAAAAAGTAGGATGGGGTCAGAAGGTGGAGGGCCTGAGGCTTATACTTTACCTGCTGGGTAATTGAAAACAGACAATGACACAATCTACACGTTATTTTTTGATGTATTCTAATTGGTGGGCTGGACAAAAGAGACTAAGGGTAAGGAAAAGAATTTAAAAGTTACTGCAGACTAAGAATGAGATGAAAGAGAATGTCTATGCAGGAGGAAGTAGAATGAAGAGATGTAAGCAAGGAACATTTTCAAAGGGAGAAGTAACCGGACTTAGCACCGTAACTGGGCAAGATGCAAATAACTGAAGAGAGCACTGGTGTTTTAATACCGCTGCTGTTATGGAGAAGAACATGAATATTGGTTGTGAGGGAAACACATTTTTAAGGACAGGAATAATAATGTGCTCATTTTAACAAATGTAGGCGTGACAGGATAAAAAGATACCTAAGTGTGAGTATCAATGTGAGAGTCTAGCAATTCATCCACTTGATAGCCAACTCCAAATTTGGTAGTTGGGAAGCAGAATGACCCAAGTTATACCTGTTGCATCAAAAAATGAGTGTGGCTCTTGTGGTTGTAATTGAAGTCCATCTTCATCCATGGCCTTTAATTCTCATCAGTCACAGCTCCTAAATCAGAAAAAAGTAAACCAAGCATTACTTTTTTAATATCATGTATTAAAAATCTCATATTTATATTTCTGAAACACTCAAAATTATGTGAGAGATGAATACCTATCAAAAATTTATCTATCTAAAATGAAAGAGAACTTAACTGATGTCCAATGATATATGGGCATCTAGATGACAGGAAAGGCAGATAAACCAAACAAGTCAGCTGTGCCATTTTTTTTTTTTTAAGATTTTATTTATATGGGGGGGAGCAGGGGGAGTGCCAGGTAGAGGGAGAGAGGGAGAAGCAGACTCCCCACTGAACAGGGAGCCCGATGTGGAGCTTGATCCCAGGACTCGGAGA
Organism: Neomonachus schauinslandi; assembly: GCF_002201575.2. Lineage (NCBI taxonomy): Eukaryota > Metazoa > Chordata > Mammalia > Carnivora > Phocidae > Neomonachus > Neomonachus schauinslandi. The sequence continues at coordinate 106,702,273 of NC_058419.1, forward strand.
TCACGACCTGAGCTGAAGGCAGCCACTTAACTGACTGAGCCACCCAGGAGTCCCTGTACCTAGCTTTTTAATTGAGATACTGCTTTCACACATCAAGTATACACATCCTGACGAATTTTTTTTAAAGATTTATTTATTTTAGAGAGAGAAAGAGACAATGCGGAGTGGGGGTGGGCAGAGAGAGAATCTCAAACAGACTCCCCCGCTGAGCGCAGAGCCCAAAGCAGGACTCGATCTTACAACCCAGAGATCATGACCTGAGCTGAAATCAAGAGTTGGACGCTTAACCGACTGAGCCACCCAGGCGCCCCACATCTTGATGAATCTTGATGAATTCTGACACAGGCATAAACCTGTATAATCACTAAACTACCCAGATCAGGATCTAGAACATTTCCAGCACCCTAGCACTCTTGTCTCCTCTCAGTCCGTATACCCCATATTCCCAGAATGGTAACCAGTTTTATTAAAGTTCAATTTAAACACACTCTACAGCTTACTGGGGGGAATTTTCTGCACAATTTCCCCATTACTTCTCTAAATTTAATGTAGTCTATCTTTCAACCAATACATTAAACAACTGTAAAAATTCAAAATGTATAACTATAGTAAACACCCTTTGGGAATTCTGCCTAACTTACATTGACCCCTCTTAACTGACCCTCCAATCTAGAGAAGTAAATTCCCACAGTGTATTTATGCTCTCCAGGGCACAGCTGACTGGCACTAGGTATAAAAAAGTAAAAACAAGTTCATCTGTGAGCATAACAAAATCAAAGTCCTATCCCTGAGAATCTGAAACCATGAACAAGGGTCAGTCTTCTCCCCACCACTACCACCACTGGCTGTTAACACAGGAGATGAGGAAGGACATTTTCCAACTTCAGGTTAGACTAGTGAGATAAGGTTTACAAATAAAAAATAAAAAGAATCCAGAGAATGCCCAGAGAAATAAAGTAGAGGGAGCAGGGAGGGGAGGTTTAACAACAGGTTCTAGACCTTTCTGAAGTCCAGCTATAGAACCTTAACTGCCTTAGGTTTTTTCAAGACAGCCCAATGACCTTAATGCTCCCTTTTCTACTTAAGCCCAAACCTGCAAAAATCCCAAAAACCTGGGGCGCCTAGGTGGCTCAGTTGGTTGAGCAGCCGACTCTTTGGTTTCTACTCAGGTCATGATCTTGGGGTTGTGGGATCAAGCCCTGCATCAGGCTCCTGTGCACTCAGTGGGGAGTTAGCTTGAGGATTCTCTCTCCCTCTGCCCCTTCCCCTGCTCACGCACATGCGCTCTCGCTCTCTCTCTAAAATAAGTAAATCTTTAAAAAACAGACCAAAAACTTAACTAATTAAATACTACACTATTTAATACTAATCACTAATCAGGGATTGTGGTTTACTCATGTTATAAATACGGCATAAACTGCCTCCCTCATTGGTTTCCTTATCTACTTTCTCACTTTCTAATCCAGCCTAAATAGTACTATTCAGAAGCATTTTTCTTTTACATTTATCATTTTTTGCTGATGATATAAGTACTGAATGCTTCTTACTAAAATTTCAAATAACAAAGTGCAATTTTTTTGAAGTATATTATTTTAGTAATCTCTACACCCAACATGGGGCTCAAACTCACAACCCCCAGATTAAAAGTCCCATGCTCCAACTGAGCCAGCCAGGTGCCCCAAGAGTCATTTTTCTAAAGCATCAGCTAGATGGTGTCATTTCTCTAAAGTTGAAAAATGTTTAACGGCTCCCTGCTGCTTCCAAATAAAGTTCACACTCCTGCCATCTAAATTCTGGCCCCAAACTATCTTTCCATCATTCTCTCCCCTACCTTCCCTTCAAGCACCTTCCCCCACCACTGCATGCACACACTTTAGCCAAACAAAAATGTCCCATGTCCCTAATAAGACCCCAGCTCTACACTGAACTCAGGGTTTCTTCTACCTGGAACACCTTTCCCTTATCAACTCTGCTTAGACCTTTTCCCCAAGTCTCCTTCCCCACCAAAAAAGAAAAAGCTGAAAATAATCTCTCCTTCCTCTGAATTTCTGCCGCACTTTTATCCTTTTACTCTGATTTTACTTGTTTGCAATAAATATTTATTTATACATATCTTATTTTCAGATGTTAAACTTACATATAAATAGTTCTTAAATATCCATGAAAAACTCAAATATCATTAATGTAATAAATGGATTTTCAACATGTCATCTCTGAGACATATTCTATTCATTTTCAAGGAAGGACATGTTTTGTGTTATTTATTCAAACTGCTTCAAATTAAAAGGAACAACAAAAAATTTTTCAACTATGAAAAATGGAAACTATACATGCTCTGAATAAGTTGTCAACTGCTCTCTCCCCATTAAAATCACCTCTGGCGGGGCACCTGGGTGGCTCAGTTGGTTAAAGGTCTGCCTTTGGTGCTCGCTTCGGCAGCACATATACTAAAAAAAAAAAGGTCTGCCTTTGGTTCGGGTCATGATCTCGGGGTCCTGGGATCAAGCCCTTCGTGGGGCTCCCTGCTCACCGGGGAGTCTGCTTCTCCTTCTCCCTCTGCCTCTCCCCCCACTCACGTTCTCTCTCGCAAATAAATCTTTAAAAAATAAAAAACAGGGGCGCCTGGGTGGCTCAGTTGTCAAGCGGCTGCCTTGGGCTCAGGTCATGATCCCAGGGTCCTGGGATCGAGCCCCGCGTCAGGCTCCCTGCTCCGCGGGAAGCCTGCTTCTCCCTCTCCCACTCCCCCTGCTTCTGTTACCTCGCTCACTGTGTCTCTCTCTGTCAAATAAATAAAAATCTTAAAAAATACATAATAAATAAAATAAAATCACCTCTAACCATAATGCTTTCTCTTCTCCCCACTTTAAAAATGTAATTACAAAATGATATAGTAAATTAATCTTCTAAACGTAATGCCACACTACTACCTGAAATTAAGCCAATTAAGAGGGCAATAAGGGGGGCGCCTGGGTGGCTCAGTCGTTAACCGTCTGCCTTGGGCTCAGGTCATAATCCCAGGATCCTGGGATCGAGCCCCGCGTCGGGCTCCCTGCTCTGCGGGAAGCCTGCTTCTCCCTCTCCCACTCCCCCTGCTTGTGTTTCCTCTCTCACTGTGTCTCTCTCTGTCAAATAAATAAATAAAAATCTTTAAAAAAAAAAAAAAGAGGGCAATAAGGATCCGTTAAGGTATTAAGGCCCCCTCTCCAGTTTCCCTACATAAACCCAATCCCATCAGCTCTAAGAATTCTCAACCTACACACTAACTCTTTTGCTGGGTATTCATCCTCCTTGGCTTTTCTATTAGAGTTTGACAGATAATCACTCCCCTGGATTCCAAAATTCTCTCCTTCCCTCATTTCTCTTCCCACCTTCCCAACTGCTGGTTACTCTGCCTCCCCAACTCCTTACTGTAGCCTTGCTCCAGAAGGTACACTCAGCCCTCTTCTCTTCTGCTTTTTATTCCACAGTTTCAACTACCATTTACACAAAGATGAGTCCCCAAATCCACATACTCAAGGTAGCACCTAACACTTCCACCAGACTGCCTGTGGAATATTTTCATCAGGATAGAACCCTGCTTTCTCCTGACATGGCCACTATGGCCTTTTCCTTCTTCCTGCTTAAATTCAGTCAGGTTGTCAGACCTTCTCCGTTTCTTCTCCACAACTTCTCAGGAATCTGTCCCTCTCTTTTTAGTCCCAGTGTCACCGCTTACTCTCAGCTTCCTATTTCCCCATCCCCTCCTCCCCCCACCCCCAACCCAGCACCAGGGGATGAAAATAGCCTCTCCACTGCCCTTTCTGCCACTCCCACAACAAATGACAAGGAATCCTGTTAACATGTGAGGGCTGGGGCCAAGTCCTGAGCAGGCATTCCTGCAATCTGCATCTGGTGCACACTGATCCTCTGAAGCACTGCTTTGATCACAGCACTCCCGCTTGCAGTTCCCCAATATGCAAGCTGCTCTAAAATGTTAACCCCAGCTATCATAACAGACTTATTTGCCATTATTCCCATCATTTTACATCCTATCCGTTTATTTTCTAACAGATATTCTGGCCCAAATGGTGGGTATCCACTCACCTTATTTTTGACATAGGTGAGCAGTAATTATTAAACAGTTTTGACTGATTATTTTTCATTCTATTTTGTCATTACAAAATTCTAATCCAGAAAAAACATGTTTTGTACTTCCAAGCGGAGATGACTATCCTTCAACTTTGTAACCCCTGTGGGGTTAGAAGTAATTCTCTCTGACAACCAGAATGAAACCAATGTTCTTAGAACAGAAGCTACTTAGAAGAGTTCTCAGGATTGCAAAAAACTTAGAGTGGGGAATGTGCACTAATAACATAACTGAAATTGCTCCTGCCTTTGCTGCAACCAAGCCGAGTTGAATCTGGAGACAAATAAGCAGAATGGTTCAGAGAACCAATACTCTAACAATTTAGGTGAACACATACTAACGTTTCGTCTGATTACCAAATGTCCTCAAAAATACTTCTGGGACCCCACTCTCACCTCAAGGTTAGTAAAATAGTCCCTTCCCAGTTGCAAAAATCATGATCCTAAACATGGTGTGGAAGAATTCACAAGAGAAAAATATACAGTTTTAAGGGAAATAATGGGTTGAGAGAAACTCAAAAAATTCACAAAAACTTTCTTCCATTCTTTAAAATAAAGCAATAAAAATACCATACCAAGTTAATAGGTATAGCAAGGGCATTTAACTATCTTAAATTAGGGATAGCGAATATATTTCCATCTTGGATCTCTTGATGCCTAGACACTGTAATGATCCCCCTTCTTGAGCAAGTTAACAAGGTGCTTACATATTTACTTGGCTTTTTGCAGCTATTATGCATACAAGAATTACTTTTCTGCTTTTGGCCTCCCAAAAACTCACTGCTTTTTAATTTTATGACTCAATCCTAGTTCCTCTCCCTAAGTCAAACTCAGAGAATTAAATTGTGCTATACATAGTAAATGGAATTGCTCAAGCTGCAAGAAAGGCAAAAAGCAGATCTGTCTCTAAGAGAATTATTTTTCCTTTTTCTTAAGTAAACTCTACCCCCAACACAGGGCTCGAACCTGCAACCCCGAGATCACGTCGCATTCTCTACTGAGATTTTTCTTTGAGCAAAAGTGGAACTGGTGAAAATTTACATTTAAATCCTAATTAACATCTTCCCTCTTAAGCTACATTTCTTTCCAATTTTTTCCCCACGTTGTTCGATGTTGGCCATTATTTCTTCAGATACCTAATTTTCAAGTATGGAATTATATTTCACTTCTTTTACCAATTCAGCCCTTAAATTAAATTTGCCTCTAAGCTAGCCACTCTTAAATTCGTCAACTCTTTATTTTCACTGCTACCTCTCTAAAAAACTCTGGTTGTCTTACATCCAGAACCCAATGGGGCCTTTCCAATTAAAAGACTTGAGCCCTGGGATGCCTGGGTGGCTCAGTAGGTTAAGCGTCTGCCTTCGGCTCAGGTCACGATCCTAGGGTCCTGGGATCAAGTTCCGCATCAGGCTCCTTGCTCAGTGAGGAGCCTGCTTCTCCCTCTGCTGCTATGCCCTCTGCTTGTGTGCTCTCTGATAAATAAATAAAATCTTAAAAAAAAAAAAAAAAGACTTAAGCCCTTCTAGGGGGCGCCAAGCTGGCTCAGTCTTAACATGCGACTTGATCTCAGGGTCATGAGTTTGAGCCCCATATTGGGCAGAGAGATCACTTAAAAAGAAAAAAAAAAAGACCTGAGCCCTTCTTGAACTCAAGGAATTTTCTTCTGTTGTTTCTATATTTCCTTCCATTTTCTCTGTTCATTCATATTAGAATTTCTACTATATGATGTAAGGACTCCTAAATCTACCCTCCATGTTTCTTTAATTTTTCTTCAAATTTTCTTTCATATTTTCTTTCTACATTCTCAAAACCCCTAAACTTTTTTCTAAGCTAGCTAAATGATCTTCACTTCATCTACTGAATTTTTATCTAAAAGGTCATATTTTAATATCAAAATAAACTTAGTTTCTTTTCCACAGCAATCTTTTCTCCTTTTTTGGGTAGATATAGTATCTTCCCAAATATCTCTGAAGATTTGAAGTTAACTGTGTATTCTAAATTAAACTGTCTCCTCTGCTGTCTCATTATTAAATCGGTTAGATTTGGTGCCTCTTTTGAACTGCTGATTTTCCTCAAAAGCATGATTTTTCTAGGTTGTCAATATCTGTAGATGAAGGTCAAGACCAAAGCTACATTCTGATAGCTGGATTGTATTTCCTCAGCTCAAGTGAGAATCTCTGTTTGCCTAAAAATAAACCTAAATTATGACCACATTGAGAGCTCTAGAGTCTAGAAGAATGAGGCCAAGGGAGAGAAAAGAACCATGTAAACAGCCAGGCTTTCCTTCAATGATGGACAAGCATCCCATCTTTCCACTACTGGAAGTCCAATAACCCTCAGGTTGGCTACAAGCTACCTAAAGCACTGCCCGTTTCTCCCCACAGTACCCACTTTGGAATTTCCTATGGACAATTTGTAAATCAGAGCACTGAATTTCTGGCATTACCTCAGGAGGAAAACCACATGAGAAGACATCTATACCGATAGGTAAATAACTTAGCATTTCATGCCTTTAACTGGCTGTGCCCACAGCTTGCTCTTTCTCCTAGGACATCCCTGCTTCTGAGATCAGGAATGCAGAATGAAATTTCTGGATGGTCCTTCTGACTTTTTGAATAAGGCTACAGGTTCACTAAGCTCCCTAGGGTTTTGCCATTAATTGATTCCCAACTGCTTTATTCAACCAGAAATTCGTCATATTCTGGTTTGCAAGTGGCATACCTCTCAGGTTTTTTTGTTTCTCTGGATTTCTCTACTTCTTCCTCAATGATTTTCAAAGGAAAAAAAAAAGTAAATGTGTGTGTTCTCTAGTCTATCTTGAATCTGAAATCATTATGAATTTGTATGTGTCAAATAAAACATGGAAATATATAAAAACAAAAAAACTATGAGAGAAATAAAAAGAAATCAATAGTAGTGACAAGCTACAACTCTTATCAACACTTGACAGATCAATTACTCAAAAACTAAGGAAAGAGGGGTGCCTAGGTGGCTCAGTCAGTTAAGCATCTGACTCTTGGTTTCAGCTCAGGTCATGATCTCAAGGTCATGACATCAAGCCAGCCCCACCTCGGGCTCCAAGCTCAGCTCGGAGTCTGCTTGGGATTCTCTCTCCCCCTCTCCCTCTGCCTCTCACCCTGCTCTTGTGCGAGTGCGCTCTCTCTCAAATAAATAAAATCTTAAAAAGAAATAAAGGAAAAAGATGTACATAATTAACATTATTAATCTAATAGCTTTATTTCAAATTCCATTCCTGAAGAATAGTATATTTTGTTTTCAAACAACCCTGCCCACCCTCTGTGACAATAAGAGGAAGAAAAAATGCTTGCTGCTGTAAATGTCAGAGCCCCGTCCTTCCTTGCCCTGTCCTACTTGGAACTTCTGTACACTTGCTCAAAATTTCAATGCCAAGTTTTTATTACAGATTAGTTTTTTCCATAAAACCATTCTGAACCAATCAATAACTTCACGGTTTTGGTTAAAGTCTAAGAGTCTGAACTTTCAGAATCTATTAAAATTTGGTCCTAAAATGACAAGTCTTCTTAATGCCTTATTTTTCCAAAGCCCTTATTCATGCTCAGACTAAGAGTTGCCAAAGTACCCTCTGAACCTAGTTGCACTGATGTGCTATCAACACCAAGCACTAGAGTTGTTGTTTTTTTTTTTAAAGATGTTATTTATTTGCCAGAGAGAGGGAACACAAGCAGGGGGAGTGGGAGAGGGAGAAGCAGACTTCCCGCGGAGCAGGGAGCCCGATGCGGGGCTCGATCCCAGGACGCTGGGATCATGACCTGAGACGAAGGCAGACAATGACTGAGCCACCCAGGCGCCCCTGTTTTCGGTAGTATTCTCTCCAGGTTTGGGCAGGAATATAATTTAACAGTGAGTTAGGATGTCTCCTTTTTTGTCCCCTTTTCATTTCCCATACTCTGGAACATCTACTTTTTATTTAAAACAAACTACCCAGGGGGCACCTGGGTGGTTCAGTTAGTCAGGTGTCTGCCTTCTGCTCGGGTCCTGATCTCTGGGTCCTGGGATCGGGCCTCCCGTCCCCACGTCCCATCAGGCTCCCTGCTCAGCGGGCAGTCTGCTTCTCCTTCTCCCTCTGCCCCTCCCCCTGCTCCTGCTCTCTTGTGGAATAAATAAAATCTTTAAAAAATTTAAAAAAAAACTACTCAGTTACATTATAATATAAAGGTATTTTTTTAAAGATTTTATTTTTAAGTAATCTCTGCACCCAACATGGCGCTCAAACTCACAATCCTGAGATCAATAGTCACATGTTGTACCTACTGAGCCAGCCAGGTGCCCCAGAAAGGTATTTTCTTAACAGTTAAAAAATACAACAGGGGTAGAGGGGAGGGGGGTGGGAGGATGGGTTAGCCTGGTGGTGGGTATTGAGGAGGGCACGTTCTGCATGGAGCACTGGGTGTTATGCACAAACAATGAATCATGGAACACTTCATCTAAAACTAATGATGTAATGTATGGGGATTAACATAAGAATAAAAAAAAAAAAGAAAAAAAAATACAACAGGGGGATGCCTGGGTGGCTCAGTGGGTTACGTGTCTGCCTTTGGCTCAGGTCACGATCCCAGGGTCCTGGGATCGAGTCCTACATGGGGCTCCTTGCTCAGCAGGTAGCCTGCTTCTCCCTCTGCCTACTGCTCCCCCTGCTTGTGCTCTCTCTGGCATATAAATAAATAAAAAATCTTAAAAAAAAAATACAATAGGAATGGAGTGCCTGGATGGCTCAGTCAGTTAAGCATCTGACTTCGGCTCAGGTCATAATCTCAGGATCCTGGGATTGAGCCGTGGAAGAGAGCCCCTCAGCGCCCCACCTCAGGCTCCAGGTTCCATGCACAGCAGAGTTGGCTTGTCCCTCTGCACCTCCCCCAGCTCATGCTCACTTGTGTGCGTGTGCTCTCTCGCTCTCAAATAAATAAAGTCTTTTTAAAAAAATACAATAGGAATGAAATACAAATACATGCTACAACATGGATGATCCTCGGAAAGAATAGGCTAAGTGAAAGACACCAGACAGGAAAGACCACGTATTAAATGTCAAGAATAGGCAAATACATACAGATAGAAAGTAGATCAGTGGTTGTGAGGGGTGGGAGTTGGGTGACAATGATTGCTAATGGACACAGGGTTTCTTCTGGGGGTGATAAAATGTCTGAAAATTAGTGGTGATGGTTGCACAACTCTGAATTTACTAAAAACCACTGAATTGTATATTTTTAAAGGGTGAATTCTATAACAATTTTATAAATTATAAAAAACACACGAGTATAAGCAAATCTTAAACTAGTGCATGTTACAACATGTTTTTGGATAGGAGAATGATATATCAACTTATAAAAAAAAACATAGATTAAATTAAGGTAAAACACTAGAAATATTCCTTCTAAAGTCAATTAAGACAAGGACACCCTGGGGTGCCTGGGTGGGTCAGTCGGTTAAGCAACCAACTCTTAATTTTGGCTCAGGTCATGATCTCAGGGTCATGAGTCTAAGCCCAGCACAGAGCTCTGCACTGGGCGTGAAGCCTGCTTAAGATTATCTCTCTCCCTCTCCCTCTCCCTCTGTCCCTCCCCCCCCCCAATTTTCTCTCTCTCTCCCCCCAAAAAAAAAAAAAAAAAAACAAGGACACCCATTAACACTATTAAGATTACATGAGAATTTATAGCCAATGCAATTAGGTAAGATAATAAAATGTAAAATACAATTATTATTTAAAAGAAATTATACTTATTTATATATGATCTAACTGAAATCTAAAGAAACCAACTGAAAAACTACCATCAGTATAAATTTTATAAAGTGTGCTCGTATAAAATTAATAGACTTGAAGACAAAAGCTTTCTTAAATCCCATTGATAAAAATACTTGAAAACTCTAAGTGTGATTAAAAAACACAAATATACAGATAAATCAATCTTGCTCTTCAAACCCACAACTATACTGTCAATTAATCTTTGACAAAGCAGGAAAGAATATGCAACAGGAAAAAGATAGTCTCGCCAACAAATGGTGTTGGGAAAACTGGACAGTTACATGCAAAAGAATGAAACTGGACCGCTTTCTTACACCACACACAAAAATAAATTCAAAATGGATGAAAGACCTAAATGTGAGACACGAAACCATTAAAATCCTAGAAGAAAACACAGGCAGTTAACTTTTTCAACACAGGCAAAAGCAACTTCTTTCTAGGTATGTCTCCCGAGGCAAGGGAAACAAAAGCAAAAACAAACTGTTGGGACATAATCAAAATAAAAAGTTCCTGCACAGCAAAACAGACTTAAAAAAAAAAAAAAGATGTGTGTATGTATGTATGTATTTTGAGAGACAGTGCAAACGAACATGAGTGCGGGGGGGGGGGTGACACAGAGAGAGAGGGAGAGAGAGAATCCCAAGCAGACTCCCTGCTGAGCATAGAGCCTGACACAGGTTCTCAATCTCACAACCCTAAGATCATGACCTGAGCCAAAACCAAGAGTCGGACGCCCAACCGACTCAGCCACCCAGGTGCCCCAAGAAACACTCTTAACTATAGAGAAAAAACTGATGGTTACCAGAGGGGAGGTGGGTGAGGGGATGGGTTAAATAAGTTGTATGGAAGTGCTGAATCACTGTATTGTACACGTGAAACTAATATTACACTGTATGTTAACTAAATGGAATTTAAATAAAAACTTAAAAAAAAGTCTTGTTCTTCAATATGTTGAATAGTATCAACTCTCCCTTAATTAACCTCTACATTCAATTGAAATCCCAATACACTTTTGTTGTACATCAGCTGATCTTATATATGTAGGTCTTCTTTCAGTCTGTTCTATTCCACTGATCAATCTGGCTTTGTGCCCACTGTTTTAATCACTCTAACTTTATAATAAGCTTTGATATATAGTAGTGTAAGTCTTCCAACTTCTTTTCCAAGATCGCCTTTGCTATTCCAGGCCCTTTGCATTTCCCTATAAATTTGAGAACTGGTCTATCAAAAAAAAAAAAAAAAAAAAAGTCCTGTTGGGGTTTTGTTTGGCATTGCATCGAATCTCTACATATCACAACTGACCTGTCTGTAATATTGATACTTCTGATCCATGGATGTTGTATCTCTCCCCACCACTTCTTAGTAAAGCTTTTACTAAAGGTCTTAGTATGTTTTTATTTAATTTCCAGTTAACACAAAGTGCAATATTAGTTCCAGGTACACAATACAGTGATTCAACACTTCCATACGATACCCGGTGCTCATCACAACAAGTGCACTCCTTGATCCCCATCACCTGTTTAGTCCGTCCCCTCATCCACCTCCACTCTGGTAACCATCAGTTTATTCTCTATAGTTAAGACTCTGTTTCTTGGTTTGCCTCTCTCTCTTTTTCCTCCTCTGCTTCTTTGTTTTGTTTCTTAAATCATACATATGAGTGAAATCATATGGCATTTGTCTCTGACTTATTTCGCTTAGCTTAATACTCTCTAGCTCCATCCATGTTGTTGCAAACGGCAAGATGTCATTCTTTTTTTATGGTTGAGTAATAGGTACTGGCTTTTAAATTTGACTTTCAAATTGTTTATTGTTAATATAGAGAAATATAATTAATTTTTGCATATCAATCAATGCTAACCAACTATAATGCAACAATATTAGAAATAAATGTCCCAGAAACAACAGAAAAAAAATCCCACAGATTTAAAAACAAAGTTCTAAGTAATTCAATGGGCAATAGGAAAATTATGAAAATCACAATATATTTAGAACTAAATAGGGGTGCCTGGGTGGCTCAGTCAGTTAAGCATCTGCCTTTGGCTCAGGTCATGATCCCAGAGTCCTGGGATCGAGCCCTGCATCGGGCTCCCTGCTTAGCGGGGAGCCTGCTTCTCCCTCTGCCTGCAGCTCCCCCTGCTTGTGTTCTCTCTCTCTCACCCTCAAATAAATAAATAAAATCTTAAAAGAAAAAAAAAGAACTAAATAATAAAAATGAATTCATGTCAAAATCATAGCATCTAGTTACAGTTCAGAGAAAAATTACAGTTTTAAAGGCATATTAAGAGCAGAAATTAAATATTAATGAGCTAGGGGCGCCTGGGTGGCTCAGTCGTTAATCGTCTGCCTCGGCTCAGGTCATGATCCCGGGGTCCTGGGATCGAGCCCCACATCGGGCTCCCTGCTCCGCGGGAAGCCTGCTTCTCCCTCTCCCACCCACCCCCCCGCTTGTGTTCCCTCTCTCGCTGTGTCTCTCTCTGTAAAATAAATAAATAAAATCTTTAAAAAAAAAAATTTATGAGCTAAACCTTCAACTAAAATTTTTTAAATATCAGAATAAATGCAAATAAAGTAGAAGGAAAGAAATATTAATCATATCAGTAGGAACAGAAAGGATCAATAAAAGAACTATTTGGAAAGCCTTAATAATATAGGCAAGTTACTGGTAGTACTGGTCAGAAAAAAAAGAAATTAATGAAATTAATATTTTAAAGTCATTATCAAAGCCTATATTTTATACCAGTATATTTGGAAATTTATATTTTTCTAAAATATTGTTCCTTTTGTATAAATAACAACAAAAAAAAACAACCAAAAGCCAAAAAGACTTATCATCATGAAACTATTACTGTATCAAAAACCAAATCACAAGAAATACCAGTTTCACAGATGAATTCTACCTGACCTTCAGGAAACAGAGCATCTCTATAAAATACAACTTGTTTAAAATATAACTCATCCTATAAAGTTAGCATAAGCTTATTATCGAAACAAAACAAAGACTACACCAAAAAGGAAAAGTATTTGGCAATAACAAAGGGATGCATATATCCAGGGCATCCAAAGACAGTTTAAAATAGAAAATCTAGGGATGCCTGGGTAGCTTAGTTGGTTAAGGGTCTGACTCTCGATCTCAGCTCAGGTCTTGATCTCAGGGTCATGAATTCAAGCCCCATGTTGGGCTTCACACTGGGCATGGAGCCTACATTAAAAAAAAAAAAATCTATCAATGCAATTCATCACACCAACAGATGCAGTAAAAGCACTAAAAAAAAAAAAAAATCAACTGTTCAAGACAAAAACTCTAAAATGATAAGTAGAAAATAAACTAATAACATCTATCCCCTCAAAAAAAAAACCCACTACAGCATATTTAATGTTAAAATATTAGAAGCACTCCATTAAAGTATCTAGAGAAGGATGCCTGATACCAACGCTTCCATTCAACTGTGCTAAATGCATTAGTCAATGCAGATCCAAAAAAAATAAAAAGAAACAGGAGGCAAAATCTAATGGAAAAGAAGAAATAAAACCTTCATTATTCACACTCAGCTACTTAGAAAATGCAAAAGAATTATAAACTATCACTTGCACGTTTCATTCAATCTAAAGATACTACCAACTATAAGATGCACCCTTGTTTTACATACAAGAAAAAACACTGCCAATTAAACTGATGTCACACTTTATCTAGAATTTTCATTTTAGATTGAGACCATTCTTTTAGACTTATATTTTATCATATCTTGCACATATATAGAAAGAAAAATAAAAGCAAAAAGAAATTGGTATGATTTTCCTAAAACTTCACATTCAGGGTCCTACCACGGATTGCTTTTCTACTCAAAGCTATCCAATCTTTCTTACAATATTGTCCTCTGCCAACAGGAGTGTTGGTGACGTAGCATTTCTTAAAATGCTTCATTATCATCTGTGGGATTTTCTTTCCAGTCAGACATCCACTTCACAATTTCTGCCTTCAGCTGTAGTGTTTGGCATGAAATAACAACACAACAATGCACATGCTCATTTAAGTGATGACAAAATGAAGAGTGTTGACCAAGTGTGTGCATGTGTATGCAATGAGAACTATATCATAACTGCTGCCTGAACAACAGTGATTATAAGGTGGCCTACCGAAAACCTATTTTGATTTTATAAATTCTAAAATATAGGGGAGAAAAGTGCATCTCAGAATCTATGAAATATAGTAAGAGCAAAAATCAGCAAGGTTACATGATGAATACACCTAAGGCCGTAGTATTCCCTATACATTAGCAATAACTAAATAAAAATAATAACTAATAACAAAATCCTATTCACAACAAAAATTGCATAGTATCTAGCAAAAAAATCTAACAAAAGCTGTGCAAGAGCTTTATGAAAAGCAGCAGAGCATGCTCAGATTGAAATCCCAGCTCCACTACTTAGTATGTATACTATCTATACGTGTCTATATATTTATTCTATAAATTTGACACAAATATAATAAAAATCCAAATTTTTCATAGACATTGACAAACCAACCCAAAAATAAAAAGAAAACAGCTTTAAAAGTTTTGAAGAAAAACAACGTATTATAAAGCAAAAAAAAAAAATTTTAGTTATAAAGCTATCATTATTAAATCAGAGTGATACAGATACAGAGAGTTAAACAGACCAATGAAAGCAGAAGAAACTAGAAACAGATGTGTATATATTGTATGAGAATTTATTGTATGAGAATACAATAAACCTCAGGAGTTTCACTATAAATCAGTGGGGAGAAAGGCTGAATTACTCAATGAATCCATATTAAAAAAATAAAGTTAGATCCCTACATCACACAACAGAAAAAAAATTCCAGATGAATTAATGACCTAAATATGAAAAAGTACGGTATCAGTATGACCTTGGGGTAAGGGAAGAACTTCCTGCAGATACAAAAAAACATAAGTCATCAATGAAAAAAAAAAGTGAGAAAACTGGCTACCTTCACATTAAGAAGTCCTACACAAACAAGCTAAAAGATAAGCCACAGACTAAGAAATGGTATTTTCAGTATTTATAATTATAAATCATTAGTATTCAGAATATAGAAAGAATATCCACCAATCAATGAGAAAAAGGAAACAACCCAACAGAAAAATGGACCCAAAGATAAAATAAGCAAATCACAGAAAATCCAAATGGTCAATAAATACATGGGGAAAAAAGCTCAACCTCAACAGTAATCTAAGAAATGCAAAGAGAAAACAGCAATGAGATACAATTTATACACAACAGATTGGAAAAAATTGCAAAGGCTAATCTTTTGGCAGTAGTCTCCAGAAATAGAGGCTGATACACAGCTGGTGGGAGTGTCAAATGGAACAAAATTTGATGATGCTGCAATTCCCAGTAAAGTTGACAAATGCACACTCCTGAATGTAGCAATTCTACATCTATAATCTCAAGAGAGAAGAACCCTGTGTAAGGATGTTCACAGCAGCATTGTTTGAAACTGCACAAAACTACAAACAACATAATGGCTGCTCCATAAGAATAGATAAATAAACCACAGTATATTTATACATTGAAATACAAGTATAATGAATTAGATCAGTAGTTTTCAAACTTCTTCATCTCAGGATCCCCTTACATTCTTATAAATTGAGGACCCCAAAGAATTTTTCTTTATGTGGGTTCTATCTACAGATATTTATAATAGAAATAAAATCTGAGACATTTAAAAATTAATTCGTTAAAAACAAGCCAACTGTAAACACTTATTTTTAAATAACTATTTTTCAAAACAAAAAAATAAGTGAAAAGAATAGTATTATTTTACATTTCTGCAAATCTCTTTAAAGATAGGCTTAATAGAGAACAGCTGGATTCCCATAAGTGCTTCTGGGTTCAACCTATTATGACATCATGTATCACGCAGCCTCTGTACAGCACTCATGCAGTGCACACAAGAATGCGGCCAGAAGAATCTTATGGATCCCTGGGAATTCCCAGAGCACACTCTGAGAACTCCTGAACTAGACCCACACACAAAATGGATAAACCTCAAAAACACAATGTTAAGTGAAAAAAAAAAAAAAAAAAAGAGATGACACACACAGTATGATACCATTTATGTAAAGTTAAAACACAAAAACCAATACCTGATAATGGTTTTGGTACATACATATGAGGACAATTGTTACTTCTTGCAAAGAAAAGACAGGAATGGGATGGGGGGGCACTCTTTAAACGGATGTGAGATTTTCTTAAACAAAAAAAGTTATGAAGCAAATATGTAATAAACTATTAAGTTCTGTTAAATCTTGGTGATGCTTGCTTTTCAGGAGTTCTGAAATATTTCACAATTTAAAAATCTTAAATATATTTTTAAAAATCCTATACTTACTTCTCACTGATTTTTCCTTAAAGTGTGCCTCCTCTGAATAAAATATAGTTATGAGATACCTGGATTTTTTTTTTTTTTTAAGATTTATTTATTTGACAGAAAGAGACACAGCGAGAGAGGGAACACAAGCAGGGGGAGTGGGGGAGGGAGAAGCAGGCTTCCCGCTGAGCAGGGAGCCCGATGCGGGGCTTGATCCCAGGACCCTGAGATCATGACCTGAGCCGAAGGCAGGTGCTTAACGACTGAGCCACCCAGGCGCTCCTGGATTTTTTTTTTTTTTTAAGATTTATTTATTTAGGGGCACCTGGATGGCTCAGTAGGTTGAGCATCTGCCTTTGGCTCAGGTCATGATCCGGGGGTCCTGGAATCAGCCCCATATTAGGCTCCCTGCTAAGCTTCTCCCTTTCCCTCTGCCCTTCCCCCTACTCGTGCTCCCCTTCTCTCTCAAATAAATAAATAAAAATACTTTTTAAAAAGATTTTTTATTTTAGAGGGAGAGCACATCCTAGCGGGAGGGCCAGAGGGAGAGGGAGAGAGTATCTCAAGCAGACTCCACACTGAGTGTGGAGCCCAATGCAGGGACTGATCCCAAGCCAAAACCAAGAGTCGGACACTTAATTGATTATGCCACCCAGGTGCTCCAAGA
Organism: Neomonachus schauinslandi; assembly: GCF_002201575.2. Taxonomy (NCBI): domain Eukaryota; kingdom Metazoa; phylum Chordata; class Mammalia; order Carnivora; family Phocidae; genus Neomonachus; species Neomonachus schauinslandi. The sequence continues at coordinate 106,719,196 of NC_058419.1, forward strand.
TACCTGGGTTTTTATTTACAAAGTTGTTTGGAAACATAATTTGACAGGAATAAGAATAGATTGGCCATATTAACCCCAAAAAGTTAAGCCGTGGGGGCAGGGGTTACCTAGCTCATGTAGTGTGCCTTAATATGTATATTCCTTGGTCAAAGGACACACAGATTAGATGCCTTACTACCTGAAAACTAATCACCTACAAAAAGTTTTCTATAACCAATAACTGAGATCATTGTTTTTAGAGATAATGACCATATGCCAGGTACTGCTCGAGGATAATAAAGGAGAACCTACCTCTACATTCAGGTTCAGAAAAGATGACAAAAATATAAGCACGCAGTTAAAATTTAATAGGTTAAATACCAAATTAAAGTTGCCCACACTGATATGAGACAAAGAAGAATGAGCCTGGAAAAACAATAGTGCCAATAAGAAAAAGAAAGTGAGACAGCAAGACTTGTTTGAGGGACTCTGGGTTAAAAAACAAATAAGAAAAAAGACTATAAATAGTACTGGACATCTACAATATACCAGATAAATTTGGTTTCAGCCAAATGTTGAGATAGTAACACACCTGGGTAGAGATGGTCAGTAGGCAACTGGAAATGCTAGATGAGAAATTAGAAAAGAGGGTAGGCATGGTAAAGGGACATTAAAACCAAGGGAGAAGATTCAAGAAAAAGGAGAGAGGATTGACCTTGAGGGAAATACCATGACAGAAGACAGAAAAAGCACAGAAAGTTTCTGAAACAAAGAACACTTTTATTTGATACACCCAATGACATGTGAAAGTTTCCCAATTTCGGAAATAGTGGATTCAGGAATAAGTGCAATGAAAAGAAATAAAAGTACTGGTGAAGGGAACGAGAAGACAAGTGAGGTTTTTCTAAGATAAGCAAACCTAGGAATGTTTCTAAGGAGAGGGAAAGGCACAGAGAGGGCAATGATGCAAGCAGCAGAATCACTGAAAGAGCCCCATCCCAGACAGGTGGAGCAGACGGGCAGAGCAGTTGTGGGCTTGAAGGAGGTCAATTCTTCCTGCAGCGAAAAGAACGGGAGGAAAGCCTAGGTAGAGACAGAGGAAGAGTATGCAGTGGAAACGAAGGAAACTCAAATGCTTAGATCAGATTGTTGTCTATCTTTCTGGTTTAAGTAAGAGATTAGGTAATCTCTGTGAGGCTGAGGGGTTTCAAGGACGGGTGGAAGAGTCTGAGAGTAGAAAAATAGTCTGGAATCACCAGTGTACACAAACACAACACAAGCAAGGTCATCAATGATAATTACGAGTCTGGATGGGGTTAGAGAGGAAGCATTTACAAAGAGCAATGTGGAAAAAAAAATTTTTTTTAATGCACTGTGAGCATGTTTTTTAAAAAAGGAAACTGGAACCTATCTGAAATATACACATAAATTAAGAACTAACACCTCACTTATCCAAAATGGTTGGGTAATAAGGTGTTAACACCAGTCAATTTCCCAGATCATCAAGGTCTACCCTTTCAGGCAAAAACATTTTATACTTAATGGTTTCCGATAGAAATCCTTCTAAACTACACATGATCTGTCTTCTTAACTATGCAACTTGAGTCTCAATCTTAACCACCTACTCCTGCTGTACTGCGTGTGCAGCTAGACAGTTCTCTTTTTTACAGCTCTCCTAGGTCTTTCCCAGCTGTCAAGATAGAAAGCAACTGGTTCTTCTAAGTTTATGTTTATCCTTACCACCTCAACAACTGCAGCCCACTTGCTTAGCAACCTGCTTGTAGTCAGCCTTCTACAATGCAGTGTTTCTCCAGCTTTCCTAAACCATGGCCCCTTCCTTATGTTAAACATGAGAATCTTCAGTTCCCTTCCGTCCTCTCCCAGAGCATCAGTGCTCTGACCTCTTGCGGTCCAGGAAAATGGAAAAACTGAAACAACTTTCTAGTCAATACTGACGCTACCTATAGATTTAGATCATAAAATTCGAGGAAACACATTCCCCACACGTCCACCTAGGACAGTCAAATAGTAATCAAAACATGAGAAGGTTTGGCTTAGCAAACAGCCTTAACAAAAGGGTAGTTACTCTCACGGGGGGAAGAACAGGGATTGCAAAAGGCCATCTGAAGGCTGCTGCCTTTTGAGTAATCTTTCTTCTAACTTTTCAAACTGACTTCTTAAAAAATCACCATGAGAATACTTACAGGTTCATTGCTCATTTTCGTAAGTAACCCATAGCACTAGTGCTGCAATTTTCAACCACAATAAATGAAAAGTTAGAAACCTCTCCCTCTTTGTTTACTACAGAAATTATAACTCAGAACTACACGTTATTTGGAGTGAAGTTAGGAGAGAAAAGAGCAGCTCTCTAGTACAAACGGATCATTGAAGTAGCAGCAAAACTGGCTTAACTTCTGAACAGTTTTGATAATCATTCAGGTAGTGAAAACATTGATCCACTTGCTACTCTCATTATTTCTCAACTCTGAAACCTTTCCTAGTCCAATGGAACTGCTAAGGAAATATGAAGCCCAGCTCAGGTGTATCGTCATCCTTCTACGTGAGGGCTTCCCCGGGCAGCCCGATCATATAAGCCCCTCCACCTGGCAAGCAAGTTCTTCCACCTTTTCTAGCCAGGATTCCCACCACCCTCCCACCTTCACCATCGACTCCTGCCAAACTACAAATACTTGCTGCTTTGTTTTTAGTTTTGTTTTTTTCCAAATACTATTTTGTGAAGAAGCTTCACCCTTGAAATGCCCTTTCCCCAGGCCCCACCTCTGCTTAACAAAGTCCTACCCATCCTTAAGTAACCTCAAAATGTCACCTACTTCAGAAATCTTTTCCTCATGCTCCAAATAGAAACTCTGCCTTCCTCTGAAACCCCAGTAATTCGTTGTACCTTTTCCGCAGCACTTGAGTGCAATTCACCACGTCTCCTCCGCCTCTGAACAGTGAACTTCTTGCAGCCACCGTATGCATTACAAGAACCTTTCTAATCTTTCTTATCAGCCAGCACAGCGCATCGGTAACACTGGGTTCCAAGTTTACTGGGGAGTTGTGCAGTATGCAATCAAAAGTCCTTTAGGGGACAGAATGCTATCTAAGAAGTTTTCAAATCAAATAAACTAAAAAACATGGCAAGCAGATGAATAAAGACTGCAGCACTAAGAAAATAAAAAACTTTCTGCCCTTCTTACTCCTCAAAAATAAGTTAATACCAACAGATCACGAATAGCTTAAATGGACCTTTTCAAGAAAGTTGTTTTCAAATAAATGAGCTGAAAAGACTCCTTTAAAAATGTATTCGTTTTCGTGCTGTGCAAATTACACTTTGCCCCCTGTTGGATAAAAGAGTGATGAGAACTTCTTTCCTATCGAATTTTATTTTTCTTTCTTTATTCAGGTACTAGAAAAAGCAGTGAGTGTTGGAAAATCGCATCTAGGGCACCATAATAGCCACGTACAACGTTGAGTAAAAATAAAATGTCGTGGGGTTCCATTTGCCGTAGTGAGCCCAGATGTCTGGTCTGCCACCCGTCCCGACAGCCCCCGTGTTGCTACAGGAGCGGGAGAAAGGCGCGGGGCCAGGGACGCTGAGGGACGAGATGGCCGCCTGCGGCAGCTCAGTTAAAATACAGCGGAAGCAGCAGCCAGTCACGGGGCTGCGGGAGGGAGGGCAGCAAGGTGGCGCTGCCGCCGAGCGCCTAGAGCCTGAGCGCCCATCATGGCGGCAAGGGCAATGGCCGCTGCGGGGAGCGAGCACGCCCCCTCCGCGCGCACACGCTGCCGTGCCGGGCCTCGGGGGCCCGTCACCGGAGCCGCCGCCGCCGCCGCCGCCGCCGCCGCCCGCTCTCCGACCCCCCCTCACGGGCTGTAGCGGAATTTTCTCCTCAGACACCGCCTTCAAGATGGCGGCTCCCCCTCCCGACAACCCCCCTCATCCTCCCCTGCAGCAGGCGCCGAGCCGCCGCCATCTTGTCCCCCGTCCCTCCCCCCCTCGCCGATATTTACATAGCGAAAATCGGCCCGGCCGGCCTGCGGCCTTCACCTCACGCCTGCAGCCTTCGCCTCCTTGCCAGGCCTCGCCCCCGCGCGGTGCCCCGGGCAGGCCGCGGCGCCGACCCGACGCCCCTCCGCCGCCTCCCGGGCCACCGGGCGACCCTCCCCCAACCCCCGCCCGTTCACGGAGCGCGCCTCCGCCGCCGCTCGGGGCAGCCGGGCTCCTCCCCGGGCCTAACTGCGGCCTCCTCGGGGCCTGCTCGGCGCCACGCGCCGCACCGCCCGGCCTAGCGCGGAAGGGCGCCTCGCGGGCCGCCGACCAGGCCGGGACCAGGCCGCTGCGCGCGCGCTAGGCCCCACGGCCGCGGCGGCGCCCGGAACTCACCGGACGGACGTGCGGGCGGTCGGCGACGGTGGCGGGTGCTGCAGGCCGGCCTTTCTCTGGAGCACTGGGCCGGGCTCCGGCTGGTGGGGCGGGCGGAGGGAGGGAGGAGGGGCCGAGCTCGGAGCTGACAAAAAGCGGCCCAGCTCCCCGGCACGGGCCCGCCGTCAGCACGTCACGTCACCGCCCGGGAGAGAGACCCAGGAAAATGCGGAAGGGTAGATAGGCCCCCTCCTCCGCCCGGTGTGTCCCCTTGGCGCCCCGGGTCGGCGCCGCTCACGGTCCGCGACCGGGGAGCCCAGTGGCCTCGCTGCGGCGGGGTCTCCGGCGGCCGGAGTCTCCGTGACAGCGCCCCCCTTCTTTCCACCTCCTCCGCGCTCCCGCCCGCCGCCGCCGCCGCCGCTACACACGCGCCGCTGCCGCCGCCTCGGCCGTAAAGCCCGCGCGGGGCCGCGGTCTTCCGACCCCGTGGAGAGGCGGGCGGCCCGCACCCGACCCGGCCTGGCCGCCCCCCACCATCTCCCGTGGGCCTCGGCCACCCCCCGGGCCCTCCCCGGAGACCTACCGCCTCTCCGCGCCTGTCTCGGCCGAGGCGCCTGCTCGAGTTGTTTGCAGGCCCTCAGACCCCCGCCCGCAGTAAATGTGTTTTCTTCATCCCTGTGGCTG